>NC_138370.1:154812902-154874229 GCF_054177405.1 Leptonychotes weddellii | reverse complement strand
ACCCTGGGATCATGACCTGAGCCGAAGGCAATCGCTTAACCAACTGAGCCATCCAGGCGCCCAGTATCACTTTATTAACATCACATTTTCCTAGGAATCCTTTTGTTTTCCTATTGTCCTTCCTCTGCCTCTTGCCACAGCCCAACATTCTAGCACAGTTTTTTTCCCCAGAATCTTTAATATTAATTGACTAACATGGAGGTACAACCACTTTCACAAATCAGAAACTTAGAAACCATGTTTTTCTGTCACAGCTACTTATAATCTGTCATCAAATTCTGTCCATTTTATATCCCAAATAAGTTTTCAGAACTAATTCCCTGATCTCATCTGCCCCCATCTTGTACAATAAAAATTTACTTTTTGTCTTGGCTATAGAACTAATCTCCTAACACCCTCCTCCACAAAATTAAATTGTTATTTGTATAGCCAAAGTAATCATTCCAAATACAACGCTATTCGTCTCAATCCCCATCTCCTGCTCTATTAGACTCATCCATATTTACAACCCTCAGTGTTTTTTTATTGCTTTTGGTGTGAAGAAGAAGATGTAAACATTGCCCAAAGCATGTGCTACTTACTTCTCAATCCTTGTCTTGCAGTACCTTCACTCCTTGTTTAACAGTGATGCTAGCCTTCTTGGATGTGCCTTGTCCTCTCTTATTACATTCTGTCCCCTCTGCTTGGTGAGTGCTCTTTTCCTCTATACCTAATGCATCCTTTGAATTTTTATTTGTGCTTTATATTTCAACTCAAATGTCACTTTCTCTACCAAATTGCCTTATTCATCAATTAGGTGAAACTTTTGGAGTCTCATGTCACAGGTAACTTTCTTTTATCGAACTCATCATAGTTGTTATTTTGCTCATTTGATTAATATTTTATTTACTGAATGGCATAAGCTTCCTGAAACAGAAACAATAAACTGCTTTTGTTCCTATTTAAATCCCTTGTTCTTAGCAAATAGGTGTTCAATAAATATATACTGAATGAATAAATCAACCTCAGGTAGACTTGGAATTAAATTTTCCATAGAACAAAAGCTAAAATTCTTTAATTTCTGTGCTCAGATAACAGTCAATTACTTAAGCAGTTGTAAGAATCTCTTCTTCAAGGTTCTTGCCTCTATTTATTTGTATACAGATTCTCTTGCATATTTGATTTCCCCAAAATATTGTTGACTCACTGAATTTTTAATCCCACAAATATTTTGACTCTTTGAATCCTAAAGGATTTCTGAAAGAAAAAAAAAAAAAGAAATTCTGATTTTTTTTCAAAGTAAAACAAACTGGAATGGGACAAGCCTGCTGAGATCTAAGATAATGATGGATATAGAGTTAATTATAGATCTGTAATTAATCTACTTCTTTCCTTTTCATCAGCCTGCAAAATCCCTTCTGGATATGGGATGCCTGTTTAGATGGGCTTACAGACCTCAGAGCTGGGTTTCTACAACTCATGTTGTGTAGTCAGTCAACTGACTTTGTCACGGAAATGACAGTTCAAAACAGTTAAAGAGTCGATGCCTTGGGGCAACGCTATTTAATAAGACCATTGCTAGAATTTGTTTTTATTTTGCACTTGAAAAGCCTTATAACTCTTAACTATATTACCAGATTTTAAAAACGGTCAGATTTTTCAAGTAAATATGGTATGTATTCTACTTTTTGCTGTAATTCTAATACATAAGATGATAAAAGAAAAAAAAAAGAGAAAAAGATTGTATTGTGCTAACCTCCCATCCCAGGATGGGGCACATTTATCAATTCTCTTATGCCCATCATAAAACATAGATGATATAAAAGAAAAAAAAAGGTTCTGAACTTGAGTTCCTATGGGATATGACCCAATTTAAGTTTGCCAACACTATACATTTATACCAGCTAAGTGAGTAGAGAAGTAAGGGCAAAAAGGAGAACTATGAAAGAGACTGGTTATTTTAAGCCTATTAGAAAGAACAGGAATACAAATTTGTAATAAACTTTCCAAAATCCCTTAGCTATGCAACCAAGACTTTCTCTTTGATTTAATAAGAAAAACGGTCATCTTATTCTGTGTAGGGTCACCCGAGTCTCCTCATAATATACAAACCATTGTAAATAAAAAAAAGAAGAAAGCACAGTGTGTGCTGGGCATGTGATGAACCAGTTTTTGACCCTCTCTCTGCCAGCCAAGGAGTGACATGAAACTTAATCAACTGCTGAAATGGCAGACAATGCAAAATGTAATTTGAAAAAGAAGGGATGTGTTTTCCGAGGGTGAAAAAGCTATGAAGGAGAAAGAATATGAAAATACATTTTTAGGAGACATCAAAATCCATCTTATCTCTGCATTTTTATTTTTGTGAGATGATTTTTTGATTACCATTTTTCCTATTTCTGACACAATGCAATCAGAGATATTCTTCAAATTCAGCATATTATCTGTCATGAGGCTCAGCTAATGGGCATTGGTCAGATTGCTCACATGGTTCAGTTAAAGTTACCTTCTGGGTCAGGGGTGCCTGGGTGGCTTAGTCGGTTGAGCATCTGACTCTTGATTTCGGCTCAGGTCAGGATCTCAGGGTTTTGAGACTGAGCCCCGCCTCAGGCTCCCCACTGAACAAGGAGTCTGCTTGTTCCTCTCCCTCTGCTCTGCTCTTACCACTCCCACAACCCCACAAACCCTCCCTCACCGCCCCTACCCCTGCTACCTCTTTCTTATAAATAAATAAATTAAAAAAATCTTAAAAAAAAAGTTTCCTACTGGGTCTAATTAAAGTTCTAGATGAGAGACCCCAAGGTAATCTAGATTCTAAGTCAGTTTTAGGGGGGAGAATTAAAACACACACACAATGCATAAGACTATTTTCATGCCTTGTGTATTTAATTTCAAATATATTAAACTATTTTTTAATTGCCACATCACACTGGCAAACTCTTCTTACTCTCTAGAATCTAGAATCTAGTGATTCTAATATCTAATTTTAGCATGGCTATGAAAATCATTGAGCAGATGTACTGAAGAGAAGAATTATATTTCCTTATTAGAGCCGATTAGTATAATAAGGTACATCCCAGTTATAGTATGGACATTTTCTTCTGATTATTTTCCCTCAGATTTTGCTGTACTGTTTAGAATATAAAGTAGTTCCCAGTGGCATAACTTTAACAATGTATTTGTTAACTATAGCAAATGAGATTTAATTTTTATGCTTATTCAAACTATAAAGATTTACTGAGGACCCTTGTTTTTGGAAACTTTTACCCAGTTATAATGTTCATCTTGAGCTACTATAGGTAATGCAGAACTCACGATGTCAGACTCCAAAATTTCTCCTAGCTTTCATATTTTTGAGTATTTTTTTTTTATGTCCTTACCAGTCAAGTGACTAAAAGAATGCATTGGTCTTAAGTATGCACTGATGCCACTTTGGGATGGAGAATAGAGGATAAGTGAAATGTATTGAAAATAAAATTTAATATATTTCAATTTGTCATTTTTTACATTGTACTATATGAGGCTTCAGAGGAGGTATTTTTCTTTTATTTCATACAGTTTATTTATTTATTTTGTTTGTTTTTTTTATTATGTTATGTTAGTCACCAGACCTTATATCATCAGTTTTTGATGTAGTGTTCCATGATTCATTGTTTGTGTATAATCCCAGTGCTCCATTCAGTGCGTGCCCTCTTTAATACCCATCACCAGGCTAACTCATCCCCCCACACCCGCCCCTCTAGAACCCTCAGTTTGTTTCTCAGAGTCCATAGTCTCTCATGGTTCGTCTCCCCCTCCGATGTTCCCCCCGTCATTTTTCCCTTCCTACTATCTTCTTCTTCTTCTTCTTCCTTTTTTTAACATATAATGTATTATTTGTTTCAGAGGTTTAAAAATATTTGACACTTACCATAAACATACATAAATGGTTTTACATGAATATTTTGATCATCATATGAAACCTATGGTTCCTGGTTCTTGATCTCAGATGCTGATAGGAAATAAGTCATCTGATGATCCATACCCCTAATTAGTTCTGGAAATTCCACGTAGGTGATAACATACAACTAATATATATAATTAATGTCCAATGCTTTACATTATCTACCATTTCTTTCATCTTATTTTCTGTCCCCTTATGTGGTGACAACTGAGAAACTATTTTCTACCTTCACTGTATTTGTATAACACTATCTCCTATAGCTACTAATGATGGACACCAGAACCTTTTATTCATCTTGTGTTCTCATTGCATGGGAGAAAGTAGTTCACAAGTTCTTTGTAAGAGACAAACATACGTGGCAGTGTGTCAGTCCTGGGGTAGACCAAATGTAGGTTTAGGTTTGAACCCACAGTTTAAGTATGCAAAAAAAAAAAATATTGTGGAAAGCATCTCAACTCTGTCTGCCTGGAGTCCTGATTATAATTCTTAACTCTGTGCTTGTTTATTTTACCCAAAATTGTTGCCATGATTTCCCCTAATCCACTCCTTTTTGAAATCCACATTCTCTCTTCTTTCTATTATTTTTTTTTTCCTGAAGCCCAAATTCTAAATTGTCTCCCCCTCCTTCTCCAATATTCTCCAAGAGAGAAAGAAGCCTCTAATCTTGGGTACTTCCTTTTTGTGACTAGTTCTATTGAAATACAACTACACTCATTCCTGTATTTAGGAAAGGGATTAGGATGAGGCAAGTAAGGCCCCCAAGGCACAAAACTTAAATACTCACTTGCAGGGTCTTGTATTCAAATAACCATGGAAATGAGTGTCTCCTTAAATTGTGTCCCAGGTATCTCACACTTCACTCATCCTCATGCTAGGCCAAGCCTTGCTTTTACATACTATCTGTACTACAACTGTAGAGTTGAGTAATTTCCACAGACACTGTATGGCCTGCAAATCTTAAAATATTTCTGATTTCATCATTTATAAAATTCTTGGCCAACCTCTACTTTAGACGGGTGCTTGTTGGAGACCAAAGGAGCCATAAATTTTTGGAGGTGTGGACAAAAGATGGACTATCATTAGCGATATCTCTATTTGCAGTTTCTGAATACTTCAGATGATATCCAATGGAATAAAAACTGACCATGAAGAGACCTAGTAACATAAGCTTAGATAGCAGAGAGAGAAAAGATTCTGAGTATAGAGGCTGATACTCAATCTGCTCCCAGATCAGTTCCTCCTTCCCTCCTACTCGCCTGCCTTCCTTCCTTCTTCCCTCCCTTTCTTCCTCCCTCCCTTCCCTCCTTTCTTCCTTCTTTCCTTCCTTCCTTTCTCCCTTCCTTGCAGTAGTAAAGACTGCAGGCTCACGAGTCACACTGCCTGGGTTCAAATTCTGTCACTGCTGCTTTGGAAGGATATGACCTGAGGTAAATTGCTTCACCTTTCTGAGGCTCAGTTTCTCCATCTCTAAAAGAGGGCGGGAAATGAAAATAATAGTTCTTACCTCAAGGGTGTGGAGTTGGAGTAACCAGATAATCCATGAAAAGAACATAGAACTGTGTTTGTCACATGATAGGATACCAAGTTTTTAATATGTATTAGCAATTACTGTGGTTTTTGAGGCTATGAGGGCAGACTGACTACCAGTAAACACTGAAGCAACAATTTTTACTACATTTTGTAATACACTAGGGAAATACATGACTGTATTAAGACTGTGCTTTCTGTAGTGTTAAAAACATGTGATAAAAAGAAGAATACCACCTGTTTTCCATAGTTAGTAGTGCTTCTTTGGTACCACAGTGACTCAGGACTGAGGGATCCAAGATACTTTGAGGTTTTTCCGGGAGTAAGTTGAGGCTCAACAGTGTTTGGGGTGGGATGACATGCTAATGTGATGTGAGTTAACTTAGTTCATCATGCCTCATTCTTCTCGAATGTTCTGGGGACCAGTGGCTTTCTGGTTTCAAATAGTGATACATCATTCTCTAGAGGATGATAATAAAAGGCATTGAGAGATTCATGGATATAATGTTACAAGAATTTAGATAAGGAAAGGTTGACACCAGCTGGATATTAGGACATCAGGAAAGACAGAATGACTAGATCTTTAAATCAGGGCTTAGAAGGATCTATAACTTATACATCAAACTGATCCAAACACTGAAAGGGGACCAGAGAAATCTTGCGAATTCCACGAGGGACATGATTTAGGACATCAAATGGGATGACATGAGTCTGTTACCTGGAGTAACTAATGCCCAACATTTTATCTCTAAGACCACACGATAAAACAAATGACTCAATAAATGTCCCCATGCAATGCCCTGGTTAGTTCTGTTTGCCCTGATTGACATTAAAATAACATCATCTGCTCACTGGATTCTGGCTTTATCCTCATTTCTTTATACTGTCCTATTAATCTCCTAAACCTATTTCATTATTCATATCATTAAAGAGTCAAGAATATGTGCTACTCTTAGAGTCTAATTACATTTTAATACTTTTGTTGGGGTTTTTCCATTTCTCTTTTGTCACAATTAACTGATGTTTCTTTGAAGCAGGGTTCAGAAAGATGTTTCTAGTTTAGGGCATGAAGGCAGTTTATAAAGCATACCATGAATTTCAAGTGGTTATTCGAGTGAACATGGTACAATAGTTAAATGTTATAAGCATGATTTTATATTCTTCATAAACATCTCAATTTTGTTCTTAAAGTAATGGGTTGTATAATTTTGTGCTCTACCTATTTGGAGGAAGGTGTTAAAGTCAACTGAAAACATCTTCAATTTGAATTAGCAAGATCTTCTCATTATCACTGAAAGTATTTAAATCAATAACAACAGTAATATCTTACATAAACTTGATGGCTTACAATATGGCAGGTAGTATTCAAAATGATTTGCACATGTTGAGTTAATCAACCAAACTCTTGTGCTTGGTGCTCTATCATTCTTCAGTGTGCAGTGCCTTAAACATGGATAGTTCCAGAACATTTTCCACAGTTCTGAAGCTGGTACTTTATAGTGTTGAAATTAAACTACCTTGTAGGCCCAGGACCTGTGGCTTTATTCACTGCTAACCTCACAATAAAATATATTTAAAAAGTTATAAAATATTGCCTTGGCCTGTATTCGGAAAGATATATACTGGTTTCCTTCAATAATATACTCTTCATTTTTATTCTGGAACAACTGGTTTAAAAACAAAACAACAACCACAACAAAAAGAATCCATCTTGGCCACCTGGGCCAATAGGTTAAAGGAATTGCTATCCTCCGTTTTATTCCTGTCCACGTCAGCACTTACTATCTCCAGGGCATGCTGTTGGTCTTAATCATAAATTGAAAATGAGAAGCAGAATAATTAAAGACCAAACTGTAATTACAGGCAATATCTAAAGGGAGCAAAACTAACATTGAGTATAGGCCTTCAGTTTCCTATTACTGCATTTAGGATTAGCTATAAACAGCCTTGTTAAACCCAATTAAATTGTTCATCAGAAGGGTTTTTCTTATTAGCACAGACTGAGTGACTTGACTTTTAGAACAATGTTTCTTGTTATGCACAAGCATTTTCCAACATTGACCTTGTCTTCTAAAATTTTCTTTTTCTTTTTCTTTTGTTTTAAATATCACAGTACCATATAAGACTCTTTCTTGAAAGACGCTGTTTGGCATACAGAAGTTTTTGATGATATTCTTAGAAAAGTCCTCTGTTCTAAAGAGAGGTAGAGGTATTTCAAAACATTTAAAAATACATAAAAGTGAAGTTTCCAAGATAATATCACATAGTTTAGTTTGAGATGTAAAAAAATACAAACACATAGATGCTCAACAAAAATATAATTCCCAGCCAGATGGGACTGCTATGTTTAGAATATCTATTGCTTTGTACTAACTGCAACACTGGCAAATTTTGTTAAGTTCGATGAATATTTGAGAGTAACATAGTGCCAAATCAATACTGTCTCTGTTATATATATATTTTTTTCTTTTTCTTAGGCCATGATCATAAAATTATTTGAACTGTTTTTCCCTCCACATATTTTGGTGGCTATAAAACTAGAATGGCTCTTTTACAACATCTGTTGAAACAGATTGAGCAGAATTTTGTCAAATGTATTATTACATGTTACTATGAAATAGCATTTCAAATCACTTTGAATGGAAATTTGGAGTTTCTAGACTGCTTTATGCTACCCCTGTATACAGACTCCGTGGGACTCAGTGGGACCTGTTCTGAGTCACCAGTGAAAAATTACAGAAAATAGTTTTTTTCTGATACTGGCAATAGTTTCTTTTTTTTTTATTTTTACAATTAAAAGATATTATTTTACCTCAGTTGCTGTTTCTAGTTCGTTTAAAATATCTCCCAAAATTATATTTCCAGTGCAATTTATAATGTAATAGTTTTCCTTACATGGTGTAGATATATTGAATTTTAGTACATAGAGATATTCATTACATACTTGATGCTAAAGTACAAAGTTATGATTGCAACTGCTGATGAGACAAATTTTAGACTTCCTTCCAACTTCACACCTTCAAACTTAGTAAAGTCCAATTACTATGTTGTCTGTATCACTGATAATTTCAATTATCTACCCCTCCATATATGTTTAAAAAATAAGACTAAATAAACAATAATTTTCTGTGTATAAGCTACCATCTAGTAAAATATTTAAATTACCAAGCAAAAGATACTGCTTGATACACACACACACACACAAAGAACTATAGTAAGTAATGAATTCTAGTTGGTTCAATATTTGTAATCATTTAGTTATTGGTCCAATAATATGGAAATCTTACCATTCTAAATTTCCAATCCTATCCCTAAGAAATAATCTTAATAAAATGTAATATTAAAAAAAATCTCAAATTTGATAAAATGATCTGACACTGTTTTGGAGTGGGGGCACTGTTAAACTCAGATTTTGTTAATTTACATATTTATACTTTATGTGTGCATGCTAGATTTCCCCTATTTTAAAAAGCCCAATTTACCAGATACCCAGTAGTCTCAATTAAAATACAAAATTATTACTACCTAAACAAAAGAAGTTAAGTATAGGGGCTGAGTGTTCTTAATTGATTGTTTGCCTGTGGCTAATACAGCCTTATCTAAACTCCAGCTACCTCAGAGCACAGGTGATAGAAATTCAAGCATAAAGCAAAAGTGAGGGAATAAAATAATTGGGAAAGTATCTTTCTTGATCTTTCTTAGTAGTTATTTTTGTGTATCTGAATATTGGGTTTGATAGCATTTTCTTGAATTTTGTAAGATGTTTGAGTTTAATGGATATAGCTTTCCCAGAAAATACCCCTTTGAAGTAATATTACATAATAATATTTTATACTGTGTAACAATAGACAAGCTACTATATTTTACTTACTAGCTCCACATTGATTATCTTAAAAATCATAAATTATTACTAACAGTAACAATCTAGTTATTACCAAAACTTGGGAATTATTTTTCGTATTTCTGAACTTACAGAGTCAGTACCTAAAACTAACTTTTGAATGAATCTTTGCAACAAATTGGTTATAAAGCACAGTGTGGGAGTTCTTCAGAGGAAAAATTTATCTCAGCGTTATTTTAAATCGCTTGATTTTTTTTTTTCTTAAAATTTATGTTACAGTTAATATTTTCCACTCCTAGTTCCAGGCCAGAGGTGATTAGCTTCGCAAACCATAAATTAATGCCACTCAGAATTTCCAGTTAGGAAACTGGAGGGAGTATATGTTTTCATTTTTGTCCATGGGCCACAAAAATTCTAATGTGGGTGAATTTCAAAATTTAAACTTTGCCTATGGCTACTTTTTAGTAAAGAGTAGTTGTTAATAAATGTTTTAATGTGAGGATAAATGCTTCTAAAAAATATCAATTTTATATTCATACTATGAACACCAAGCTATGTTTACTGTTATAAAATAAAGGAGTGTAAGACAGCATCAACCACACTTGTACCTGTTACATTCAGTTAATTGACTTAAAAATATTTGCTTTCCATTTGCATTAAACAGACTTGCCTTAATTATACATACTCTTCTATTTGATTTGGTAGAGATGACCTGAGTGCTTTTGAAAATGCAAAATAATGAAGTTGATGATCTATAATGTATAAACATTTCTGTTTCATGTTGAATTGTCATTAGATAAATACCTATTCTAAACATTTTATTCCAATTAAAACAGGTTAAAACTATTTTAGAAAAATGATTCTCTATTTCCTCAGTTCTAGTTTTTTGCTGAGTGGTTTAATTTAATGTTAATGTCCCAAATGGGATTGAAGTTCCATAAACTAAATCATAGACACGTTTCCTATGTAAGGTTTTTGGTTATAAAATTTGAAGCTGAAAGGTCACTCTTGGACTGGATGAGTAAACCTGATGGACTTTAGATGAGACTGTCTCAAAATGGAAAAGCCTACCTTATACAGAAGGGAGCAGCAATACACTTTCAGATGTAGCTATTCAGAAATTATTTCTATAGGGGGTCTTATATGCCAGAAAATTGGGAGGAAATCAACTTTTCTGACTCATGCTACATTTGGTTTTTAGCTAGAATTTCTAGTTTATAAAACATTTTAAAAATCAATGTAGTGATCATTATTTCATTCACTTAGGGAAACTAAGAGTAGTATGAGAATGCATGAAGGCATAAATGCCACACACACTGTAAATTAAAGTGTAAAGTCTCACAAGTTTAATTAAAAATGACATGAGAGGGGCGCCTGGGTGGCTCAGTTGGTTGGGCGACTGCCTTCGGCTCAGGTCATGATCCTGGAGTCCCAGGATCGAGTCCCACATCGGGCTCCCTGCTCAGCGGGGGGTCTGCTTCCCCCTCTGCCCTCTTCCCTCTCGTGCTCTCTGTCTCTCATTCTCTCTCTCTCTCAAATAAATAAATAAAATCTTAAAAAAAAAATGACATGAGAGCTGAAATTCCAATAGTACTCTTTATCAATGGTCAAATTTCAATGGCTGTATTGTCTTGAATCGAGAGCAGTAACTAACCTGCAAGAATCATGGTTCATGAAACAATGCAAAATTTATATACTGGCCAAGAAAGCTATTATTTAATAATATATATAATATGTATAATTATATAACAATATACTATTATTATATATAACATATATTATATATTATATAATATATAATATATTATATATTGTAGTATATATTTTATATACTATATATTATATAATTATATATTATATAATATCTATAATATTATTACATATAATAATATTATATATAATATATAATAATTATAAATAATAACAATACAATAATATATAATATATATATAAATATATAGCAAATGAGAAATTCAAATCTTTCTCTCACTGAAAACTCTTTATTTTGGTATTTATAATTAAGTTAGCACTTTGCTCCAGCATTATCTCTAGCCTCTCTTACATGATATTCATTATTCATAGTTTTGGTCTTGACTTGTGGACAATTATGGTCCAAGTCCTAATTCTGAAGTATTCCTTAATCGCTTCATTTTCCCTCTTATTAGCTGTGCTTTACATAAGAGGCCACTGAGTGCCAATTCATTTTGTATTGAAAGGTCAATTTTATCTAAAAATAACAAACTTTGTCTTGTTTGATTTTCTGGTAGGAAGAATGTAAGATCTTCTAAAATTATTATTGTGAGATAATACATATGTTTTCTAGGAATTCCTCTGGCTCCCTGACAGAACCCTTCTAGAGATTATATGGTGGTAACAAAAGCCAGTAGAGTAGCCCTCCACTTTTGTCTAAAGGCAATACATTCCAAGACCCCCAGTGGATGTCTATATACCCTATATATACAGTTTTTTTTTTTTCTTATACATACATGCCTAAGACAAAGTTTAATTTACAAATTAGGCAGAGTAAGAGACTAACAACAATAACAAAACAGAATAATTATAACAATATACTGTACTAAAAGTTATGTGAATGTGGTCTCTCTCTCTCAAAATATCATACTGTATTATAATTACCCTTTTTCTTCTTGTGATGATGATATGAGATGATAAAATGTTTACATGATGAGAAATGAGGTGAATGATGTAGGCCTTGTGACATGGTGTTAGACTTCTACTGTCCTTTTGATGCTAAATCAGAAGGAGAATCATCTGTCTAGACCACAGTCAGCCATGGGTAACTGAAACTTTGGAAAGTTAAACCACAAATAAGGCAAATGGCAGGTGAAGACTATGTATGTGCTTTACTACAGGCAGACTGATGTCTTCCTAAAATGTCTATATTGAACCTTTAATAACCCTCAATGTCATTGTATTTGAAGATAGTGCTTTTAGGAGGTAATTAAGATTAAATAAGGTCACAAGATGGGGTTCTAATCTAACAGGATTGGTGGTCTTCTAAGAAGATAAAGAGAGAGATCTCTTTTTCCACATGTACATATGCACTGAGGAAAGGCCATGTGAGCAAACAGCAAGAAAGCAGCTGTCTGCAAGACAAGGAGAGAGCTCTCACCAGAGACCAAATTAGCTGGCACCTTAACCTTGCATTTTCCAGCCTCTAGAACTGTGAAAAATAAATTTCTCTTGTTTAAGCCACCCAGTATAGTATTTTGTTATGGCAGCCCAAGCTGACTAAGACATGCTTATACTTCAAATCATTAAAGCAAATGAGACTAAGTATATATATATTTAAAAACCAAATATTTAGATTTCTCCCTTCTTTCAAATGGAAACCAAAATACTTCCTCACACCAGCACTCAGACCCTGTAGATACAGACCAGTTCTGGAATCCTCACTTTGATACTTACTAGTTCTGTGGTTTTAGGTAATTTAGTTAATTTATATAAATTTACAAGAGTTGTTATTAATACTAATAAAAATATGCTTCAGGTTATGTATATAATATTTATGATTCTTGTTTATAATCTTTGATTGTTTAGTATTGACATAGCTATCAGATGTAGTATAATACATAACTTTGTTCCGTCACATAGAAATCACAATTTTTAATACTGATGTTTGTTTTAAGTGGGCATTAGAACCACTAGTATGTTTCAAATAATGCTTACTTTATCAATTGTGGTTATGAATATGAGTTGTGTGCTAAAATTTTTTAGTTATTTACTTGAATTCCATAAATATATATAAATATGTAAATTTATACATGTGTTGTGTACCTTTTAATAAGATTTATAAACTTTATAAGGGGAATATGCACCCCCATATTTATAGCAGCACCCCAATGTCCACAACAGCCAAACTGTGGAAGGAGCTGAGATGTTCTCGAATAGATGAATGGATCAAGAAGATGTGGCTCATATATACAATGGAATATTACTCAACCATCAGAAAGGATGACTACCTACCATTTGCATCAACATGGATGGAACTGGAGGGTATTATGCTAAGTGAAATAAGTCTAGCAGAGAAAGACAATAATATATTTTCACTCATAAGTGGAATATAAGGAATAGCATAGAGGACCATAGGAGAAGAGGGAGAAAACTGAATGGGAAGAATTCAGAGAGGGAGACAAACCATGAGAGACTCTGGACTCTGGACAACAAACTGAGGGTTACAGAAGGGAGGGGGAGGATAGGGTAACATGGTGATGGGTATTAAGAAGGGCACATGATGTGATGAGCACTGGGTATTATATGCAGCTAATGAATCATTGAACACTACATCAAAAACTAATGATGTATTAATGTTGGCTAATTGAACATAATAAAAAATAAAATTAAACAATGTTTACAAAGTAAAAAAAAAGATTTATAAACTTTCAGAACTGGTTTGTAAAAGTTTTGCTTTAGGAACATTTTCATACTGAAAGTATGTTATTCCATTCAAATATATCTTTTTTGTATATTCGTGATACAAAAGCAAACTACCTAAATTCAACTTCATAGGAAAATCTGCCTATAGATATGAGATAGTTTGCACAATTTAAGGAGTTTGGGTAAGTTTCAAACATCTATCATAATTATCAAAATATTTTACCCATTTCTTAACTGGATTATTTGTTTTTTGAGTGTTGAGTTTGATAAGTTCTTTAAAAAAAAAAAAGATTGTATTTATTTATTTGACACAGAGAGAGAGAGAGCACAAGCAGGGAGGGTGGCAGAGGGAGAGGGAGAAGTAGAATCCATGCTAAGCAGGGAGCCTGATTTGGTGCTCAATCCCAGGACCCTGAGATCATAACCTGAGCTGAAGGCAGATGCCTAACTGACTTAGGCACCCAGGTGCCCCTAGTTCAATAAGTTCTTTTTAGATTTTGGATACTAACCCTTTATCAGGTATGTCACTTGCAAATATCTTCTTCCATTCTATAGGTTGCCTTTTAGTTTTGTTGGTTGTTTCCTTCAATGTGCAGAAGCTTTTTATTTTGATTAAGTCCCAATAGTTCATCTTTGCTTTTGTTTCCCTTGACTCCAGAGACATGTCTAGTAAGATGACATACAGATGGCTAACAGACACATGAAAAGATCATCAGAGGGGCGCCTGGGTGGCTCAGTTGGTTAAGCGACTGCCTTCGGCTCAGGTCATGGTCCTGGAGTCCCGGGATCGAGTCCCGCATCGGGCTCCCTGCTCGGTGGGGAGTCTGCTTCTCCCTCTCTCACTCCCCGTTTGTGTTCCCTCTCTTGCTGTGTCTTTCTCTGTCAAATAAATAAATAAAATCTTTAAAAAAAAAAATCATCAGAGAAATACAAATCAAAACTATAATGAGATACCACTCTCACCTGTCAGAATGGCTAAAATTAACAACACAAGAAATAACAAGTGTTAGCGAGGATTCGGAAAAAGGGGAACACTCTTACACTTTTGGTGGGAATGCAAACTGGTGCAGCCACTCTGGAAAACAGTATGGAGGTTCCTCAAAAAGTTAAAAATAGAACTACCCTATAATCCAGTAACTGCACTACTAGATATTTACCCAGAGGATACAAAAATACTGATTCGAAGGGGTACATGACCCCCAATGTTTATAGAGCATTACCTACAATAGCCAAATTATGGAAAGAGCCCAAATGTCCATCAACTGATGAATGGATAAAGAGGTGGTATATATATAATGGAATATTACTCAGCCATAAAAAAAGAATGAAATCTTGCCATTTGCAACGATGTGGATGGAGTGGAGTGTATTATGCTAAGCAAAATAAGTCAGTTAGAGAGAGATAAATATTGTATGATCTCACTCATATGTGGAATTTAAGAAATGAAACAGATGAACACAAGGGGAAAAAAAGAGAGAGGTAAACCATAAAACAGACTCTAAACTATGGAGAACAAATTGAGGTTTGCCAGAGGGGAGGTGGGTGGGAGGATGAGTTAAATGGGTAATGGGTATTAAGGAGGGCACTTGTTGTGATGAGTACTGGATGTTGTTGTAAGTAATGAATCACTAAATTCTACTCCTGAAACTAATATTATACTATATGCTAACTAACTGGAATTTAAATAAAAACTTGAAACTACAAAAAAATTATTAAAATATTTTAATTTTCTAATATAACAACCTGAAATCTGATCTTGTTGGGGAGGGTCATTTCTTATCACTGCTTTGGTTAAAACTTCTAATATGAAGTTTTTCTATTTTCTTTAGGAATATTTATAGTAAATTATAAAAATGCTTCCATATTATTATGGACCCAATTGAATCAACTGTATTCTTCATTACTGCATTTTGTGCTGGTTCATAAATCATAAATACTAGAACATTTGCAAGGTTAAACTTTGTCTGATCTAATATTCTTAAACTTTAGCACACAAATCTAGGATTAGTTAAAATCATGAATATTCACTTGTTTTAGGTCCTTTTCTTTCTCTTTGCATATCATCTTTCTAATAATCCTTTGACCTCAAGTTCCCAACCCTATTTTATGGAGCTTTTAAAAAATGATTACAAACCTATGTGATAATTGGGGATTCTTACATAAATTATGTAATCTGAGCATAATAACAACACTTTCATGAGGAATTTGAGATTTTAATACATATCTCACCTCAGAAGTGTTCAGGGATACTCTTAGAATAGTAATTGATTTTCAAGTGTGAATTCAGGTCAAGGTTTTATATTCTTGAT
The DNA here is from genome assembly GCF_054177405.1 of Leptonychotes weddellii. Lineage (NCBI taxonomy): Eukaryota > Metazoa > Chordata > Mammalia > Carnivora > Phocidae > Leptonychotes > Leptonychotes weddellii. The sequence goes on along the minus strand of NC_138370.1, from coordinate 154,858,235 downwards.
TTAGGAAAGAGGTGATAGTGGAAGAATGTCACACAAGACTACAACATGCTAAAAATATATTAATATATATTAACTAGAGAAATATGGGCAATATCTTTATCATGTAAAGTAATAATTCATTCTATCCACTTTCTAATGATGTTTGAGAAATGCACAAGATATGTAATTATGACTTGGTTTCACTGAACTACGAAATGATTATGAATCTATCTGATCATATTGACTGCCTACTATGAAAAAGAGAGTTTAATTAGGTCTGAAGAAGGGTGACTGATATGTAAAAATAAATTTAAAAAATGTTTTCTGCTCCTAAACAGTGTCAAGGTTAGAAAAAAACACACACACATACACAAAAATTAGTCAAATAGAGGGGCACTGGGCGGCTCAGTCAGTTAAGCGACTGACTCTTAATTTCAGCTCAGGTCATGATCTCAGGATTGTGAGAACGAGCCCTGTGCCAGGCTTTGCCCTCAGCGTGGAGTCTGCTTGAGATTCTCTCTCCCACCTCCTCTTCCCCCCACCCAAATAAAAAAATAAAATCTTAAAAAAATTAGTCAAATAGAGGTGGAGGGCTTTAATCAGCTAATGCACATCAGAGAACACCTTAAGCCCGGAAATTCACTGAGCTAAGAAAGATTGGAGTTTTATAGTTTTATAGGCAGTTTTATGCTGTTTTATGGGGTATCTTATAGGGAAGGGAAGGCTGTGTGACTTGGGGTCTTTCTCAGCTTGCTATTTTCTTTATTTTTAACTGCTACAAAAGCTGTGGTTGGTACAGTTGGAAGATTATTTGTTTTTCTCGTCTCTGGTTCAGAATCTTTGGTACAATCTTATTTTGGCAGCTGTCAGGATAGTTATTTTGAGAACTATCTTTGTAAGATTTGTGAGTTGTTTGTAAACTGTCTCATGCCACTTAAGTTTCAGGGGAGTGGGATAAGAAAGGAAAAGGGTGGGGAGAGAGAAGAGAGACAAAAAAACAAGAAAGGACAGGAGGCAAAAGGATGAACCAGGAAAACTGGGGTTTGCTTTAATTCTTTAATAGGAGTTTATGAGATAATAAATTTTCAGTATAAATCCTATGCACTCTACTTACTTTGTCAACTCAAGCAAAATATTAAAGTTCTTGATTGTCAATGTTATCATCTGTAAAGGAAGAATAAAAGTTATTGTTACAATCATATATCATAATATATTTCAAACTGTTCTGTAAACCACCCTTTATAAAACTATAAATAGTGAGAAAATGTATATCATTGTCATTGCCATTGAGACATTTTAAATTATAGGTTTAAAGAAAAACAGAAGTCTTTATAAAAATTGTGAAAGAAAACTGAATGGTCAAAACAATTGTTAAAGTCAAATTGTTCTATACTCATGAATTTTCCAAAAAACCTAACCCAGTTCTGATGGTGAATAGATAGGTGGAGAGACATAATAATCTATTGGAAAGTTAATAGTGTTCTTAAAAGAAAATCAATGGCACAGCAAATCCTAACCTTAGTTTTGAAGTAGAGTAATAGAGAAAAGATCCAGATTGTTATCTATGACTAAGAAATTCCTGATAGAGGAAAGAAATCCATTGATAGCAACGGAGGAATTATTAAAATTGCTTTGTAGTGCCTCAGTCTATTGTTGCAAGATCATTCTTATTTGAGCATCATTTTATGATTTATAAAAGCCTGACTTTTTTTTTTTATCTTGTTTGAAATTATTGTCTGTCTTATATTGTAGGTGGACTAGGCATCAGGGTCATTATTTTGGAGTGGAGAAAAATGAGGATGTGGGACTTCAAAAACCTCTTTCAAAGTTATTTATCTAGTCACTGCTGACAGCGGAATTACTATTCATTCTGACATTTAGCCTAGCATTTTTTTTTTTTCACTATTAGATTTTAGGTGCTAGGTAAGCACAGGGAATGCAGTAAATGTTGTTTTCTTTTTATTTATTTAACAATTAATAATTGAGCCTATTTCATGTCAAGTATAATACTAGGCACTGGCTACAGAGGTGAATGAAGATCGCATGGTCATTGTGTTCCTAAAGCCCCCGTTCTAGTGGAAGGAAACTGACAATAAACAGATTAAAAAAATAGACAATCCTCTGAAGTATAATGAAGACAACGTTGTGATAGCTAAGGTCAGAATGAACTGATTATGATGCCGTGGGGTTAGCAAACCTGTCTGCGTTGATAAATTCATGCTGGGATTTGAACAATGTTAAAGAAACAGTGATCTAATGAGTCAAGATATTTTAGAACAGAGAACATAGACTGTGTAGTGGTATTAAGATAGCAAAAATAAACACACAAATGTTGGTAGATTTTCAGAGATGAACGGAAACCAGTGTGGCTAGAGAAAATGAGTGATGGATAGTTAACTAGAGATGAGAAAGGAGAAGTAAACAGGGACAGATCCTAAAGGGTCTGTACTGCTAAGCAATTAATTTTTTTTATAATTATTTTTAAAAACAACTTAATTGTGATACAATTCACATAACACAAAATCTGCTTAAAGAGTAAAATTTGACTTTTTTTTTACTTTCTTCATGCGTTGTGAAACTATCAAAATAATCTAATTTTAAAATACGATCATTTCCCCTGCCCTCCCCTCAAAAAAACAAAAACAAACCCAGTATCGACTAGCAGTCACTCTTCCCCCTAACACTCCTCTGAGTCCTAAACAACCAGGAGTCTACTAGTCTGCTTTCCGTCTCTATATTTTCCTATCTTGGACATTTCCTATTATTGGACTACATTTAAATGCACTCATACAATATATGGTCTTTTATGACTGGTTGATTTCACTTAGCATAGTGTTTACCAAGGTTCCCATATTGTATCATACATTATTATGTACTTCATTCCTTTTTATTGCTGAATAATATTGGATTGTATGGCTATTCTGAATTTTGTTATCCATTCATCAGTTGATAGACATTTGGGTTTCTCTGCTTTTTGGCTATTATGAATAACATTGCATCCTCATCAGGATTGAATTTTATTTTTATTTTATTTTTTTTATTTTATTATTTATTTATTTATTTTTAAAGATTTTATTTATTTATTCATGAGAGAGAGAGAGGCAGAGGGAGAAGCAGGCTCCCAAGGAGCAGGGAGCCCAATGCGGGACTCGATCCCAGGACCCTGGGACCATGACCTGAGCCGAAGGCAGATGCTTAACCATCTGAGCCACCCAGGCGCCCTTGAATTTTATTTTTAGAGACAGAAGTAAATTTATGTAGATATCGAGGGTTGTCTTAATGATGTGATCTAATGGAATGAATAAAGGGGACAAGTAGGTTTCAATAATTTATATCAAGAAGTCAGATAGGGATATATTACACGAGAAACTTCTGAGATAAAACTCTTGTGGAGGTACACTGATAGGATTGCAGTTCAGAGGTTAAGATAGGATTTATCTATAAAAAACAGTACGTAAATCAATAGGCAGACACATTCTAATAGAAAGAGTGAAAACAAACAAAAAACATGAGTAGAGAGCCCCAGAAGTTTCTCTATAGAAATGACAATGTTCAAATTTGAATAGTAAAGATGATCAAAGAATGGCCTTTGAAACAAGAACTAAGAAAAGTTGTCAAGAATGAGAGAATGGCGGGCGCCTGGGTGGCTCAGTTGGTTAAGCGACTGCCTTCGGCTCAGGTCATGATCCTGGAGTCCCTGGATCGAGTCCCGCATCCGGCTTCCTGCTCGGCAGGGAGCCTGCTTCTGCCTCTGACCCTCCCCCCCATCATGTGCTCTCTCTCTCTCATTCTCTCTGTCTCAAAAAAAAAATAAAAAAAAAAAAAGAATGAGAGAATGGCAAGTGTGTTCATCATATTTGAGAACATTGAGGCTTTTTGTAATTTTAGAGCTAAATGGGGCTTGTGGGTGAGGAAGAAATATTATACATGGAAGAGTTAACTAAGGTATTAGAAAAGTAGAAGCAGGGGCACCTGGGTGGCTCAGTGGTTAAGCGTCTGCCTTCGGCTCAGGTCATGATCCCAGGGTCCTGGGATCGAGCCCCGCATCAGGCTCCCTGCTTGACGGGAAGCCTGCTTCTCCCTCTCCCATTCCCCCTGCTTGTGTTCCCTCTCTCGCTGTGTCTCTCTCTGTAAAATAAATAAAATCTTAAAAAAAAAAAAGTAGAAGCAAATAACTGCTTAAACAAATTTGTCCACAAACATGAAGCAGAAAAATAGAGCAATAACTGGAAGGAAATGAATTATCTATGTTATGGTTGTTTTGTGTATTATGTACTGTTTAATATGTCCATATATATGATTCATAAAGTAATAAAAATACAAGAATATTTTTGTCTACTCTTCTTTACTTAAATGTTATTCAGGGAATTAGCTTCCCTTGTTCCTGCATGACAACTTTTGCTGGATCCAAGGCTTTACTCTTTGCTCTTAGGAAATATACGGTCCTAAAGATACTTTAGAAATAAGCACAGCAATATTGGTTCAAAAATAGGATCTCTAGTTCCATGTCATAAACAAAACTCTGAGTCCCACACACCTACAGCTGAGCAAAGAGGAATGGTGGTGGGAGTGTTCTTTCTTAAATAGGAAATTTACAAATCTGTCTTTGTTTCTTTGTTGTGTCCCAGTCTAACAGTTGCTTAAATATTACCCTTATTTCTCAAGAAGCTTCTACAAGCTTCTGCCTTCCCTTGACTCTGCCTGACTTCCCTACTACAATTGACCTGGGGAGAAGAAGCAACTCTATTCTGGGGCGCCTGGGTGGCTCAGTTGGTTAAGCGACTGCCTTCGGCTCAGGTCATGATCCTGGAGTCCCTGGATCGAGTCCCGCATCGGGCTCCCTGCTCGGCAGGGAGCCTGCTTCTGCCTCTGACCCTCCCCCCTCTCATGTGCTCTCTCTCTCTCATTCTCTCTGTCTCAAATAAATAAATTAAAAAAAACCTTTAAAAAAAAAAAAAAAAGAAGCAACTCTATTCTGAGTGATGGTTCATGAATCCTTCTTTAGCCATGGGCATTGAGGGGTGCAACTCTGACATTTTTTTTCATGCTTTTTTGCCTTTCAGATCCCAAGATGACTACATACACTATTTTTGCAAGGCAAAAGACCTGCATCTGGCCAATGGGAACACCCACGCATGTTTATTTAGTTTACTCAAACTCTAGCAGAACGCTCTGCTCCCAACACCCACCACCCTCTCTTTACAGTTACTAATGCACTTAGGCATCATTTCCCACTCTCTGTATCTTATCCACAGTCTACTTTACACAGATGCAATTAAGATTCCAGCTCTCGGGGCGCCTGAGTGGCTCAGTCGTTAAGCATCTGCCTTCGGCTCAGGTCATTATCCTGGAGTCCTGGGATCGAGCCCCACATCGGGCCCGCTGCTCCACGGGGAGTCTGCTTCTCCCTCTCCCACTCCCTCTGCTTGTATTCCCTCTCACTGTGTCTCTCTGTCAAATAAATAAAATATTAAAAAAAAAAAAAAAAGATTCCAGCTCTCTGTGTCTCTCATTTAAAGGGAAACCCTTTAAAATGTTCTAAGTGCTCTTTGTGAAACCTCTTTCAATAGGTTTGAGCTCAGACTGTAGCACATTCCTCCCTCTTCCCCAAAGAGTGGATGAAGATTCAGAGCACAGCACCCGCTCTCTCTCTTCTTGTCTTTCTGACCCCATTGTAGATTATCTATCTGAGTTGTCAACACATTGTGAAAGAAATTGTTTAAGTTGTTGTTTCAAATTCTTACAAAGGAGATGTTTTATCCCAAATAATTTGGGATCTTATAAGAGGTTGGCACTTTAGCTGATGGAGGCCAGGGGAATCCCACTCCAGCAGTGTCCATTTGTTTCCAAATTTTTAAAGCACTAGATGAATCATTTATCCCAGAAAAATTGTTAGAACTATGATTTTGCAATTGGGATATTAAAATTATATATGGGGAATCATTTCTGATCTAAATATTGATGAAAGAATAAAAATAGGCCAAAATAAATATGCAAAGAGGAATGTTCCAGACAGATGATAAAGAATAGTGTTGTAGGAGGAGATTGTAAGAGGAAGAGTTTTATATCTGCATCAGTGAGAACTCAGTGTAGAAAATAAAAGCCACTCTAAGTATCTTAAACAAGAAGAACTTTAATATAGGAATTTATCTGAGATAATAGAATGGGCTGAATAACAAGTTCCAGATTGATATCTTAGAATTATTTCCAGAACATTATCAAATTAATGTGTTATGAGTGCTGCTCCATTTGAAGCCAATTCTAGAGTTAGACCAGAAAGAAGAAGTCATTGCTACTACAATAGTCAGGAGATTGGAGTATGAATGTTTAGGCTCTTAACACCCAAGAATATATAGAGTAAATACTAGAAGAATAAACACCCCAAGAAGACGCACCACATATATGAACTTTCTTACAAGAAGAGAATAACGAAAGCATGCAAGAAGAGGGCCATCACCACAGTTCTACCTCCAACATTTCACACGATGACATCTAACTGGTAGCATGTATCAAATATCTAGAAACCTAGCTGCAAGGAGTACTGGGAAGCATAGTTTTCTAGATAAGATTAAAGAAATTATACAATAAATTTAGGGATTTATTTGAGGAGCCAATGTGCTTTCTTTTGTCTTGTTTTGTTTTGTTACGGGCTGAGGTGTGTCCCCCTAAAATTCATATGTTGAAGTCCTAACCCCCAGATGGTCTTTAAAGGGGTAACGAAATTAAATGAGGTCTTTAGGGTGACACCCTAATCCCATATGACTGATGTTCTTATCAGAAGAGAAACAGGCACACGCCATAGAAAGAGAGAACAAGACGGCAGCCATTGGCAAGGCAGAGAGAACTCAGAGGAAACCAACCCTGCTGACACCTTGAACTTCCAGCTTCCAGAACTGTGGGGTGTAGTTTAAGCCACAAAGTCTATGGTATTTTTTTTATGGCATCCCTAACAAACTAATACAGTATGTTCATTTGTTTTGGTTGGGTGTTTCACTGTGTAAGACATTCATCAAAATTTTAAATATACGTGAAATGAGCAGACTTGGTATTTGAAGTAAATCCTTTATCAGACTGTGTAGCAACAATAAATATGTATCTTCCCAAAATGTGTGTCTCTGAGCCTTCAGGTTGAAGCAACTGTACCAAAATATTAGCTATACTTGACAAATCCTTGCACAAGTAATACTCCATGGCTATGTCGAACACATATTCTGCAGTGGGTTTAGATGCTAAAACTGCTTCAGTTTCAGTGATTTGATTATAATGCAGGGTTTCACATTCGCTTTTGAGTTTTCTGAAATGGCAAAGTATGAAAAGTAGAGACACTAATACATAATAGAGGAACTTGCAATATATTTAGGTATTTGTGCAACTATGTAACTAAACTTGACTTTCAGTCTTATTATGTATAGTTTGATATTAAAAAGTAGTAGACTCAACCAGTAGGTATTGCTATATGGGGCAGAATCAGTTATGATAATGGAATATTCCTTGTAAGTAATTTACTTATCTGATTGTCATTTGCTTGGATGTGCTGAGTTTCACTTTCTTTTATCGGAGTCATAGTCAGAGTGGTTAATTATTTATAATTTTCCCCTGAAAAATTGTGATTAAATCATTTTATCTAACTCCATTCCTAAAGAGGCCAATATACAATTAATTGTGTTCAGTGATGGATAAATCCATTTTGTTTTCCTCTGAGCCCTAGCAACTCAGTGGCTGAAATTAAAAAGAACCAGAACAGCACTTAGAGAATGTGAAACATAGATTTAAATATTCCCTTCATATGAAAATGTGAGTCCAAAGATGATTATAATGGTATAAATCAAATAATATGTTTTATAATGATGAGACTTGATTGTGGGTGGTTTGCAAGTGTTTCCCCAACTCAAAAAGATTATTGAGTTCCCTGGGAAACTTGTTCTAATATGAGATAAATAGGTTTAAGCCTCAGAGCAGGTTCAAAATGGAATGTCAGTCTAGGTAGGAAAGACATGGCGCTATAGGGAGAACAGGGTAGTCATTCACCACATAAAAATGAGTACATAATTAGCCAAAGGCCCTAAGCCAAGTATAAGATGAAGGATTTCATGCAAGAAGACAGAGAATAAGCGATTTGTGGAAGAACTATTATTAGTATTCAATTTTTGCAGCACAGCTTTATTCATAGGACACTCAGACTCTCAGATAAGTTATTCATGCAACAAAGATCAGTTATACAATAAGAACCCAATACTTTGAAACTATGCTATAAGCCAGACATTCAGAAATTGAGGTACTAGGATATCAAAATCAGAAGAGTATCAGGGCATTATCTAACCTTTAAGACTGACGAAATAAGTACATCAAAATGTCCTTACCTAGACTGAAAATTGGTTTCAAAATTTAAAGCTATAAATAAGCACACATTTAATGGAGTAGAAATGTTTCCATTACTTGTGGATTAGTTCTAGGGATAGAATGATGGACTTACTTGATATAGGTTATTTTAATTAACTCTAAATAAGATTTATGATGAAAAAAGAGTTCATAGAATTTTTTTTCTCCTATAAGATGGACGTGCTATACATCCATTCTCTGGATAACTCATTTGATTCAAGAAAATACTCAATAGGCTTCCATCTGGATTTTGATTATTTACTCAATGCAGAAGAAAACTGTTTCTTCAGAACGCATAATATGTGGCCTCTTTTTTCTCACTTTCTTAAATCATACTAGTCAAAATAAAACCATTGGTATATGATGGATGCTGGTATTAGGTTTTACAGATCATTTCATATAATGATCAAAAAGACTACAATATACATATTATTATTATCATAATTTTAATGATGAGAATATAAAGGTTTAAATATTTTGAACAACTTACTCATAGCATGGGGGACTCTGTGGAAAAGAATGTAACAACTGTAGGAAGCCAACTGTCAAGCTGAAATTCCTAGCCACTATGCCTCTTCTTTTTGATGGCAGGCAATAAATATAAGTCAAATGTTCAATAAATGTTTTATACATATTAACAGAGTGAAGAGCTTTTCTAACCACTCAACTTTAGTAGCCACTCAGCAACTCTTACAGCTTTCTAATATTTTCTTATCTATTTACTCTTAACTTATTTCTTTTATTACTGTTTATTTCTGATTACCTTCACCAGAATGAAATCTTCATGATTAAAGGCCATTTCTATTGTCTAGCTCAATAGTTAAAATGGTGCCTATCACACTTTAGATACTTAATAAGTATCTATAAAGAGAATTAATTAATAGATAGAGGGTTTCCTTAATTATGTGTTGCTGAAGAGAGATGAAATGGAAAGCCAGGTGTTATTAGTATTATTATTATTGACATTCATTAATTTATGATAAAAACATATTATACAATTACATTTAAGATATTAATAACATTAATAATCATCATTTATTGAATGCCAATTCTATATAAGCTTTATTGTAGATCTGGATTTTTTGTAGATGGATATTATGTCTATAACTATATAATACTTTTATAAGCATTATTTTCCACATTTTAGAAATAAAGAAACTGGGGCACCTAGGTGGCTCAGTCGTTAAGTGTCTGCCTTTAGCTCAGGCCATGATCCCAGGGTCCTGGGATCGAGCCCCGCATCGGCCTCCCTGCTCAGCGGGAAGCCTGCTTCTCCCTCTCCCACTCCCCCTGCTTGTGTTCCTGCTCTCGCTATCTCTCTCTCTCTGTCAAATAAATAAATAAAATCTTTAAAAAAAAAAAAAGAAGAAGAAATAAAGAAATCAATTTTCAAAGAATATAATTGACTAGTACAGGAGCACAGAACCAATTAAGAGGATATTCATGATTTATACACTATCCACCTTACTACCTTCCTACAGCATTTTCACTTACCAAACAAATCTATGTGGAATCTTTATTTTCTTTATATATGTTACATTTACTTAAGTCCTAATCAGTTTCTTGGCCATGATTTTATTGCCTAACTCCATTGTTTAACTTTATTCCGGATAAAGTGTTATTTTTGAGTATAGAGAATGGCTTTATATGTTCACTTGAGTAAAATGTAAGAACCATAGACAGGAATTAATGTAGGGATTTTATAGTGATTTTTTTTTGTAGTTATATAAGTAGTATTTTTTTTCCAACATGTCACCTAGCCATGGGTAGGAATCCCTTTAATGAGTATTTGTATAAAATTTATTGATATCATGAATAAAATCCCCATTAGTCATAAGGGGATTAGAAGGCCAGGTGGAAGTGCAGTTTAGACAACAGAACAGAATTTGAAAAACAACCTATTTGGTGCTTGTTCAGATTGCCTATTTACATAAGGACAGAACTGACTTGAAATTCTGCATTTGAATTAGATATATAGGCACTGTGTGGTGAATCCACACTGGGAGTGTCACAGAGATTTGGGAACATGAACGATTCAAGAGCTCACAAAAATTATTCCTATAGGGGTGCCTGGGTGGCTCAGTTGTTAAGCATCTGCCTTCGGCTCAGGTCATGATCCCAGGGTCCTGGGATCGAGCCCCGCATCGGGCTCCCTGCTCCGCGAGAAGCCTGCTGCTCCCTCTCGCACTCCCCCTGCTTGTGTTCCCTCTCTCACTTTGTCTCTCTCTGTCAAATAAATAAATCTTGAAAAAAAATAATTTATTCCTATATGCATATATAACAATTTTGGACACAATAATAAAAAGTCCTCTATATATATTTTTCAAGGATGAAAAATTTTTGTTACTATTCATTGATAATCTTCTCTCCAAATGGAAATCATTTCAGCCTATCATAATTACACTTACCTTCTCCATTTAATTGAAAGGACTGTGTTCACTCTACTGAGTAGTTATTACCTGCCTGGTACTTATAGTGGTGAGCATTTCCTAATGTATATAATTGTTGAATCACTATATAGTACACCTGAAACTAATATAATATTGTATGTCAGTGATACTTCAATAAAAAAAAAAAAATGTTACCTTCCCCAAGAGGCAATAGTATTAAGATATGCTGATTTAATCCTTACTCTTTTCAATAAAAGTCAAACTAGTCTGTCACTATTTAAGTAATACAGTTCATGACAAAAGTTCAAACAGTATAGAAACATAAAACAGAAAAGTCCTTTCTCTCCTCTCCCCCCAAAAACCATTTTTATAAACTATTAATTCACACGTTTGTTTTATATGGAACATCAACATTTCTAATGTGCTGGAATTAGAATATTGTCTTCCTATCTGCTTGAAAGTAACAAATGATACTGACCAGCATTTACAGATCATATAAAAATATACCTATCCCAGGATTTCACAAACATTCACATTAGAAAACTAAGACCAGTTGTTATATGACTCAATTAATTTTAGAAAGACAAATAGGACATTTAATTTTTTATACCACTGTGAGATTTTGCATTGAATTTTTATTTAATTAGCCATGCACAGGAAAATTAGTTCCTAAATAACTCAATATATTGTTCTTTAATGGGAATATGGGAAGCTATAATATGGTCTGTAGACTTTTAAACGGGAGCATTGCTTCTCTTCATTATTTCTTCCCCCGGTAAAAACGTATCTTTTCTTGGTTTGAATCTCTACTGGAAGATTGTGTTTATTGATTATGATCATCTTGAGTTCAACTTGTTATCTAAATCACATCAAAGAAGTGTGAACTGGTTTAATCTTCTTGTCAGAGTTACAAACAAGTTTGTATATATCAACTGCAAGTTGGCTAACATGTTTGTGGAAAAATCTGAGACTCGAGCTATGTCTTTCTAAACTGTGTAAGTAAGCATGCTCCAGGTGGAATAGAAGAAACAATGTAGAAAACCAAAACGTAGGGAAGGGAGGAATACCACGGAGCTTCTTTGGTAGTTTGTTGTGTAGTTAACTCAAGGATAACATTTAAAAGAAAATAGATATATACCTCATACTTCAAAGTGTGACCACATAGATATTGGAAACTTATGGAAAAAATAATAGGTTGTTCTCTCCTATTGGCTCTCTAGCCAATTAACATATGCAGAATTTTTTTTTTAAGACTTATTTATTTATTTTGTGTGTGAGAGAGAGCAAGCAAACACAGGGGTAGGGGCAGAGGAAGAGAGAGTCTTAAACAGACTCCTTGCTGAGCACAGAGCCTGAGGTGGGGCTCCATGGGGGGCTCGATCTCAGGACCCCGAGATCATGACCTGAGCTGAAACCAAGGGTCCAATACTTAACCAACTGCACCACCCAGGCACCCAAATTAACATATGTAGAAATTTACAATTTCTCTGTGACTTAGTGATCTTATCAGTAAAATGGAGATAATAATAATAATATCACTCATACAATTGCTATAAAGATGAAATGAGTTAATGTGGTTAAACTCTTAGAAAAGTGCCTGGTGCCTAGTAAGTACTATACAAATTTTAGTAATTATTAACCATATTCTCCCAAGCTGGGTATTTATTCATCATGTTAAAGGTGCTGTTGTACTAAGAATCAAAATAACAGTTAAGAAAACTGTATTTTTATTAAAATGTGATGCATGGTACTGATGGCCAATAGTGAGTCAGTAAAATCTATGAATCCTATGTATACGTTTTAGAATAGTGTCTTGGATAGTGATATCCATAAATGGGGCATATTATTCCTTGGTAAAGTAGCTTGCAATGATTAAAGAGTAAAAAGATTAAAAAAATTGTTTTTCATGAATATAGTAGTTACCCTTTATTTTTTAGTAATCATTGAGTGCATAAATACACTTAGTTTAATTGCTATTCTATTATTAGAGTTTAAAGTCATGTTTAACTTATTTTGACTACTCTTTGATGAACACCCTTGTGTAAGGTTTTCTCTGTCTTGATGCCTACTATATTTCAGAGAGACATTTTCCATAGTGTGTAGCAATATCAAGAATCCAACAAAAAGTAATCTCCCACACCAGAAATTGACAATACAACTGGGGAGAAAAGATTGATTAAAAAGTTACAATGTAAGCTATGGATATAAAGGATATAAGGATGGTCACAGGAAGTGATTTAGAGGTTTAGAAGCTTCATAGATTACTACTGCATGGAAGTTCAAGAGCAGCTAGAATATGCGCTCACCTGAGAAGGGCATACACAATGCAAGTCCTTCAGATCTGAGGGTGGTATGGTGCCCCACTCTTGCCAGCTGTTGCAACTATCTGTGTATGAATAACAAGCTGACCTAAAACTTCATAACTTAACACAACAAAAACCATTTATTGTGTCACGATCCTTCAGCTACGTCAGGGATTTGAGGACAAGTCTTCTTAATTCCGTGTGGTGTTGGTTGGAGTAGCATGTGCCGCAAAATTCAGCTGGATTTTTAACTAAGGTGTTAGGAAAGGCCAAGACCTAAATGGGCCTCCCTCTCCAGGAGGGTAGCCAGGCTTCTTACATGGTGGCTTAGTGCTCCAAAAGAGCAAAAGCAGAACCTGCCAGACCTCTTCAGAGCTAGTCTTAAAGATGACACAGCATTACTTTAACAACATTCTCTTGGTTAAGGCAAGTTATAAGCCAGTCCAAAATCAAGAGGAGAAAAAAAAAATATTCTATTCTCAATGGGAGATGTAGTTGGTATACAAAGAACTTTGGGGATTGAGGATGGTCATCTTTTCAATGAAAGCTACCAAATTAGTCCAAGAGCACTGATTTTTTTTTTTTTTTAAATTTTCATAGACTCTATGCACCACTTTGTAGTATTTTCTTTATCTAGAACTCATCTAGAACTCCCCAGACTAAGTGCTTCCTGCTAAGATATTGATTGATGCAACAATCTGTACCTAGAAGTAGCCCCAGGAAACAAACTTCACAATGGGATTCTGGGATTGGATTGCTTATATATTTGAGGGATGCACTATAGCTTCCTGGTCTGGGAAGACAGATATCTGTAGCATGCAATTAAAATTACAAGGCTTGTATTTGGAGGCCATGGACCAGCAAATTGTAAATGCTTAACAATTTCTATCAGTTAGGCTTGGAGGAATATGCATAGAAATGGGTTCTAGGATATTGAGTCAAGAAGGATAAAACATAATGCTGTATTGGGTTGAATTTACTAATGTTGTTTCACAAAGCTAAAATTCAATATTTAATGTACCAGCTTTGGTGTGGCATATGTACTAAATGAAGTCTAGACTCTTTAATGGCTTAGAGTCAATGAGGTAGAAATCCCAGAACTTCCTGGCATGCTGTAAGAAAAGAATTCAAAGCATGGGGAGAAGAAAATGTTACATGCAATTTGTTAAGGCACTCCTTTTCCATACCAACAAAAGGAATCAAAGGCTACTACCTAGAAAATATTAAGAAATGCTTTGGTGAGAGAGCTATAATATCCCTGAATATTCAGCAGTGGCAATCTTCTGTGGGCCAAGGATCACTGTGAGGTGCTTTATTGAAATTGATCTCACTAGGAGTAAGGAGATAATAAAGCAATAAAAGCAGGTGATATCTATTAACCATCAGAAACGAGGTAGAGGGAATTATCACAATAAGTCATAAACAGGAAATGATGGTCAGTATTTGTGCCTACAAGTATATATGATGTTGCCTAATTTATCAGAGTACTGCTAGAAATGAAACAGACCATCAGCTACTAATATGCTGCTTGACATATAACAGCAAAAATATATTAACATCAAGTGGGTGAAAACTTAACTCACTGTAGTGAGGGTTCATAGTCTCGTACTCAGTTCCTAGGTATAAACCAATTCACAGAATTGGAGTGCCTTGACCTGGGGGAAGCTGGGTCCTCCTGAGAAAAAATATTGCAACATGGGCGCCTGAGTGGCTCAGTCGTTAAGCATCTGCCTTCGGCTCAGGTCATGATCCCAGGGTCCTGGGATCGAGGCCCACATCGAGCTCCCTGCTCTGCTGGAAGCCTGCTTCTCCCTCTCCCACTCCCCCTGCTTGTGTTCCCTCTCTCGCTGTGTCTCTTTCTGTCAAATAAATAAACTCTAAAAAAAAAAAAAGAAAAGAAAAGAAAAAACATTGCAACATGGCCTCAAATACACATTGTGAATTGCCTCCAAGTTTTTCCAGGAGTAATGCTGATATTACTAATATTATTAATACTGATATTTGCAAGGGTAATCATATCATGCAAAAATCAATAGACATTCCTACTGTGGTTTACAAGATTTTGGTTCTTTACCCAAGGTAACTTCCAGATATTCAAATTTCCATGCTTTGTAGGTTGCTGCAACTACACATGGCCCTCTCCAAAAGCTTTCTTTTTTTTTTTTTTTCCTCTTTTCCCACCTAGGTTGGGTAATATCTCTCCTCTTCAACCAGCCCTGGTGTACTGAACTATCACCTGTTGGTTTTCTTAAATCCTGCCCACATTAAAAAATATTCCCTTTACTAAAATCTCCTCAAATTACTCACTCTGAGTTTGACATTTAGTTCCTTAAGGAACCCTGACTAAATCAATTGATTATCATAATAAACCTTATTGTCACCAGCAAGGGCTAAGCAAGCAAATAAGTGAGAAGGCACTCTGAACATGAATGTGATAGTAAGTTGGGTTAATTTTTACAGTTGTTATAATTATTATTCTATATAAACATCTTTGGTGTCTTTGACAGTTGAGTATATCCTTTGATGTAAGTATTGCTTCAAAGAGTTGCCATTTAGCCAGTATTTCTTTGAATCGCTAATGTTTTCTTTCTTTTATATTTTTCTTTCAAATTTTGGAACATGTAGCACAGAATTTTTTTTTTTTTTTCAATGTACAGAATTGGCTTCTTGCATGAAGACCATTTACTTATAATGCTTTCTGGGTATTTTGCTGATTTGGTTTCTAACAAAATACAACAGAAGAATGTTCCTTACTACAGCTCTGCTTTCTCTTCAGCACTTTTCCCCTAAGGCCAAGATGGAGGCTTGATTCAAAGAACAATCTGCATTTTCATTTTGCATAAGGGCTGCCCCTGGAACCTTAATTTGTTCTGACTCATAACTATTTGGGGTAAAAATAGGAACATGCCAAAATATATTGAAAGGAATCTGCCATTTACACTGATGCAGTTGTCATATATTTTCGTAACTACTAGCTTGGAGAACTATATTCTAGTTTCTGTGTATGTGTTCTGTAAGCCAAATATTTTAGCAGGTTAAAACCACTCCTGATGAACCAGGTATGTATTTCCAAAATTTAAAATATGGTCTCAAAAATATTACAAATTTTAAATATAAAAATATGACCCTAGTCTTTTTTTTTTTAATTATTTATTTATTTATTTATTTGACAGAGAGAGACACAGCGAGAGAGGGAACACAAGCAGGGGGAGTGGGAGAGGGAGAAGCAGGCTTCCCGCTGAGCAGGGAGCCCGATGCGGGGCTCGATCCCAGGACCCTGGGATCATGACCTGAGCCGAAGGCAGATGCTTAACGACTGAGCCACCCAGGCGCCCCGACCCTAGTCTTTTAATGCTGAGTTATTCCATTTTTAACAGTGTTCCTGTTGCTCGTAGATATTAGGATACAAAAATGGTTAGATTAGAGCATATTCTCTGTCCTTGTGAATTAACAAGATATGGGCTCAAGGTTTTGTCTTTTACCAAACTGTAACTTTCCATTCATCCAACACATACACATACATATATCTTAACAGAAAAATTATAGACATTAAACTTAAATATAATTTTTGAATCCTGGTCAGAATTTTTACCTGTAGTTTTTTTTTAGGGGGGGCATGTTTTTTAACTGTTCTGAGTTTCAAACTGTTCATCTGTATGATGAAGATAATAAAACTCATTCATTAGTTCGCTCTAGGACTTCATGAAGAGAGGAGATGAGGATAAAGCATCTAGAACCATGCCAAACATAATAGGGGCAAAAATTAAATGTTTCCTTCTCAAAGTCAACTGAATTCAATTTAAATATAATATATGCTTACCTAATAGTATCTCTTAATTGTTTTAGTGTTTTTTTCTGATTGTTAAGAGAGATCAAAATTTTACCTTTTTATTGATTTGTAGGAATTCCTTATAAACTTTGGACACTTGATTTCATTTTTTTAAAGATTTTTTAAAGAGCAGCTTTAGGTTCACAGCAAAATTAAGAGGGAAGGTATAGAGATTTCCTATAAATTTCCCCTCCCTACACATGCATAGTCTCCCCCATTACCAAATACACCCCCACCAGAGTAGTATATTTGTTACAATTGATGAGCCTACACTAACACATCATAATCACCCCAAATCCATATTTTACATTTTGATTCACTCTTGGTCTTATACATTCCATAAGTTTGTCAAATGTATAAAGACACAATTTATTATTATGGTATAATACTAGGTACTTTCATTGCCCTAAAAACCCACCTATTATGCTCCATCTATTTATCCCCAGCAGCAATGAATGAATTCCTGTCACTCCGCATCTTCACCAGCATTTAGTATTGTCAGTGTTCTGGATTTTGGCCTTTCTAATAGGTGTATAGTGGTACCTTTTTGTTTTGATTTGTTTTTTACATTTCTTGAATTCTTAAATTTGTATCTTCAGAGATAAAAAAAATACTCAGAGGAGAGTGTTGATTTGATAAATCAGGAATTTATAATTTTTCTGTTGCAAAATTATTATTTGGACTAGGCTTTATTTTCTTCATATATAAAATGCAGAATTTGGGCCCGATGATTTCCAGAATCCTAAATTATGCAAAGAGAAGACACTATTTTCTGAAATATTATAGAAATTCTAATTTTTATATAGTCTTTTTAGTTCCAATAGAAATTGCCACCTCCTTTACCAGAGTTATACCTAAGTACATTTGTTTTTACACAGTATATTGTAACTGTCCCTTTTTCATACTTGTAGAATGGTCACGGAGATAGAGAAAGAAATTAGTATGGGACACACTTAATGTATTTTTCATTTTTCCAAATCTGTGGCTAGGTAGTATATAGCCTGTTTTACACAGAAAAAAACACATTTTTTAAACTGTAACGTAGTGACTAATGATTACTGAAATTAGAATTATTAAAACATATTTGTAATAGAAACCTTTAAAAGTAATGAGGTTATTACTGATATTTTTCTAAAATTAAAGTTTTTCAGAGAAAATTTCAAAATAAATCACAGATTTTAATTCTAGTACAAAGATTAGTTGAATGGGAATTTCTACAATATGCATTGTAGTTTTCTTTGGAGTGGGGATTTAATTCATAATTCCAAAAATAGGCAGTGTGTCAGAGCTTGGGCTCTTCAGAAAACAGATCCTGAGACAAAGATTTTAGTCAGGATGGTTTATGGGGTAAAGCTGGAGGGATCATAATTGTAAAGGTGGAGGAAAGCAGGATTGGACAGAACAAGAAGTTGAACTGCAATTCGGTTCCAACAGAGGCCCCAGCAAATCATATAGGAACTCCCGGCCTGGGATGGCCCTTCTGAGATGACCTAAAGTAGAACAAGAGGAGTCAGATTTATATATCACCGTGTTGACCACATATTGAATGAGCACTACTGCCCCCTGGGAAGTTCTCAACCTTAAGAAAAGCAGCTCCTCTCTGCTGAGGGAAATCCCTCGAGGGGGACTCAGCTGTTAGCCCTCAGCGGTGACATTTCACAGTCACTGGAAAAAAGCTTCAGTCCTGAAGGGCAGTCTGGGTGGCACATCTCTCATCCTATATAAATGTATTAGGTGAGTCTATGCACAGATAGGCAGCTTTTTCTTGGTTTTTGTTTCCACTATCATTCTTCCATATGAGATCTGTAGATCAGTGGACAGACAAGTAGACAGAAATACCTGAATCTTACTCATAGTTTTAGAGGTACAAACTTAAGCAAATGGTTTGGTTTTTCTAAGCCTCATTTGTAAAAATAAATTTTTATAACATCCACCTTACAGTATTTTTCAGAAGTTGAAATAAGATGGTGCATGGAAAATTCAACCCAGTGAGGAGAAGTTCATATGTACTCAATAAATGGTCTCCATAATAGAATTTTCTTTTTCTTTTTTTTAGAATATTCAAATTGAAGAAATTCATTGTATCTGATGAAAATAACATATATTAATATAACATATATATAACATATAGTTAGGGAGCCTGGGTGGCTGGGTTGGTTAAGTGTCTGCCTTCAGCTCAGATTATGATGTCAGGGTCCTGGGATCAAGTCCCACATCGGGCTCCTTTCTCAGCAGGGATCTTGCTTCCCCCTCTGCCTGTTGCTCCCCCTGCTTGTGCTCTCTCTCTCTGTGTCAAATAAATAAATAAAATCTTTAAAAAAAATAACATATAGTTAAATGATAGTAATAATTCTTCACTTTTTACTAAGTATTCCTATGTGCCTGGCACTATTCTAATTGTTTTATACATGATAATCGATGTTATCCTCAAATCAACTCTAAAATGTAGATACTTCTCTTTATTCCATTATTCAAATGAATAAAACTAGGCACAGAGGAGTGACAGGATCTCACAGCTAGCAGGTGGTGAAGACAGAGTAAGAACAAAGGCTGTCTAGTTCTAAGCTGATAAACTAGTGTTAAGAGTAGGCATATCCTATCTGATACTGTATATCGAATTTGGTAGAGAAGCCTTAAAATGGGAGGAGATGGGGTGCCTGGGTGGCTCAGTAGGTTAAGCATCTGACTGTTGGTTTTAGTTCAGGTCATGGTCTCAGGGTCCTCAGATGGAGCCCTGAGTCAGGCTCCCTGCTCAGTGGGGAGTCTGCTCACGGATCCTCCCTCTGCCCTTACCCCCACTCACATGCTCACTCTCTCTCTCAAATCTTTAAAAAATAAATAAACGAATAAACAAACAAATAAATAAACAAAATGGGAGGAGGTGATCTTGTGAACATAAACTCTTGAAAAAATTTAAGTACAGTGATGACTTTGATCTGGTTAGCAAGAAAAGAAAGACTAAAGTGCAGATTATTTATACCACCACATTATACATGCTATAAACCAAAGATACACATAGATGGCACACGGGGGAAAAATTACACCAAAAATTAATTTACACTTGGATCTCTCCTGGTTATCAGGATTACAGATTTCTCTTACGCATATTTGAAAATAGAAGTTCTATTAAATAATTTTCATATTGGACTACTTGTTTGTACTTACCCCCACCTCCCAGGGTTTTATACACTTTCCAAAGTGTAAACATAGACATATAAATAGCTTTAACAGAATAAATTTCCAGATCCTTAGCTTCCCCAAGTATTATTTCTTAAATTTGATCTGCTCGGGTACATACACATCATTGGCAGCTGCTTTTCCCACTTCCTCTTCTCAATTACCCCATTCCTAACTGTACAATGGAGCATAGTTTTTGAGCAAAAAATGACCTGTGGTACAAAACCAATGGAGGGTTCTAAATGTTGGTAGTGGTCTTATGAAGTGAATGAGATTAATGACTGGGTAGCAAATGCTTTAGTAACTCAGATGTTGCAATTCTTTGTTTTTGCCAAAATTAAAGGAAAACCTAACCAACTTGCCAGCTGACAGATCATAAAATAATTTCTAATGATAGATCACTATGTGATTTTTGTTTATAATTCAAAAGGAATTCAAAGTCTTTGACATTTAGCAAGATCCAAATTATTTTATTTTGTTTCATTTTATTTATTTATTTTTCCCCCCAGGGTTCTTTTCTGACAAATTATGATTGATTCAACATTTTAAATCTTATTCGGCAGCCAGACTGTTTGTATTTTAATTCTAGCTTTACCAATTACTAGATGTATGTCTCTGTGTAAGGAATTTCACCTCTCTGTGCCTTACTTTTCTCTTCTATAAAATGGAGGTAATAATAGTACCCATCTAGGAGATTTGTCATGAAAAATAAGTTTATATATCTAAAGCATGCAAATCACTCTTTAAGCCATACTAAGAGCTACATAAGAGTTAGCTACTCTTACTACCATTGTAATTTTTACTATAATTATTTGTATGTCAGGCTCATAAAGCTCTTTGCAGAATTGTCAGGAAAAACCTTTATGCTGTTTTTTGTATCCATCTCATTCTCTTGGGGAATATAACTTAAAGCATGATACTCTAAAAAATTAGAGGCATGGAAATATTTAAATAAGAAAACAATTATACACAATAACTATTAAGCCAAGTATAAAAGCCAATGAATATTCAAATACGTCCTAATACAATTTTCTTTACAATCCTATTCTTTATTCTCTTTAACCTTCTCTAGGTGAAAAAAAAAAGTTTTGTCAAAAATTCTTTTTTGGACTGAATTAAGCAACGCAAAGGATGATTCTTTAGGAAAGAACTATATTTTAATAGTTTAACCAATTAATTACACATTGAAGGGTATGGATGTATGCAAAGGTTTAGAGATGATATAATAAGAAGAGAATAATTAAAAAAGAATTTGAAATTAATAAATAATTAGCTATTCACCAAGTCAGCCATGGATGTGGGCAATTAATAAGTTATATTACAGAACAAAACACAGGCTATTTTTGTGTTAGTGTTTCACTCAGCAGTTATAACCCAAGAATCCACATTTATGTGACCATGGAGTCTCTGAAGGTATTAGTGATTGATTATAAGGGGCGTCCTGAGCTCTCTAAATGGTACTTAGAAGGCCTTTATGAGTTGTTTCCCTCTTCTTGCCTTTCATGCTGTATGAATGAAGTGTCTAATAAATCACCTTTGAATAACTGTAATTAAATTACACAACATATTTAAAACACATTTAATTTTCAATAGAAATAAATGTGTGTATTTCCATCTTTATTTTGAACTTCCTACATGTAAAGAAATATGCCTCAAAATGTCACACTTCTAATATCATATCTTGGTTCTTATGATCAAGTAAAATATGTTGCATTTTCAAATTGTTTGCAGTGTTCAAGAAGTATATCATACACACACACACACACACACACACAGGCATGTGTACACACCTTACTCCCTGGCTGTACTTTTCTTATGAACCACAATTTTAATTAAAAATGAAATGGTTTCCGGGTGCCTGGGTGGCTCAGTCGTTAAGCGTCTGCCTTCGGCTCAGGTCATGATCCCGGGGTCCTGGGATCGAGCCCCGCATCGGGCTCCCTGCTTGGCGGGAAGCCTGCTTCTCCCTCTCCCACTCCCCCTGCTTGTGTCCCCTCTCTCGCTGTGTCTCTCTCTGTCAAATAAATTAAATCTTTAAAAAAAAAGAAGGAGATTCTAAAATAAATGTTCCATGGATTATTTTTGATCAAATATCCCTCTAAACTAATAATGTGTTTAAAATACCTAAGGCTGTTTATCTTTAGAACTTAGAAAAGTGCCTAGTATATAACAGTTTCTCAATAAATATTTATTGAATGAATAAATTAATGCACATCTAATTTTTAAAAATCCTGTTGTTCCTAAGTTAACTAGAAAATGTAAACTCTTTATTTTAGAAAATGTAAACTCTAATAATTTCATAAAAACTTTAAAGTCAGTCTTGAAAAAACTGTAAACAATTTATTCTCTTTAAAAACAACATCCTTTTGTGATTCTTAACGTGGCATTAAGCTTGGTTGAGCTTATAACTTAACAAAGCTTAACAATATGTACACAGGCTTCAAATGATAGGGGAGTTGTTAAGATTCTGCTGTACAATCTCAAGAATAGAGATAAGATCAATAAAGTAAACCTTTGGAAAACTAGGAGGCTGATATTTATATAAATTGGGGAAATTTATGTCAACATTTTTGCAGCCGGAGATTTTTAAATGTCAAATAGCTATTCAAATATGTGATGAGACAACCTAGACCACAAATTTTTGATATTTGCTATCCTCCAAGTGTGCAATTTTCCAGCTTAATTATTTTTCTACCACTATCATCTGGAAGGTTTTAGCAATGAATCCATAACCAGAAAAAATACTTTTGTATTTGAGAGATTGAATTGTTATAATAATAATAATAATAATAATAATAATAATAATAATAAAGATATAAAAGGTGTTGGGGAAAATAGATGCTCTGCTCTCCAGGTTCATCCATCGGAATGTGTTTCACATTCTAGTGGCTGAATAAAATTGGATTTCTTCAGTCACATGTACATAACCCAAACTTAAGAAGAACCCCCTGCCTGTATTGTTGTGACCTAAATACCCACTCAACAAGTCATTGTGGCCTTAAAGGAAAGCCATACATCCCATCTTCAACCCAATGGGCTTTAATCATAAGGTGAAAAGCATTGAGGTTATAGCTTCATAACAATAATTCCATGAATCATATTAACTTGTTGGAAAAAAGAAAGAATTTGGAGCCAAATTAACACATTTGGTATTTATTCATTGAAAAATACAACAATAATAGGCTTGTTTTTGTTTTTGTTTTTGTCCAGGTGATGGGGTAGGATAATATGAGGCCAATAAGTTAAAACACTAAAAAACATCTGCCCAAATTTCTCAGATTATAATTGAAATGTGAGATATTTTACTGAATAAAACTTAAATTTCTACCACAAAATGGACAATTAATAGTACAAACAACTTCATGCATTTTAGCCAGTTTCTAAGATCTCCCTATAGTTCTTGCACTTATTTTTGTAATCTACCTACATCTACTCCATAACAAAGGTCAGTGCTGAAAAAAAATATCAATTACTACAATCGGAAAAAATTGGAATAAAAGTTAACAATCAGCATGGCTGTCCCATTCTTTGCCTTTTGCCAGTCCTTAGCTAGACAAATAATTGTAAATATCTACATAGAAACTTACTGAAATCCAATCATGGCTACATATATATTTAAGCTTAAAAAGAAATATACTCCAAATAGCAATAAACATTCTATCTCTCTAGCATCAGTTAATGTTATGCTATATATTTGCTCAGTCCATTTATTTATCTTTCTGAGCCAACTAGAGTATAAAAAGTCTTAGGATAATGATTATTTTTTATTTATCCCATTAAGTACCAGAAATTATTACGAAACAGCATTCACTTTATATTTTTGGATGTATGAATTCATTTTCTTATTCTTTTTAAAAGTCATATGTTTTATACTTCAACTGTGTTTGCTTCTCTTTCCAATTAGTAGCTTTAAAAAAATACTCTTTTATCCCAATTATGGAATATGTCTAGGCAAACAGGGATTAACTATATTATTTGTGTTAAAGAAACTTTCAAAATAAATCAATTTCTATTTAAAGCAATTCTCAACTTACTAAGTTTTGCATTATGCCTAATTAAAAACAAGAAGAAGAATCAGCACCAGGAATATACCAAACATTGTGCACCTACTTCCAAACCATGGTGAAAAGCACAAAGCAGAAATATTTTACAATATCCCTGTTCTCAAAATGAAAGTTTTACATTGCTCTATTTTATCTTTTTTGTTGTAATTCCAGCAGAAACTGTGGCCTCTGCTGAATGTGGCCTTTGAATTCACCCGGGCCCAGCTGGATTCGCTCCCAGTAACCCAGGAGAAACTAACACTTCAAATAAATAAAAGAAACTAAATTTTCACTTAAACTCACCTGTGTGCACAGAAGCAGCTTTTCCCTCTATTAAGCAGAAATTTCTGAGAGTTGACAGGTATATTAGCCAGAGCCTCAGATACTTCAAAGACTTCTCACAATTTAAGGAATATGTGAAAAATTTTAATATAAAAGAATATCTGATTTTATCAATGACTGGTCATATAATCTATATAATCATCTTGGAGTGTTTGTTCCACTGTTAAAAACAACAAAATGTGTAAATTATAAGTATTAGAGCTGAACAATGAAATGTATATGATGTGTCATTCATTTTTAAAATAAACACCAAAAGAAATTTTGAACAAAAGAAAAACAAAGAAAATATAAAAAGCCATATTTAAATAATTGATTTCACATTATTTTAAGTTTATATGTAGTTTGTTAACATAGGGATGATAGGATATTTAAAGGGTGAAGAGCCTATACAGAAAATTTCCTGATAGCTGGGTGCTCATTAGAATCATCTGGTAAGTTTCCAAAAATAATTGATGTCTGGATTTCACCTTCAGATTCCAATTTGATTGGTCTGAATAGACTAGGTCAAAGGATGGAAAATTTCAGTTATGCAAAATGAGTAAGTTCTGAGGATCCAATGTACAGCATGGTGACTACAGTAACAATACTGTACTGTATTTCTGAAATTTGTTAAGAGGGTAGATTTCAAGTGTTCTCACCACAAGGGGAAAAAAAAAGAATAAAAAAGGTATGTGAGACAATGGTTATGTTAATTAGATTGATTGTTGTGATTGTGTCACTATATATACATATATTAAAATATCAGACTGTACACCTAAAATGTATACAATTCCTATTTGTCAATTATCTCAATAAAGCTAAAAAGTAGGGAGAAAAAACCTCCCAGGTGATTCTAATTCACAGTTCCTCTTGAGAACTGTGCTTCAGAATGAAGACCAAATAAAACAAAACAGATTATCTTCATATTAGTTGTTTTGTAAAATGTGTCACACTTCTATTCAATAAAATTATTGTGTTTTGTGTTTTGACTGGAAACTTCCATAAAATATATCCTGGTAGCTTCTTTTAATTTCATTATTGTTGCTGTTATGTTGATTATAAATTTATTTCAGTTTATAAAGAAGGACCAAAAAAAAAAAAATTGATGAATTCCTAATATATTTAGGTTATACATGGAGCAAAATATTCCATCCAGTTTTTATAGTCAGTTATTTATTAAGCTTCTGAACTTTGTGTGTGCTGCATCAACATTCTTTACCAATAAATAAATAAATCAAAAAGGGAAATTTCTAAATTTATATTTATATAAATATATTCTTTATACAATAAATAATAGTCAATTAAAACTGCATTAACTGTTAAAGCACAATTTTAATGAAAAATGACAGTTTTTCTCCTTGAATTGAGTAGTTTAACTGTTCATATAACCTATATTCACTAGATAACTACAAATTTCCTACTTACTCTGTACTCTGAAATGTTATCAAAAGAAATTATAGTTTCAGGTAACAGTTCTTGAAGTCAATAGGCAAAATGTACTCTTGTAACTTCTGTATTTTTTTCACCAATTACATTTTCAGTTCATTTACATTTTCATTGCTAATAGTTGTGGTATTCTGAATATGAAGACTGAATGCCTGTTACTTGAATATATTTAGCTTAGTATCTTATCATGGTGCACTTTACACTGAAATATCTTGATAATTAAAGTTTCAATGGGTGATTTCTTGAATTTATTACCTACATTATCATTTTATGTACATTTTAATTTACAACCTGAATTAGTAGCTTGCTTATTGTCATTAAGAAAAATAGAAAAAAATACTAGCAATTATAAGCAGTATGAGTTGATGTAAGCATTTTTGTTAGCCCTGAAGCAGTTCTGATAGTTTTATTGTCTTAATCAACTTAGTCAACTCTCTTTATTGCTCTTTGGAGGTGGTAGTTTTGAACACATGCTGGGGTGTTAGTTCACTGCTGCCAAATTAAAAATGATAATTCTCATGCGTGAAATAACTGTATGGACTAATGACCAAATATCTTTATAATGTGAGACACTGTTGCAGCAGGTGGCCAAACAATTATCCACCATAACATAATATATCCCTAAAGTAAAGAAGAAATAAAGACACTTTGATACAATCAAAGCAAAGGCATTAGGAAGAAAAAATATATATATATATATATATATATATATATATATATATATAGACAGATAAGATCATCAATAATTAATAGAAACTGAAGATTTACTATTTTATTTTAAATAGTTAAAATAAAACCTCTATCATAAATGTTTGATTCCACAGTATTTATAGAATATATATTCATTATTTTTTTTAAAGACTTCATTTATTTAATTGACAGAGAGAGACACAGTGAGAGAGGGAACACATTGTGCATGCATGAGAAAAGTGAAAATGTGACTAAAGAACCAAAATTACCAGAGCTCTTGACCTTGTGGAATTGACAGTCATTTTTCAGGGGATTTACCTCTGGTAAGTGTACCATTGGGTAGAAAAATTCTGAAAATTAAGGCTGACTATGGCAAATAAATTTCTGGAAAGAGTGACTTGGAAGGTAGGCAAAGTATAGATCATGAAATGTGTTATATTTAAAGCTTAACTTTGAAATTTATCTTGAAGGCAAAGAATAGTCATATAATAAACTTATATTATTCTTGCAGCAAGATGGAGGATGTATTTGAAAGCAGATAGATTGATTAGGAGTTTTCTGTAATAATCCAGATTAAGTTTTAGTGTAGGCTATGAATGGTGATCAGAGACCAGATTCAAATAATTTATAGAAATTAGATGTACAGGGGTGCCTCGGTG
Organism: Leptonychotes weddellii; assembly: GCF_054177405.1. Lineage (NCBI taxonomy): Eukaryota > Metazoa > Chordata > Mammalia > Carnivora > Phocidae > Leptonychotes > Leptonychotes weddellii. Next base: position 154,831,019 of record NC_138370.1, on the reverse strand, counting down.
GTTAGGTCGGTTAAGCATCTGCCTTTGGCTCAGGTCATGATCCCAGAGTCTTGGGATCAAGCCCCTCATCAGGCTCCCAGCTCAGCAGGGAGTCTGCTTCTCCCTCTCCCTCTGCCCCTCCCCACTGCTCACTCTCTCTCTCTCAAATAAATAAAATCTTAAAAAAAAAAAAGAAATTAGATGTACATAATTTTATGACAAGTTAGAGAAGGCATTAGAATAAAATAAATAAGCAAACAAACAACCAGAAAAGGAACTAAACTCAGGGCATCTGGATGGCTCAGTTGGTTAAGCATCTGCCTTCAGTTCAGGTCATGATCCCAGGGTCCTGGGATTGCATCCCTCATTGGCCTCCTTCCTCAGTGGGGAGTCTTCTCCCTCTCCCTCTGCCTCTCCCCACTGCTTGTGCTCTCTCTTTTTCTCTCACTCACTGTTTTTCTCATAAGAAATATAAAATCTAAACAAAACAAAATAAAACAATAATAATAATAAAAAAGCTGGTGTAATCACCAGATATTAGTTTGGAGGTATATATATATATATATAATGATGCTTTCACTAAATGATCAAGTACTTCCAAAAGGAAAACTGTTATTGAGGATAAGAAATAAGTGTAATTTAGAATCTTGTTTCTCAGAGAGAGTTCTAAGGACCAATAGCCTTGGCATCACCTGGGAGTTTGTGAGAAGTGCCCAGTTTCAAACTCCCTAAAGACCTGTTGAATCAAAATCCACATTTAACACACTATCTAGGTAGTCCAAAATCACATATACATTTTGGGGCACCTGAGTGGCTCAATCAGTTAAGCCTCTGATTCTTGATTTCAGCTCAGGTCATGATCTCAGAGTCATGAGATGGAGCTCTGCATATGGCTCTGCACTCAGCAGGGACTCTGCTTGAGATTCTCTCTCTCCTTCTGCCCCTCCCTGCTCTCTCTCTCTCATTCTCAAGTAAATAAATAAATAAATGAAATCTTTAGAACATTTTAAATTTGAGCTGCTTATATCACACCAGGGTAGAGAGATCACAAGGTAGGTGTCAAAATCAGAAATACAAATATAAATATCAATAGAGAGCACAGAATGGGAATATAAATTTGAGGAACATCAAGAGAGATAGCCATAGAAAGAACTAAAATTTTCTGAAGAAAATATATAGAAAAAGGAAATAGATTGGGTACTTTAACATTTAAAGAGAAGTTACATGAAGGGGCAATGCAAGAAGTTAAGAAGAAAGTCTCTAAAAGGAAATTGAGATTACAGTAATGTCATATAATTCATTCTAAGGGGAAGGAAAGAGAATCTTAGTAAGATTAGTATTTTCACTAAGAAAGAATCTAATAAAGACCCCCTGGATATGACAATCAGAGAGTTATTGGTCCACAATGTACAATGTACTTTGAGTAAAATAATAAACTCAGAGAAGACATCACAACAGGTTGAGTGATTGGCAGGTGAGGAAGAGAATAAAAAAACTTCTTTGTGTCTTAGAGAGATAAGATGGTGGTTAGGTGTGGTAAGAAATCTGTAAAATGGCCCCCAAGGATTTCTACCCTGTCATAGTGCTCTCCTCTTGAGTATGAGCTGGCTCTATTGAATGACTTTTAATGAATAAAATTTGGGTGAAGGCATGAGATGTCAATTATGAGATTATATATTACAAAAAGACTGTGATTTCCATCTTAGGCAACCCATCTGCCATTTTGTAAGTTGCTAGTCAAGTGATTCAGCTTGGAAGCAGAATCTAGCCCAGAGAACCCTTGAGATGCCTACAGTCCTAATCAATAGCTTAACTGCAGACTCTTCTTTTTTTTTTAAGATATTTATTTATTTATTTGACAGAGAGAGAGAGAGAGACAGCGAAAGAGGGAATACAAGCAAGGGGAGTGAGAGAGGGAGAAGCAGGCTTCCCGCGGAGCAGGGAGCCCAATGTGGGCCTCGATCCCTGGACCCTGGGATCATGACCTGAGCCGAAGGCAGACGCTTAACGACTGAGCCACCTGGGCGCCCCTTAACTGCAGACTCTTGAGAGACCAGACACAGAACCATTCAGGCTGCACCCAAATTCCTGACCAACAGAAACTATCAGGTAACCAATAATTTTTTTTTTCTTTCTTTTAAGCCAGTAAGATTGGGGGTAATTTTTATGCAGCAATAAATAATTATTTAAGGATAATAGTCATAATAGATATAGATAATACAGATTTTGGTACCCAGAATTGGGATGTTCTCCTAACATTTATGCAGAAGAGGCATTGGAACCAGAGAGAGGACGTTAAGGAGAGTGATCATAAAGGCTTAAAAGTGCACTGCACACACCTCATAGGATGTAGGACTTTGAGGAGCCTGTGGATGAGTGAGGAAACTACTACTGAAAACTGAAGGAAAGGCAATCATTATTATGTAGTAGGAGAAATTTAAAAAACATTGTCTTCTGCAGTTATGCAGAAAGCTGAACATATGACTAGTTGTCTACATGATCTACCTAAGAAGATTTCAAAGCAGTGTTGAAGGTTCTGGCTAGTTTATTCTTGCTATTTAGAGTAAAGTGTGAGACGAAAGAAATAATTTGAGAACAGAACTCATAAAAGAAAGATGCCAGGTTTGATGATTTAAAAAAAAAAAAAAAAATCAAGTGCTAAAATTAAGAAAAGACTTCAGCAAAGATTAAATCCAGGGCACTACCAGGAAAATATGGTATGAAGCTGAAGCTGAAGGTGTGACTGTGAAATCTTTTATTAAGACCTCAGAAAGATCAAAGGTGTACCTCAGAGTACTGTTCAGTCACATAAAGCCTTTAAAAAGATTAAGAGTGTGCTACCCAGGCCCTCTCAATCAAAGAACAGGGTCTCTATGAAGTGTAAGGGGCTGCTCCTCAGCCTTCTCACCAGAAGCCAAAGGTAGAGATGGACGTGTATCTAAGAGATTTGTTGGTATGTCTTCTATCTAATGGAAAGAACCCCAAAAAGGTGTATAGAAGACCCACAAAGTCCTTTTAACATATATATGCAGAAACATTACCAGATTGAACTGAAAAAGAGTTATTTAGGCCCCCCAAACATCTATAGTCAGAAAGCAGCTCTGAGAGCAGAATAAGTGCTCAGGAGGCAAAGGATCTGGGAAGACCATCCTCCCTTAGTCTGGACTGACACAACCAGGGCCTTCCTCAAGTTGTACTGTAACCTTTTGTGAGAATCTGAGCAAGAGGCATGTAGTCAAGTCACACTGCATTTCTGAGTCACAAAAACTGAGATAATAATAAATAATAATGTGTATCATTTTAAGTGGTTAAATTTTAGCATAATAGATAAATTACTGGTAGAGATGGATATTATATAGCATATTTGTATAGATGGAAGTTTGTAGGAAAGACAAGAGTATGGGTGTTTGGATTAATCTTGGTTACAATATGTGGTATTTTTTTCCTGAGATAAAGAAGACGCAATTATTAATTTGGGGATAGATTTTGAGAATATACTTTGCTGATAATCTCTAATTTCTTGAGAAAATAAGATATAGAGGACTTCTGCTTAAAATAACCGATTTGAGTTTGAATAAAAGAAATCTGGAGAGAATCTGGGAATGACCAAACCAGAGACAATACAAAAAATGTCACAAAGTGCTGAAGACAAAACATAAATTAGGGCTAATACATTTATACTGCAGGATGGGTAAAATTGGAGGCCTTTGGGATGAATGGCTTACATGTAGCTTCAGAGAAAAAAAGATGCTTTTCTTGACTCAATAGGGACAAGATATTTCTGGATACCAGGGGCGCCTGGGTGGCTCAGTCAGTTAAGCGGCTGCCTTCGGCTCAGGTCATGATCCCAGGGTCCTGGGATCGAGCCCCACATCAGGCTCCCTGCTCCGCGGGAAGCCTGCTTCTCCCTCTGCCACTCCCCCTGCTTGTGTTCCCTCTCTCGCTGTGTCTCTCTCTGTCAAATAAATAAAATCTTAAAAAAAAAAAGATATTTCTGGATACTGCCAAACGAATATTGAAGTAATGAATTATGGGACCTATTGCAAATAAGAAAATGCATAAAACCTCAAGCAGGGAGGAGATGGTGGGGTCTAATACCTGATCTATTTGGATCTGGAGTGTAAGAAAAAGAAAAAATGTGATTGGAGACTGTGATTTTGAAGTTCGAGTGCTCAGAGTTTAAGGTGCATGGTCTAGCCATTACAGTGCAGGATAAAGAAAAAAGAAAGTACACTTCAATGATATGATATAACATGAGACATGAATTTTATGGGTATGGCAGGGGTGATTATAGATTAGAAAGATGCATCAAAATGCTACGGACGATGACCAATCCCAGAGTTTAGAAAATATGTAGATCATAGATCTGAAATATTTTATCTGCTCTGTGACTATACAGAGAAGAAACAAATTCCTAGGACAATAGTTCTAAGTATTAACAAATTAATGAGGCTGCCTAGATGCTAAAATATCCACATTTCTGGGTCCTAAGAGAAATAATAAAAAATAATTTGTGTCATAAATGATATTTATTATAAAAAGATAAAAAGTATCTCTATGTGTATCTTTCTAATCTTAGTAATGTATATTTTTTGAAATATAAATATGTTTTATCATTATGAAAGCAACAGAGACAGAGAATTTGGAAAATGAATTTAAATGCAACAATATCATTTATCTCTGCATTCAGAAATGAAATTCTCTTGACATTATGAAATATTTTCTTTTAGCCTTTCATTCACTCACAAACTTAAATCCAGAAATGCACAAATATACATACATAAATTATTATTGTATATTTGATTTCATATCACTTTAAATGATTAATTATAACAGTGATATTTAAAATATTAAATTATATCATTGATATTTTCCTACATTGCTATTTTCTTGCAGCTGAGCTACTTCTTTTAACAATTTATAAGTTTTTCATCATACAGATTTATCATAATTTACTTAACTATTCTATTTTATCAGAAACATGGATGTTTCTATTATTTTTTTAATTTGAAAGTAATATAAGTATCCTAATTTACACATCTTTAGGTGCAATACTATTTTTTATGTGTTTGTGAGGTTATAGGGTATGATTGTTTTTTTTCTTTGAAGATAAGATGTAGGCTGCCGAAATGGTATTATAAAAGTTATATTATATTAGTTATATTATAAAAGTTTTCCCTCGTACACTCTTCATCTTTGTAATAGTGATTTTTCTCAATTTGTCATGACCATTATTGAGTATATAGAGTATATATAGTCCTGTTATCTGGCACCATAATTACCAGTGACTTTTAGTTAAATTGAAAAAAAGAAAGTAGCTGTAGTAAGAACCACAGGCAAATTAATTGAGTTGAACTCAGCATTATTAAATTACATGTTAAATTTTGAAACAATATATGTGTCACCTTCATGCCTAATGTCGGGGCTTGATTTCTGCAGAACGGGCTGTTGGAAAGGGAAGATGAATGTGAAGTGGGGGAGAACAAGAACTACTGGAACCCCACAAGCAAATGTAGGAACCCCTCTAAGGACTGGACCTTGTATCAGCTCTTGCTAACTTGATGTGGATGTTCTACAGGAGAAGCTGACTTCCTTCTCAGAGCTAAACACACACTTGACCCAGGAATCAGTCTGAAGGATTGGAGAAGGTCGAACAGTCACGTTCTGAGCTCCATGCCAACAAGGTAAGTCATCAAGTTACTGACAACATGAGTCAGCTACAAAAGTGCCCAGCGACCCTGACCTGACCTTCGGAGCATAAAAAAGCAACATGGCTGCTGCTTTCCGGCAACCCTCTAAACCTAGCTCAAAAATCTTTCTTGGCCTACCTTAACCAGAAATATATGGGAAGGAGAATTCTGGGAAGCCAAGTTCAGCCGGGCAAAGCTGACATGTATATAGCCAACACATACAGTCAAGGTATTTTTTCCAGATTATTACTATGTTCTTTTTTGTTTTCTTTCTTTTAAAGATTTTATTTATTTATTTGAGAGAGAGAATGAGAGAGAGAGAGCATGCACAAGAGGGGGGGAGCGGGAGAGGGAGAAGCAGGCTTCCTGCTGAGCAGGGAGCCCGATGCGGGACTCGATCCCAGCACTCCAGGATCATGACCTGAGCCAAAGGCAGTGCCTTAACCAACGGAGCCACCCAGGTGCCCTACTATGTTCTTAACATTATTATTTTCTTACATAAATCATACTTTCTTTGATTTCAAATTTTGATTTAAAGGGTGTACCTAATAACACTTAAATAATAATTTGAATGCAGAGTGTTCCTAGACTTTTAAAATACACATTGCCCAATATTTTATAATCTTCTTGTCCTCCTCTCAAAATGACATCAATGATTTTTTTTTTAATTTGACATTATTAGGTTATATAAAATTACTTAATTTGTTTTCACAGAAACAACAATGCTCTTTCTTTTTCATTTACATTTTGTGTTGGTGATTGTTAAATAAATGAAGTATTTGTAAGAAAATGTGCCACGAGTCTAAACAGACTTGGGAACAATACAACGGAATGTTGTTAAGCACACAACTCTTGGTGGGAGGAGAAGTTCATGACCATAATTGAGAGTAACCTACTAATCTCTAACCTTCAGTCTGCCTTGGGCAACCATGGTCAATATATTTTATGGATGAAAAGGAGACATTGGCTAGTGCGTTGTGCCTATTAAACAGAGATCTCTCAAGAAAACAACTCCAGGGCGCCTGGGTGGCTCAATTGGTTAAGTGACTGCCTTCGGCTCAGGTCATGATCCTGGAGTCTCAGGATCGAGTCCCGCATGGGCTTCCTGCTCGGCAGGGAGTCTGCTTCTCCCTCTGACCCTCCCCCCTCTCATGTGCTCTCTCTCTCTCTCTCATTCTCTCTCTCAAATAAATAAATAAAATCTTTAAAAAAAAAAAAAAAGAAAACAACTCCAAATTTACACTAACTTCCATAACAACAAAAACCTTTTTAAAAATATACACATGCATATATAGACACACATTTATAAATATGCACGTTAATGCATGTGGAGAGATAGAGAAATACATAGATGTATAGAAAATTAGAAAGAAAGGCCATGCACTCTATCTATAGCTATATAGAATGCTGAAGCTGGCTCATACTGGCTTACAAAGACATTTTTTCCCAAATCTGCATTAAGTCACAGCATGTTGGTGGCTTCATATGAGCCATAGTGGGGCTATTTACACTATGAAATTGGTAAATACTATAAATATGAGGAGAGTCACCATAGGTGAAAAGCCAGTTCTCAAACTTTTGCCAGCACACGACCTGTTATGTGCTTGTGTACATGCATATGCACAAACACACACCCCCAACTATTTTAGAAATATTGCAATATATATGAAACATGTCATTATTTTCAACCACCCCTTAGTAAACTATATTTGTTTCTAAGATGCAGATTTCTCATGTTTACATATGGCCTATAATAAATACTGTTATATAATTGTAATTCCCTCTGGTTTCATTTCCCCTTGGTGCGGTATAAATAATGGTATGTCTCATGATCAGCAGTGTCATATGTTTGACGTTTTATGCAATATCACACATGTAGTCCATGGTTAATCATTCTATTTTTGCTCAATTTTTAGTTTCCATTTTCACAATTACAAATGTTACAATGAATTTATTATTAGTACACATTTCTCATTTGGTCACCTGCCAGGGACCTATCCATAAGCCTCAGATGGCAGTGGAAATTGTCCTGGCCAACTCTAGCAGAAGCAGCCCAGAGCTTGGACTCCATTCGGGACCCAGTGGGGAAGGAACTGAGAGCTGAAGCATCTGTCAGTGGCAGCCCAGAAGCCCCAGGTGCCTGAGTCGAAAGAGTAAGTTTCCACCCATCTGGCGGTGCCTGGAGTCGACTTCACCTGTGCACTCACAGACGCCAACCCAAGAAAGAACCAACAAGGTGCCCACGGCAAAGAGGCCATCCTTTCACACTTTTCCACCAACCTAATGGCTGCCTCCAACATGACGATCTGCACATTAACAGGGTGAAAGTGGGACAGGGTGAAGCTGGGCATGGGCATTATTGCTAAGTACGTGGACAAAGTCTATCTTCATCCCAAGGAGGAGGGGTACCCACAGAGCAAGCTGCAGAGCAATGTTTTCCAGGAGTATGTTAACTGCCTGTAAGAGACCCTTACATTTTTTGAGGCCATCTGTTTCCAGAAGGCAGTGCTTCCCAATTAGGAGGGCACCTCAGAGTTCTATTGTCTGAGCCAAGTCACCCCGGCCCAGCCCCAGAGCCTGGAGAGGGACAAGGAGCAGCTGCTGAGCGCTGAGCCAGAGCCAGCCAAATTGGACCTACAGTGCCAGGTGCTTGGCCCTCGCCCTTGACTCCCAGTTCCTTCTGCCCCGGGGACTCCTTCCACCTCCCGACGGAGTTGATATAGCAGGAGCAGAGGCTCAGCTCTGAGGTAGTGGAGCTTCAGGGCGCTGCTGCCCAAAACCAGGGAGGGGAGAAGGAAGATGAAAGGAGATGTGAAAATACACCGACAAGCTGTTGTGTATCCGCTTCACTGAAGGCCGCCTCCTCTAGGGGACTTCCTACGCCTGGGAGTGGGGTGGAGTCAGTACCATACAGGTTCCTCCGTGGGTAGCACAGATTCCTTTCCAGCTGCTGGCTTTGGGAGGGCAGAAATTGTCGCAAGATGAGAACCTGGCCTTTAACGAGTGTGAGCTGCTGCCTTCAGTCCTCCTGACTTTCTCCTGGGATACAACTGGGCTAGAGGACATGAACGTCATGGGGGCCAAGCCACACTCATCTATTTTGAAGCTCGAACTTCTGTAGGCCATCAAGAAACTCTTCTGAAATAAAAGCAGGGTTGGCCTCACAATAAATGCATAAATACTAAAATAAAATAAAATAAAAATATCACTAATAACATATTCATTATGAGGCTATAACTGAGGGTTAGATTTAAACAAGTAGACAAAAAGAAGTAGAATTAGTAGTTCAAAGGCATTTTCATCCTAAATCTCTAACACCAATTTTTCAGTCTGAAAAAATATTTTCAGATATGACTGCAACAATGGATATTAACATCATATTTAGTTTTTATACAAAATTTGTTTTAGTGAATATTTATTTCTTACTATAGAAAGCACTGAAAAAGGTTGTTGAATAAAATAGAGTGGAGTTTACATTATATTAGGGAGTGAAGAGCAATGTATAAGAATAAGAAACATGTATCATGTATATATAAGAATATAAGAGTATAAGAATATAATATTCATAAGAGAATAAGAAATATATATATCATATCACAAATAAGAATATATGTCATGTAAAAAGGAAGATAATTAAAGTGTTACAATTTAGAGTGAGATAGTGGCTAATTTAAACTGGCGGGCTTTTAAAATGAGTAAGATGGAGCCAATGAAGCAAAGAATAGAGAAAGAATATTTTCTATCTGGAGTTCCTAATACTGAGATAATATTCATGTTAAAGATATGATAAGAAGGTAGGTATGGCTGGAATATAGTAGAAGAGTAGGAGAATAATATAACATGAGATCAGACAGGCTAATATAAACGAGATCAGGATAAGGAGTTGGGGTTTTATTCTAAGAGTAGGAAAGCCATTGGAAGGTTTTATACAGAGCAAATATTTAGGCATTTAAATTATTACCCTGGCTGCTAAACAAAGAACAGGTAGTAGGGAATCAAAAATGGAAAAAGGGAAGCCCGTTAGTCTTGAGCTGCCATAACAAAATACTATAGACTGGATGGCTTACACAACAGAAGTTGGTTTCTTATAGTTTTCAGGGCTGTGAAGCCCAAGATCTAGGTGCCCGCAGGGTCAGGTGCTGGTGAGAGGTCTCTATCTAGCTTGCAGATGGTGCCCTTCTGGCTGTGTCCCCACATGGCTGAGAGAGGAGAAAGTAAGCTGATTGCTGTCTCTTCTTATAAGATACTAATCCCATCATGAGGGCTCCACCCTCATGACCTCATCTAAACCAAATTACCTCCCAAAGGCCTATGTCTAAATATCATCACGTTGAAGTTAGAGTTTGAACATATGGCTGGGGCAGGGTGGGGGTAGGAGAGAACAGGGGAAAATTCAGTCCATACCACTAAAAACAATTGCAGTAGTGTGGGTGAGAACAGATGATGCTGAATATGAACAACTATTCAAATAATTTTAGTTGGGAAAGGGAATGGAAAAAAAAATGGGGATATAGCTAAGGGGAGAGTGAGGCCAGAAGTTATTTATATCTTAATTGGAGATAATAGTGCATATTTATATACTGATGGAAATTATGGCATGGAGGAGAAGAAATCAAAGATGCATGAAAGAGAATAATCAAAGGGCATATGTGGAGAAGACAAAAATAGATAGGATCCAGAGCAAAGCAGATGCTATCGACAGGAGCAGGGCAGGGATCTGTAGAAATAGGGCTGAAAGCAAAGGATATACATGTAGATGGACAGAAATTGGAGATTTGGTGTGAGGGTGAGAGATTTCCCAAAGGATAGTCATATAGTACCTTTCCACTATTGCAGGAAGTTTCATCGTACAGCACTAATCTAAATGATTTTTTTTTTAAGACTTTATTTATTTGACAGAGAGAGACACAGCGAGAGAGGGGACACAAGCAGGCGGAGGGGGAGAGGGAGAACCGGACTCCCCGCTGAGCAAGGAGCCTGATGCGGGGCTCGATTCCAGGACCCTGGGATCATGACCTGAGCTGAAGGCAGACGCTTAACGACTGAGCCACCCAGGCGCCCCTAATCTAAATGATTTTTATCATCCTAAGATTATAGAAATATTCTCTTTCATTTTCTCTTAAAATTTATCTTTTACATACTATTTTTTATTTTAAATGTGAAAAGTACTTTTATACTTCATATACATTAGTAACTAATTTGATTTTCCCAATAATTAGCCAATTATCTTTAATCCATGTATTAAAACCCTCATCCTTTCACCACTTCATTAAAATTTAAGCTTAGTCATATACAATGCCACTCTTTTGCCTATGTGCATAGGTCATTTATAGCGTATATGAAATATATAAATATATATTAACATCTGCCATTAGGTTTTTTGTTTTTGTTTTTGCTGTTACATTTCAAGTCATTTGTATTTGATAATCCATTTGTCCTTACATCCGTGATACATTTTTTATTGCTATAGATTATACTTTAGCATGACAATTAACCTGTCTTTATTTCCCCTATTCAAAAAGTTATCAGCTTTTCTGCTATATTTTCCTCTACTGATGAACACTTGAATAAGTTTGCTATGTTCCAATGTATGGTCCATATATTTTAGAAAAGTTGTGTTTGATTGGGATTTTATTATATTATAAGTTACTTAGGAAATATCACCATTATATTATAAGTTACTTAGGAAATATCATCATTTTAATGCTGTGATAAGTCTCTTTTAATTTATCAGGAACTCTTATTTGATTAAAATTTATAATAATTCTCTATTCATAAATCCAACATGTTTCATTCCTAAGTTTTTAATAGTTGTCCTCCCCATAATAAACATCATATATTATGTTATTAATTTTTTATTATTGTATGTTGATTTTCTATGCAAATAACATACTACATGTATCATCTTTTTAATTTTCATGATGTAACATCATCTTGGGTTTTCTTTTTTTTAAGATTTTATTTATCTATTTGACAGAGAAAGAGACAGCGAGAGAGGGAACACAAGCAGGGGGAGTGGGAGAGGGAGAAGCAGGCTTCCCGCTGAACAGGGAGCTCGATGTGGAGCTCGATCCCAGGACCCTGGGATCATGACCTGAGCCGAAGGCAGACACTTAATGACTGAGCCACCCAGGCACCCCTACATTGAGTTTTCAAGGTGAATAATTGTACTATCTCCCCCCCAAAAAACCCTACAAATGATTAAAACAACTTCTGATAATTATATAATATATATAGTTTTTCCTTTTCCTTGGCTAAGATTTTAATTTCCTGTTGAATGTAGTAGAGGGATTTCTATTCTTTTATTTCCAACTAGAATTATTTTCTTTAAAACTATTAAATATTATTAATCAGATTAGAGACCTTCTTTTAATACTTATTAAGAGTGAAATTGGAAATGAGTATTATTATATTTAATATAATATTTTGAGGGTACCTAGCAAAAATATATTATTAGTATATTTTATGCTATATAATGTAAAATTTTAGTATCATAAATTAGATAAAAGTATTTCACGATGTGAGAATATCATTTGAAAAATATTCCACATCTTTCTCTTTCTTGAACCATTTTTAAATTTTTGTTACAGAACAATTGTGGATAATTCTTTCAGGTACATGGTAAACATCCGAATTCTTGCCTGTATGAAAATATATTTTGCCTTTGGACTTGAATACTTGGTTTCCTTGATGTAGAATTCTTTGTAAAAGAAAGTCTCCTAGAGAAGGTTGACTTACTAAGTTTTATCATCTGGTCAAAAAAAAAAAAAAAAAAAAAAAATGCTGGTGCCGACCTAATTATCCATACGTTTCAGACAAGTTTCCTTTTCTTTCTGAAAATTTTTTTGACTTTTAATTTTTTATTTGTTAATTTCTATTTTATTATTTGATTTTATTTTTGCATTTAATGTCTGAAATTTCATCCCTCTAGCCAGAGGTTGCTCTGAGGATTTATTATTATTATTATTATAATTTATTATTACAATGGATTCCTTCACATCATTTTTCCTTCCTCTCACTATGAATTTTCTTTTATATAGTTATGAGCAAAATTAGTCTGTTCTCTTTTTCATAACCTTACTCTCACCCTTCACATCACCTTTGCCTTTTCCATCTGCTTCTTAGAGAATGCCGTGACTCAGGCTCTCAGCACACAGTACACTCATCAGTTTTGTCCATCACTGTTTTTAATTCTTCTAGTGGGACTTTGATATTTTTTAAATTTTCACATCTTCTGTTTCTTTTAAGGCAGTTCAGCTTTATTATTTATTTGGATTTTGATTTTTTATATTGTAATATTTTATACATGTAATATAATACATGTAACACAGCAATAAGCCAGAAATCACAACATATAATGAACAAAAACAAAACAATAATCAAAAGCCAAAGCTGCTTGTGTCCCTTTCTCAAATCCCATTCCACTGCCCTTATGCTTTGAATTTTTATTATTTATTCTTTTGCAACTTTTTTTTTAATTGAATTGTCAACTGTTTATGTAATTCTAAATATATTGTTAAAAATTTAAAAAAAAACATAGTGTCATATACCATCTGTTTTTCATTCAGCTTTATGTTTCTAAGATCCATGGGTGTCGTATTTACCTTTTTTTCAAGAGTGTGTAAAACTCCACTGTAAAAACAGTCCCCAATTTTTTACCCATATCCAGTTTATGAACAAGTGGTTTGTGTGTCTGTTTTATTTTTGTTTTTGTTTACTCTTTCAATCAATGATGTTCATGTCTCTTCATGCACATATTTAAGAGTTTTGTAGATAATAGACCTTGGAATGGAATTTTCAGGGTACACATATTTTCAGTTTCACAAGATAATACTGGTTGTTTTCCAAGTGTTACACTAATTTGAATCTAATGCTTGAATTATTATAACTCCATAATCTTATACATTTTAAAACCAGTAAAAACCATACTATTCTTAATTTATTTTTCAAAAGCATCATAGCTAGGTTTTTTTGCATTCATTCTCCTGTTTACATTTCAATATTCCATGTTAAGTTATTGTGATTTTTGAGCAGAATGCCATTAAACCTTGCGATTTATCTTCCCATTTATTTCATGAAATGCCTCATCATTTATCTCGATATTCTTTTATGACTATCAAGGACATATTATGGTTCTTAGTAGCTCATTTCTACTGTATTTGATTCACTGTTATTACATATCCAGATTTCTTTCTCCCTTCGCACTTTATAAGAATATTTATTGGGGTGAGTCACTTAAATCATATCACAGAATGCTACATGTTTGTTGTTTGCTCATCTGTTTGTTCAAATAATCCCATCTCAACATAACCCCTGAAAGGCCAGTGCTTGATCTTTGAGCATTTTCCACATGATCCTGACTTTGTGGTAATATCCCAAAAGCAGACCCCACCCAGGACAAAAATACTGTATTCCCTTGAATCATCCCTTATTCATTTGGCAGCTCAGGTAAGAGTCCAAATCTGACTCAGTAGGGGTATGGATTTAATCTGAATATAATATATATAAATTCTCTTATACTGATATAATCATGGGATACCACTTCCTTCTCAAGCCTGGTCTCTATGGGTCAAAAAGAGAAGATTGTTTGGGTAGGAAGGAGGAGGCACAGTATTTTGCATCTCAGCCAAATTCAGCGTTTTACAATATAAAGATCTTTCTATCACATCAGAGTTTTGTTTGGATATACAGTCTTTCACATTTCCTTACAAGCCTGCCCACTTCTCAGAAAGAAAACCAAAAAACATAGGCTCTCTCAATTTTGTATGCAGAGAAACTTTCTTGCTCTTTTGAATGGGGCTTTTTTTCTTATATATTACAGAGTAATTTTATTTTTTCTTCCATATCATGTTGAATCCATTGCTGCTTTTAACAGGCTTAACCAAAGGTAAAGAATGAGTAATGAGGTAGGTGTGGCAGACACCCTTCAATTTGGTGGCATAAGAGATCAATCATGAAAGACCAGAATGAAAAGATCATCAACAGGAAAGAACAAAATGTGGAGAGAAGAAATGCTTTCTACATTCTCAGAAAACAGTCATGTGAAATGATACAAATTACTACTTTTTTCTAAGTATGCTGCATTTATTTACAACAAAATATTGGACACAAAACAAAAAATGACTTCAAAAATCAAAGCAGGTGAACATTGCAATTGCTGGGTTTGGAGAGGAAGATTCCCCTTTATTAGATCATCCTTTCCTAAAAGCAGCATGGATGGAGGACTTGAATCATGATTACTGTCAGTGATGTCAAAAGGAGCAGAGATGAGGGACAGCAAGAAAAATTCAAAGCAGGATAAGGGTGCCTTTTATGAGTGTCTGCTCTGTTGATTCCTTAACGTTAAAAGCAGCAACTTAATTCAATATCCAATTGAAATATAATCTGGAAGAGAGAAAACATGTACTACATATCTCTAAATCAAAGACTTCAACTATAACTTTAGAAAATCCTACTCAGGGAAAAGGCTAACCAAAACAACTCTCTAATTCTCTCCTGCCAAACAAGAATAACCCAGGCTCTTGGAAGGTGAAAACACAAGGTTCAAACAAGAGCTTCTGAATCTGTAAGTTTCGAAGTACAACACCGAATTTCAGAGTCAGTAAGACTTGCTTCACCAATTTATATACATGTTAATTATTTATTCTTCCCAATTTATCTTTTAGTTGGAAATGCAAAGAAACAATTTAGAATTTGGTGTCAGTGGTGAGAAAAGTCTCTAATGACTGGTAAGTTTCTTGTCATTCTGTATTAAAATTTGTTTTCAAATTTCAGGTGTTCCTATCACATCTGAAATTCATCACTTATTTAGAACAATCAAGAAGGACATCTCTCTGATGATTTCCCTCTCATGTGTTTCCTGGTCTAAATTTCCTCTGTTGAATTATTTTAAAATGGATTTTGAAAATATAATAACCATTATTATTGTTAATACCATTTATAATATGCCCTAGATGGGATTTACCTATTTTCAGCTGCCATCTTCCACAAATACAGGGTGAAGGTGGTATACATATTGTTTTGCATTTAAACACCTGAGCAAATGTATTCATGATTTTTTTTTTTTTGCTGTAGACAAAGCCATGAAATTGAATGCTTTAAGAAATTATTATTCCTTTTACAAAAGATCAGTGTTATTCAGTGTACTTTTGCATATATCAAATGTGCAAAGTTACAAGGTACAATTAAAGATTTTATTCTCCAATGTGGGAGAAGATTTACAATTCTTTAAACCCACCCCCAACTCACACACACACATATATTCAATGTGTGTATTGTGTCTATTTTAACATTTTAAGCACCGATATTCTTTCATAAACTGTATTTTTAATGCCATTTTAAATGCATGTAGCAAAACAACATCTGTTTACTATCCTTATTTTAAACTTTATACAGATAGTTAAAAAAATCTTAAACCTGCACAAGGTATTTTCAGTTATAGTAACATTAGACATGTATGACAGAGATGTTCAACTGCTTACAATTTCACACAAACGTGGAAATGGAAGCCTGAGGCAATGTGAATAGCAGCTCTTCAAACTTCAAAGGATCTGTGAAGGATTCTTGCTCTGCTCTCACCATCATGAATTGGCCTATGCTTGGGGAGCAATTAAAATTAAATAGCCTCTGAACAGCAAAAAGTGAAAAGCTCTAGTTCTGAGTCTGAGCATACTCTGTCACAGTAGTGGCAAAGGAAATGTGTTAAGAAAAAGCAAAATAACAGAACAGAGAGGGACATGACATTTTGTGTTTAGACTGTATACTTTCCAGGCAGCATTTAACTGTAAGCATATATCTTCATGTTTCCTATTCTTTTAGAATAAATACATATATGTGGTATATTTATATGTATATAGGCACACACACATATGTATATAAATAATCCTTAGTGCACTATTACAAGATCAGTGCATCCTTGGAAATTAATCCTTCAAGCACATTAAGCAGATACAGTTCCTCACTTTGGCACTGTAAAGAAATCCGTTACATTAGGGCACCTGGGTGGCTCAGTTGGCTAAGTGTTAGACTCTTGATTTTGGCTCAGGTCATGATCTCAGGGTCGTGAGATGGAGCCCTGTGTCAGGCTCTGCACTGGGCAAGGAGCCGGATTAAGATTCTCTCTCCCTATCCCTTTGCTCCTCCCCAACGCTAAAAAAAAAAAAAAAAAAAGAAAGAAATAAAAATATCGCTTAGATTAGTCATAAAATTATAAGATGCCTGTTAAAAGTATAATAAATTCTCACTTTTTTTTTGAGATTACATACATTAGAATGGATAGTGTGTTCCCTTTCACCACAGTAAGAAATAAAGTTAGCTCTGCCCTATCAAGAGTTTGAAGTGGTGTTATGTTCATGATGCCAGCATTCAGTAGTTGATGTATATTTAGTCAACTGAAAGGCAAAAGCAATTGAGAGGCTTGGAGCAGGAGATATGAGCCTAGGCCCATGAGACAGTTATTCTTCAACAATAAGAAAAAAAAATGACACGATGGTCAACCCAACAAACATATATGGGATGTAATCTCAGAACTTTCACACACCAATGAAATATTTATATGACTTCACCTACAGTGCTATAGTCCAATTTTTTCTAAGATGCCATTAATTTTACAATTTTGTCAGATTGTATCCAAAATTTCCCTGTATTCCTCTTAACTCCAACCCATCTCAAATACACACATTCAAAAACAGAAAAGAGGTTGAAGAAGAGGAGAAGAGGAAGAAGAGAAATTGAAAATGATGAAGAAAAAACTTATACCTGATTGTCTAGGAAAATGGAAAGTGTTAAAATAAGGGAGTGCAGAAATCTAAGCTTGGGACAGCAGGTTAGCACAAATTTATAATCAGAGAATCTCTCTGGGAAATATATTTTTTTTGAACAGTGCTGGAAATCATGGTTACCAGAAGAAGCTAAAACTGATTAAGTACATTATAAAATAAAGTATTAAACTGTTTTCATATATTGATTACATAATATTGTAATTTATATGTATTACATACATATTGATTATATTGATAGTGTTTTTTATCTGAATCCCATTATTACAGTATTGCCTTTATGTAAGATTTTTGCCTCTGTACCCCCGTGTATGTTTCTCTTTCCTCAACCTTACCTTTCCTCAGAGAAGATTCTGGGTTTTTTTGTTGTTGTTGTTTGTTTGTTTTTTTATTAACATATAATGTATTATTTTTTTCAGGGGTACAGGTCTGTGATTCATCAGTCTTATACAATTCACAGCTCTCACCATAGCACATTCCCTTCCCAATGTCCATCACCCAGCCAGCCCATCCCTCCCACCCCCCTCCCCTTCAGCAACCCTCAGTTTGTTTCCTGAGATTAAGAGTCTCTTATGGTTTGTCTCCCTCTCTGGTTTGTCTTGTTTCATTTTTCCCTAAGATCCTCTGCCTTGTTTCTCAAATTCCACATATCAGTGAGATCATATGATAAT
>NC_138370.1:154759417-154812802 GCF_054177405.1 Leptonychotes weddellii | reverse complement strand
AAGATTTCATTTTTTTGATGGCTGCATAATCTATTGTGTATATACACATACATCTTCTTTATCCATTCATCTGTTGATGGACATCTAGGCTCTTTCCATAGTTTGGCTATTGTGGACATTGCTGCTATAAACATTGGGGTGCATGTACCCCTTCAGATCACTACATTTGTATCTTCGGGGTAAATACCCAGTAGTGCAATTGCTGCGTCGTAGGGTAGTTCTATTTTCAACTTTTTGAGGAACCTCCATACTGTTTTCCAGAGTGGCTGCACCAGTTTACATTCCTACCAACAGTGTAGGAGAGTTTCCCTTTCTCCACAGAGAGGATTTTGTTTGATAAAATCAAAATTAAATTTTGAAAATTCAATGAGTTTGTGTAAATGCTTAGTAAAGCATTACTTACTGGCACAAAGTATCATTCATTAAATGGAGGTTGACATTACCCATTGTTTTGTATTTATTTGTAAACAGGATTTTAAAAAATATTTTAAGAACCTCTATGTTCAATGTAAAAAAAAATTGGAAAACACAAAAATATATAATAAAAAAACAATAATTATTGCACATCCCAGGATAAACACTGTTAACAATTGTTATATTTCTTTTTTTAATTTATTTTTCCAAATGTCTATTTGCATGTAAATACATGATTCTAAAAGTTTAAATATATTGAATATACATTTAGTATTCTGTCATAGTTCATAAAATATTTATTAAAATTTTTCTTGATCTTGATACTTTTTCAAAAGTATACTCTTATTGTTTAAAATGAATGTTTATTAGAAACTACTTGTGCTTGTATATATCTATATATCATATTCATCTTGAAACATGGAATATTTTTTACTGTATTGAAGGTGATAGAATTATGTACTAAATGGCTCTTTTTATTCCAAAATTCTTACATAGTACAATATTTTTTAGTAAATCTTTAACCTTATGAGTTCTGAATCCAGATTGTCAGGGCTTGATTATATCAATTATTAGCTATTTCACTTTGAATTCTGAACATCCCTTTTGCACAGGTATTATCTGGAAAAAAGAAAAAACACAGCTCATAGAAATATTGTATAATTAAATAATGTAATCATTCATAGTATTTATTAAGTTACATAATAAATGCTCAATAAAAGTCATCAATATGCCTAAGGTCATTTCCTCATATATACTTTCAAAAACAAATTAATCCATCAATTAATTAATTAATAAGAGAAATTATAATAATATTTTAAAATGTATGCTTTGGTGAATCACGTCCCTTGTTTTGGAGTAAACTATAATTTAAACTTTCTTTGTATTTATTTATTGGCAATCTTTCTGAAACTCTATATACATCCTCTGCTGAACTTCCTCCCTTTGCTATAACTGCTCTTTAAATTTTTTGGTAGTTCACCTATGATGCCTTCTTTGAAAAGTGTCATTTTCACTTTCTGACCATTACTGTACAACTTTTCTGTGGGTAACATGGTATCAGTAAACATTCTCAATATTACCAAGAACATACTTAAAATTCAACTTGGTTTCCTATTTCACAAATTTAGTTGGTAGTCACTGTAAATAGAAAGGTCTATAAAATAGTTTCATTCATTTTGTTTCTCTAGAGTTAAACAGAGAAAAGTATTCATACACACACACACACATACACACACAGAGCTATTGAAATTCTCATAGGGTAGATAGTTGCAGACAAACATGAATAATGCAAAGACACCATCTCTGAAGCAAAATGAGCATCAAAAGATGTGAAATCAGTTAACTCTAAGGAACAATGAAACTGTAGGTAGCCTGAAATATTTAAATTAAATCATATTCTAATATGCAATATACTCCGTGAGAGAAATAACTGAAGAGGAATTAGCTTTTTCTGTCCTCTGGTATACCATTCATTATGTACTTGAATTAAACAAAAAATATATTTATGGGATTATATATCTGTTTATTCATATGTATGCATATAAGGTAGATGCTTTCATTTGCTATTACTGTTGTAACAAATTACCAGAAATGTGGTGATTTCAGAAAAATGTAAATTTATTTCACGGTTTTTAGGTCAGAAGTACGGTGGCAACCTTAATTTCATGTACAAAGTCTCTTTTGCTATGGAAAATAACATATTCACATGCATAACATCTGGCAGTGAAGGTCATGGAAGCCAAAATCTTACCCATCATAGCAAAAGAATCTTAATCTTTCCTATATATATTTAAAACTTATTTTATGAAGTGTAAATTGTATGACAGGAAACATGTTAAAGATTTTACCCAGATTGTTTGATTTAATGCTTACAAGGTATCTACTAAGTATTATTACAGATATTTTATAGATGACAACACATCTTTTCAAAATGATTACCAACTTGTCCAAAAACACAAAAGGAGTTTAGGATCAGCCTGAATTTGAACCGAAGTGCAGACATTTACCTACTCTGCTTTTTTAATTTATGTAACAACAAATATTCACATGCAGAGTCTTATAAGTGAGCTCAGTTTTAATATGAATTAATGAATCAATTGTGTAATTAATTTTTTTTTTTTAAGATTTTATTTATTTATTTGACAGAGAAAGACACAGCGAGAGAGGGAACACAAGCAGGGGGAGTGGGAGAGGGAGAAGCAGACTCCCTGCCGAGCAGGGAGCCCGATGCGGGACTCGATCTTGGGACTCCAGGATCATGACCTGAGCCGAAGGCAGTCGCTTAACCAACTGAGCCACCCAGGCGCCCTGTGTAATTAATTTTTGAATATGTGGATAGATTTAATAATAATATTATATGTAGACCCGTCATGACCACAATTACACTCAGACACACACATGTACATACACATACATACACATATGATGTTGTTGCCAAAAGCTATTATTTTAGAAAAAAAGTTTATTATTTTTGAAACATCTATATAAATCCCCCAACAAATTGTTGTAGTTAGATCTAATTTTTTTAAAGTTTTTACAAAGCGTTGGAACATTCTCCTTGAATTTTATTTCCAGTGAAGTGTAAGAGTAAAATTCAAAGACTCTTTACAGTGTTCTACTTTTTCAAACATATGTTCTGATTATCTTTACCTCTATTTTTATTTTATTTTATTTATTTATTTGAGAGAGAGAGAATGAGAGAGAGCAAGCACATGAGAGGGGGGAGGGTCAGAGGGAGAAGCAGCCTCCCCGCCGAGCAGGGAGCCCGATGCGGGACTCGATCCCGGGACTCCAGGATCATGACCTGAGCCGAAGGCAGTCGCTTAACCAACTGAGCCACCCAGGTGCCCTTTACCTCTATTTTTGTAGCTCCCTTGTATCAGCACATTAAAACTGCAAATTTATTAGAGAAAATGGTAAACATATAGAACTTAGAGTCTACTAAGTCTTGGTTAGTGCAATTACATATCTTCCTTATGTCACAGGAGCAAATGATTTTTAATCGCCTAGTATTGCCTATGCATTTCAGATAATACTCATTCATGATCATGGGACTTGTGCATGGACACAAGAAAAAAGAGAGTTTTAAATAATTTATTTTCCGGTAAATAATCATGCTATTTGTCTCATCTGATCTTACTCACTTTTATCCTTGAAAGTAGCTGGGCAAATAGATTCTCAAGCTTGTTTACCTTTGCCCTACACTTGAAATATATAGTGCTCTTATGCTGTCAGTTATACCTCTGTGTCCTTTCAAAATACATAGCAGAACCTACAGCCTCACGTATCTATGAACACAGTCAGTGTCTGTCATGCTTGTTACCCACAAGACAATGATACTGCTCAAGGGAGGCAGTAACATTGCTGCTCCTTGGTGTTTATCTGTCTGGAAGTAAGAGTTGCTTACAGAGAAGAGTTATGTTGGATTCCATTTGCTTGTCAGCTTTGTCACATCTTTTTCTTATGGCTATATATTTTGTGATTATGTTTTCATCGTTTTCTGCTGATTATATTACTGAGAGTCATTTCTACAGTGACAGTTTCTGTTTGACATTAATTTTAACTCTGAATCTGAGTTTGGGGACAAGTAATGAAAATTTGGAGAAGGGGACTGTTCTTTTTATGATACACAATTTTCCTATAAATTGGAAGTCCATTGCATAGTTCAAAATGACCCCAAATTATATGCAGCATTTATTCTGGGTATTCTGGGGGTTATAAAATTGTGCACACAATTTTCAGTGAATTAGTGTTATATTTTATGAATATATTTCCCAATCATTTGGTATTATACAACTAACTTTTTGTTGACTTGTTCTAGTTGTATAATAGAGTACAATAAAACACAGGTATAAGACAGATCAGACTACTGAATCTGTCATTCCTGTCTTAAATGGTAATAATATTAAATACTACAGATATTCAAATTCTTAAAAATTCCATCAAAATTTTAAAAGAAGATGTCAGGAAACACTAAAAGCTACATCATTTTAGTTGATTAGGGATTGACTTTAAATAAAATGGAGATTATTTTATTCTGTTTTTATCATCACATATGATCAAGTATGCACTGAGTATTTGTACTGTTATTTTAGAGGCATTCAATATGAAAAGTTGTTTTTATCATCTACATAAATCTTAAAAATACCCTGCTCAAAAATAATAATGAAAGAATAGCAGAAGTCAAAGTCATTTCATGTGTCAAATAGCACCTATATTTCTTTCAAAGACACAATATTCATGTCTGCCATTTTAATTTACTTATTTTGCTTCTTCTCTTCATGATCCTCTTTCTTAAATTGTAGACATATTAAGCAGTAGGTGTTTGTAGAAATATTACACCCCAACATGATCCTTACCTCAGTGCTGGATCTCTTTCCTTATTTGATACATTTTATTGGATCTTATGGATTAAAACTATTTCAATATTATTTCCTACTGTGATCTACAAAGAAGCCCTCATGGTTGGAAAACCTGAGACCTTAAAATTCTGCTGCACTCTATTTCCTTTCCGTCTTTCCTAGTAAAGTGAATAGTTGCCATCAGAGTTATCTGTTCCATGTAATAATGCTGTTCTGGCCACTACCTAAGAGATGCAGACTCAATGTACTGGTTCTTTCTGCTTCCAAGATAATGAAGGCAACAGGTCTATATCATTCTAGCTAGGGATAGCTATTTTCCTGTTGCCTGCATCCCAACTACCTGGCCAATGCCACTTTATGTTATTTTTTGAGGGTGGGGGGGCTCTCCTTCAAATGACCAATTTCTACATTAATTAGTGTAGGTCTAGCTACTCCAAAGAAGAAAATATCAATAGAAGTTTATTTCTTTTTGACAATCCTAGCCAGAGTTGCTTTTCCTCCACAAGATGATTGGGGGAAACAGGCTCTTTAAATGTCATGACTCATCCAGCACTGTCATCACAAGCAATCTGCAGAGAAGAGGGAAAGGGAGCAAGGTGAAAGCACACACACATCTCAAGTGCCTTAGCCTAGAAATGTTTCATTTCACATCATCTCACATCTATCTATCTCACTGGTAATAACTCAGCATCTGACCCACCCATATTCAGAGGATGAGAAATATAGAATCTGGTTGGGGAGCTGTTCCATGGTAATAAAGCTACAGTATGGATAGAGGAGCAAAATGTTAATACATATGTAATTCTGTCTAGGAGATAAGTATGAGGGGGGCAGGTAAGGTGAGAAGAAAGTGTATATTGTGTTGGTTGGGAAGATTTGAGAGCATATTACATACACTACTGGAAAAAAAAATATATATTTTTAAAGATTTTATTTATTTGAGACAGAGAGAATGAGAGAGAGAGAGCACATGAGAGGGGTGAGGGTCAGAGGGAGAAGCAGGCTCCCTGGTGAGCAGGGAGCCCGATGGGGGACTCGATCCCGGGACTCCAGGATCATGACCTGAGCCGAAAGCAGTCGCTTAACCAACTGAGCCACCCAGGCGCCCTGGAAAAATATTTTTTTAATGAAAATGTATTTTTTCACAGAAACAAAAATATTTAAGCAAGAGAAACATAGTACCAACTTCATAAGGTTGTTGTGAGAATTAAATGGGTTTATAAAGCAAATTTCCAGGCGTGAACTCTTCTTTGCTATTATTCTTTTTGTTCTTATTACTATCAATAAAGCTGAAACTCTAGCATATATACATGTATGGAAAGAGAGAGAGTAATCCTAACTATATTTTGAATATTGTTGTAAAATGATATCAGGTCAAACCATATGAAATTGTTATTTTTATAGACGAAAAAAGTTCAAATATCAGCTAATACTTGTCAGACCAAATGTGATAAGGAGGACACGTTGTTTCCATGGTCTTCACACATTGGTGTAACTACTGTAAATGTGTTACTTTATATAGCAAAAGGGACTTTGCAGATTGAATTAAAATTTCTAACCAGCGACCTTCAAATGAGAAGACTATTTTGGATTATGCATGGCCCAATATAAAACATGGGCCCTTAAAATCAGAAGACAAAGGCACAGCGTCAGCGAGAGAGATTTGGCAAAAGAGAAAGCATAACACAAAGGCATGAGAAGAACTCAAGTCATCTTTTCTGGCTTTGAAGACAAAGGGATTTGAGTACAAAAGCATGCAGGTGGCCTCTGGGAGCTAAGAACAAAACCTGGCAGACAGACAGCAAGAAAATTGGGACATCAGGTCTACAACCACAATGAATTGAATTCTGCAAACAACTGACATGAGTGTATAAGTAGATTTTAGAGCTTTCAGTAAAGAACTCACCTCTGCTGACTTGTAGCCCAATAAGATCCAGGTAATTTCTGACCTATAGAACCATGAACCTATAGATTTATGTTGTTTTAAGTCACTAAGTTTGTGGCAACTTTTTAAAGCAGTAATAGAAAACTAATGCATTATTTTAAAAAAATATGTTCTGAGACTAATCACTTATCCCATCTTTTCCCTCTATAGTAGTCACATAACTGATCTCCTTGATTGTACTGACACTGGTCTAAACTATTTTCCATAAGGTAGGCTGGGTAATTCTTTAAATATATGAATCAAATACTGTCATTGTCCTGCCTCAACCTCTCCAATGGCTTCCCATCAGAGTTCTACTTAAATCCAAAATTTCCTTTGTTATCTCTAAAGCTTTACCTTTTCCACCAACTAAACTCTTTCTGCAAGGTGATTCAAACACAATGGCCTTCCTCTTGCTTCTCAAGCATGCCAAGTATATTTCCACCTTAAAAAATTTTGCATGTGTTCTTTCCTTTATCTGGAGAGTTCTCTCCAATACTGGCATGTTTTCTTTCTACATATTTATTCAGATCTCTGTCTGTTCAGATATCACCTGTTCGAAGGTTTCTTTTACATGATTGACATGAAATAGCACCTCTTTCCCATATTCTGTACCTTCCTATCCTACTGTATTTTCCTGCATAGTACTTGTCACCACCTGATATTATTTCACATGTTTATTTGTTTATTATTTATGTTTATTTATTTGCCTACATATTATTTTGGCATGAGAGCAAAACGTCTTATTTCATGCACTGTTGTATCCAGAGAGCCAAAAAAGTTCTAAAAATATAGTAGATGTTCAATAAATATGTAGCAAACCAATGTTGGCTTATGAAAGTATAATTTGGGTAAAGGATTTTCTATCACATTCACCTTAGAGTACAGAAGAATCAGTGTGGCTAAATACTGATCAGAAAGTAAGATATTATTGAGAAAGCTGGAAAACAACAGTAGAACTGTCAGAAACTCTGTTCACAGATATCTCTGGTTAAATCTTCAATTCCTGCTATAAGTCTCTAGATTTACATTTGGTGTTTTTGAGTCTTTTCATCTACTCCTGCTATGCTTTCCCTTTGGAGTAACTATAACTCATTTGTAGTTGCTTCCCAAAGCCATATTTCTTCTTCCTGATCCAGATCATTGTACCCAACTTTTCATTATCATTCTGAATATATCATAGAAAACAATATTGCCTCTTATTTCATAATGGAAAGTAGTCTAAAAGAAAGTCATTACTAAGTCAATATTCTTCACAACACTCCCTCTACAACAATGGCTACTTATGAACCCTTCCTCAGTGATTACCCAAGAATCCATTCAGATTCCCAACTATAAACTGACTACCATCCTTCATTACTCCATTATGCACCCTCTCCCTCAACAGCACCCTATCAATCATTAGGATCTATCCAATCTATTTATTACCTCTCAAATTTGTCCACTTATTTCCACTCCTACCACTTCAGTTCAAACTTTCATCATCTTTCACTGTCTTCATTCACAACCTAACTCTAAACCATTCTCTCCATGTAGCTAGCTATAGTGAAGTTGGTCATCTTCTTGTTCTTCTCTTTCTTTAAAGCCTTTCAATATTTTAATATTTTACCATATATATGTCATAAACTGTCCCAAAGTTTTTGGCTTGAAATAAGAACCATATTATTTCTTCATATATCTGTGGGTCAACTTGGGCTGGGCTTCCCTGAGTTGGTCTTTTTTTTTTTTTTTAATTTTGTTATTGTTATGTTAATCCCCATACATTACATCATTAGTTTTAGACGTAGTGCTCCATGATTCATTGTTTGTGCATAACACCCAGTGCTCCATGCAGAATGTGCCTCTTTAATACCCATCACCAGGCTAACCCCTCCTCCCACCCACCTCCCCTCTAGAACCTTCAGTTTGTTTTTCAGAGTCCATTGTCTCTCATGTTTCGTCTACCCCTCCGATTTCCCCCCCTTCATTCTTCCCCTCCTGCTATCTTCTTCTCTCTCTCTTTTTTTTTTTTTTTTTGCATTATTTGTTTCAGAGGTACCTGAGTTGGTCTTTTGTTGGTTTCTCCCAACCATGTATCTGGCTGCACTTCTCAATGGCTTCAGTGGAACTGAATGATCTAAGATGGTCTCATTCACATATCTGGCAGTTGGTTCTGACTATTGGCCAGATTTTCTTGTTCAGAAGCCATTTAGCTTCCAATTAGAAAGATAGGGCCTTTTCACATCGCAATCCCAGAACAGCAAGAGAGGGAGAGCAAAACTTCAAACTTCTTGATGTTTAGATTTGGCAGTAACACTAAATAAACTCATGTTTATTGATCAGAACAAGTCACAAGGCCAGCCTAGATTCAAAGATGGGTAAAATAAATATCACCTTTTAATGGGATTTATAGAAAAATCGAATTTCAATGATCCATGCAAATAGAAATGGGAAGAATATTTTCTGGTCATCTTTGCAACAATTACCATAATCTCCTACAAAATAAAATTAAAAATTACACTGAAGACACTCAACACCTTGGCTTTAGGATTCCTTTCTTACCAAACCCCACTTCAGAATCTGCCCTCCACTCATTTGCTAGTAACAACAAAACTGCTAGCACTCTGATCAAAACACCCTCTTATAATTTTGAGTTTGAATCTCACACCTTATTTCTAGATTTTTCTCCTTGCAAGATCCTTTCTTTAACAAAGTTAATTTGTTTGATTTTTACAACATATAACTTGCTAATTCTCACCTGCATAATTGAACCAACAGCTAGTCTTTGAAAGACTCATGACTAAACAGTCACTTTCATGATTCTTCAACTGGCTTAGCCCTCATCTCCCTCTAGAGCTCTAATAAGGAATTACTTCTTCCAGAAAACATCCTTTAACCTGCTGACTTTCCATCTAATATTTGGTTAAGTGCTTTTCATAGTTCTCCCAACATCATGTCTCACAATGAACTCTATTTATCTACATGTCTATCCCTTCCTGTAGATTTTAAATTCTTTGAGGGAAGCCATTGTGTCCTACTCACCATTCAATCTATGGAAATCTAGCATCATACCAGGAACGTAGAATAACTTTGATCAATATTTGTCAAATGTTGTCTCAAATCATATCCTAATTGAAAAACCATTACTTAGCTCTGGCCATTGCTACTGCTGAATTTGTTTCACAAATATACACTGAGATATAAAATGTCCTTGAAAAACTTACTATGCTATTAGCTTAAGGAATGGCTCTGACATACAGAGAGTTAACAGAGTCCTGCTCTGTCTTTGTTAAAGACATACTATAGCAATTATTTGATCACTGATTCTAGTATACAAATAAAAATCTTGAGTTGAGATTTCTAGACAATCAAGTGCTCTCCAAAATACATATATTTTATTAAACATTTCTTTTAATTTTGCCATCATTACATCAACAAAAAATGTCATTATTTTATACATTAAAAATTGCTGCCAGTCACTTTTTTTTATAATACTTGTGACTCCTTATTCATCACTCTCTTTGTTATCACTATAGTTTCAGTGTCTACAAACTCTAACTTAGATTGATATTTTTTAATAAAATATTTTTAGAAGGACAGATTTGATTGTATCTTTAAAATTTTTAAAGGCTATAGTTTTTTAAACAACTAATTACATCTTAAATACTTATCAGAATTTACATTTATCTATTTTTTTAAGATGCTAGCTTTTGTTTGTTTCATACTGCAACAGTTTCATCTAACAGCTATTCTGATCGGTTTGTTCCTGCACTGCTTGTTAAAAGTTTTTACTATCATATAATCTCTGCAACATTGCTCATGATAGAAAGAAATCAAAACATCCTAAATACTAACAGGAAATTGATAAAATAAGTTATGGTACATGAACATTATGAACTACTATGTAGAAATGTTAAGCTATTTTAAGCTTTATTGCTGACATGGAATGTTTAGGCACACCACGAGGTAAGAAGACATCACTACACATACAGCATGACTTCAATTTACAATAAAAGGCTAACCATGCATAAACACATAATTCGTGAATAAATTTATGATAAAGGAAAGGAACTAAACCAAACTCTTATTTCTCCACTCTCAAAAAGGAGAATGAGGTGATTTTCTGTGGGTAAAGAGTAAATTTTGTGCTTTATTTATTTTCATGAATCAGTTAATGACTATCAATAGCATAATAGCTAATATTTGTTGGTAGCTTGCTACATGACAAACTATTCCAAATTCTGAATAGTGACTTCCTTAATTTTCATAAAAACTCGATGAGACATTTACTAGTATCTCCATTTAACAGTTTTTAAAAAGTGAAGTACAGAGGTTGAATAACTCATCTGAGGTCTAAGTGCTGGAAAGCTAGTGTTTCTAAAAGGATATGAACCCAGGAGGTATGGGCCTGAGTTTGTTTTATCAGTGCAGTTTATGTAGTACTTGTGTAATTATTTTGACACCATACATTACAGAAACACCAGGAAGCTGGCATTAATATCAAACAATATTATAATTTTTAAATTAATACCAAATACATGGAATTGCACTCGTTGTCTATTCTGCTTTGTTTTAACCATAATGTTGTGCCTATTCTTGATAATGATAGTGTTTAATTGGAATTTTTAAAGATTTTTTTTTTCAGCAATCTCTACATCCAACATGGGGCTCAAACTCACAACCCCAACATAAAGAGTCATGTGCTCTACCACCAGCCAGGTGCCCCTGGCATTATTTTTAAATTCAGTCCCTTTTGTTCCTGTAGGTTAACCTACTACGTACACAAATACTTCTCTAAAGCAAGTATAAAATCAAGATATTAGCTGTCTAGTTTCACAGAACTTTTCTATCAGAACTATAACACATTAGATACAGATTACCACAAGAATATTTGTTACTTTTTGAAACATCTACTTCAAATACAAATTTTATTGTATTCTAAATTGGATCCTTTAATAATACAAAATACACATAGATCTAAGTTTTTGCAATTTTCTCCAAATTCTGTCAACCTTACCTCTTAATTTTTGTTTTTCCATTGTAGATTCCCTATTCCAGACAGACTCACTTGAATGATTTTGCCTGCATATCACTTGCTCATTGTCACCAGTGACTGATTTAACACAGATGGCATTTGTGAGACAGTGCTAGACACTATTGTCCATGTGTTTTGCCCTCTTGATATTCTTCTTTCTCTTTCTTTAAAATCCAACTCCCTTTCAAATTTCTCCAAGATTTTTTTGTAACCAGATGTTTCTAACTGTTCACACTCTCCTCTGGTTGCCTCTGGCATTCATGAGTATGGTTTTCACCTTGTACATTTGCACTTTTTTGCACTCTGCTTTGTGAGCATGTGAAGAAAGCTAAGGAGCTCATGATCTTTATGCACAACTAGTTCGTATGTTTGTTAAAAACAAAGACTTTTCCTTATATCTTTCAACCATGACTCCTACACATGGTTTCAGATGGTGGGCACTGAGTAATTGGTAGATGACTATTTCTTGAAGTGAGATAAAATGGGATGGAAAAAAAAGACACAATAAATAATATAGGAAAATAAGCAGAAAGTCAAGAGGGGAAAAAAAAAGAAAAAACCCAAAGCAGAAAAGAATAATAAATGGAAGGGAATGGATAGCACAATCATGACAAAGAAACTACCCATACTCTTAGCTAAATATAATTAAATATGAATTTTAAAGAGATTTTTACTCTGCAGTATGATTAGTTATACACTTTTTAGATATTCTGCTTCTTATTTTACATAGATAACAAGTCAAACTTCATAAATAGACACTGATTTCCAAGCTTTAAAACAAAAAAAAAAGTAGAATCTTGTATTTTCTTACCTTTTTTTTTACTATTCCCAAAGAAATATTATACCATTTTAAATACACTTGAATGTACTTCTGAGCTTAATAAACTTATGTAGTGCCAAAGTCAAGCTAAGATATACTCAAAATTTAATTTAGAGGCTAATTTAATAACTCAGCATGTCATCCTTAGTCTTACAGATTTACTTCATTATCAAAACCCCATAGGACATTTTATAATCAAGTAAACAAAATTTAGGAATTACTTAAAACCTCTAAGAAGACTAAGAATTTGCCATATCTAATTCAGTTCATTTTTGCTGTAGTATATATAAACTTTGCTATTGCATACTTTATTAAAAAGCAACAGATATATAGCAAGTTGAAAATAGATTTATTGTAAAACGATTCAAATTTACATGTAACTATTGAGAATAGCTATATAACATATGAAAAGATTATTTATTGAAAATCTCAGTACAGAAAACTTCTTGTTGGCTAAAATAAGCTATGTACACTTAAATATATTTTATTTTATCCCTGGTAGTCAAGCCTACACTTGGAAGTCATCAAGACCTTTACCATTATCATTTATTATAATTATTTTTCTTGCTTTTCTTTAGCTTTTTTCTTTAGATTTTTTTAAAGATATCTTTTGATTCAGTCTATATATAGTCAGAAATCACAACTTGCAAAATGGACTGTATTTTGAGTTTCAAAACTACTCTCAAAAAAGTCTCAGAACTATACCAAACAAAACCATGATATTCATCTCAGATTATCTGAGTTCAAATTCCTTTTACACCAGTTTGTTCAGAAACATATTTATGAGAATAGGTCACAAACAACTCAAATCAACAGTAACTCAGTATGAGTTTACATATATTAATGTAACCACTGAATAGTCGAGCAACTTATCTTTCTTATAAATTTTGACTAATCTTAGCTAAAACAATAAAAACCCCAAATCTAAAAACCCTGATGTATTTTTCCCAACTCTCCTCTTTTGAGAAGCTTTACAGTTCTTTTCGATTATAGTATCATTTGCTACAGCAAATGGCAAGGTTTTGTACTTTTAGTTACACATATATTCATTGTAGTCTTTGGTACTGTTTCTTTTCTTCTTCTTTTTTTTTTTTTAAGGTTTTATTTATTTATTTGAGAGAGAGACAGAGAGAGTGAGAGAGAGAGAGACACGAGCAGGGTGAGGGGCAGAGGGAGAAGCACACTCCCTGCTGAGCAAGGAGCTTGATGAGGGGACTGATGCTGGACTCCAACATCATGACCTGAGCCAAAGGCAGATGCTTAACCGACAGAGCCACCCAGCCGCCCCGGTACTATTTCAATTCTAGAATTTCATTTTAATTCTTTTCATAATTCTAGTTCTTTTATAAAATTCTTTATATTATCATATATTTTCTTGAGCCTGTTAGTCACAGATATTTTAAACTTAAACTCTGTGTCTGATACTTCCAAAACCTTATTTATCTGTGAATATTTGTAGATATATTTTTGCTTTTTGTATTTAATGTTTATATCTTGTTTCTTTGAGTGCTTTGTAATTTTTAATCAGGTATAACAGATTTTGCAGAAAAATTTTAGAATTTGGGATCATGTTCTTTTTCTTCAGAGTTCAACCAGAAAGATATAGTGAGACGATAATTTCAACCTAATGAGCTACTTGGATCTTGGCTTGCAGTTTTTGAAAGACTCTGTGTAATTCTGTTTTATTAATATTCTTAGAATATAACCTTCCAGGCTTTCAACTGAGAAGCTGGGGTGTGTAATAGTACCTCTCCCTTTATCGGGTCCATACCTCCAATATTTTTCTCCTTGTCACTCTGAAACTACCCAGAATCCTGTTCTGTGTTTCAAAGACATTCTTCTGAACACCTTTCTCTGAAGAGTTTCAGAAATCCACAAATACATAAGAAAGTCACTAGAAACAGCACTGATATTTTCAGCAAGTAGCGCTGGACCAGGTTGTTCTCAAAGGCTCTCCAGGGAGTTACAGTAATTCTCTCTAAAGTTAATACATTGAGTAGGAAAACACATGCTTGAAGAAAAGGGAGGAGTGAAAAAATGAGAACAATGAAGTGAGAGAAAGACATAAGTATGTAACTACTTTTAATAATGTCATTCAAGATTACAAAAATATTATTAGAGAAAACATACTATCTCCTCATGTACCTATAGAGAACGTGACTTTTGTTTCTGTGCTCTCTATTCTAAATTCAATTCTTTAAGTTGGTTCTCTAGAGATGAGAAATATGTACTTCGATTGATAAACACCTGAAATTAACCTGGTTCTGTATTCACTCTTTGGTGGAGTAGTTGTGTTAAATGCCAATACACATAAGAGATCTAGCTTCATATTGTCTTGGATGTTTATTTTTACACTAAGCTTATGATCAAACTCAAGTTTATATCTGGGTTTACATGGCCCAAGGAGGTATTCTAGCTAGAACATAAGAATCTTTTCCCAGATAATTCATTCAATTGGAAACACATCAATAGTCTTCCCATAACTTTTTCTTCTTTCATATTTTCTGCTTCACTAGTGAGAAAAACAGGTTAGGTTTGCATTGTGAGTCCAGCTGTCTTCTATTCAAAGGATAACCTCCATAAGTTCCTACTCTGACTGGTAGACAATGTGATGTTTTGGGTCTCCTGGAATTACTGTCAATTCAGAGCCAGTGTCAAGTAATTACTGAAGTGTGATTATTTTCTTTCCCTAATGCACAATCACCCTGGTAAATGTCTATATGTCCCTTTTCAAAAGGCTGAAAGAAAGATTAACAGTGTAAATTCTGGGTAGTGTACTGAAGCCTTTCCTTAAGGAGACTTGGCCTCCCCTTTTATCAAGGGGATTCTATAAATTGGTTCAAGTTTGGGAATTGATTGAAGGACCATGACTCTGTTTTTATGATTCAAGTTAGATTTTTGTTCACTTGTCCTAGAACTTTTCTGCTTATACAGATCAAGCAAGAATTTAAAAGAATTTCCATCTATTTCACTTCTAGAAACACCATGATCAACTAGCCAACACGACAGGTCTCCGTGAGTCAGACTATTCTGATGCTGGTTTTATCCTGCTGTCCATTATGGTACCCATGCCTACCTTGCCTCTGGGGACTAAGTGCTGCCACTTGGCCCCTGACATTCAGGGATCCAAGTATTCCCATTGCATTCAGGTTTACCAGTTCAGTGGCAGGAGTTCCCACTGAAATTTCTAACATTCACCTAAGAGTAATCACAGAGCTCTTCAAGGATTCTGGGGTTCCCCTCACAAATTTATTCCTCACAGTCATGGTAAAAAATATGTTCTCCAGGCCCTTAAATAATTAATAAATTCACCTTAACATTGCAATCTCCCTAAGCTTTTGTATCTCATCCACTATAGTATACCAAGGCAGTTTTGACAATTTAACTTGATTTCATTTGGACACCTTTTGGTCCATTTCAAGTCAACCAAACAAACCAATCATTAGAGTATTTTAGCCACTCAAATTGCAACATTAAATCCAGAATCTCTGCTCAGTGGGCCCATATCAAAAAATTCAGCATGATCCAACTTTATGTTCCACTGTTATCCCACATCTTCAATATCTATTTGTGCACATATTCCCAAGGCTTTTATCTGTATAATTTGGAAAAAAAAATCATGTAGTTTCTTGGAGTGTAACACACTTTCTCATGGGTAACATGTTGTACCTCACCTTCAGGTACCTACTTATACTTGTGTTTAGTTATAGGTCTGGAGGGAAAGAGAGGTGTTGGTGGATCCTGAAGAGAATCAGTAGTATCTTGTAAGGTAACAACCTCTTGAGAGACTATTTCAATTTACTTGGGGAAAGCAGAATTGATCATTCAGAGGTGGGACAGCTAATTCTATTTGCAAAGATTCATCAGAGTTTGGGGTTTATTTTATCCCCCATTTCATCAGGATCTTTTCATTTGTCCCCATTCCAATTTTTAGAATCACATTTCTTTCCAATAAATGCCATCAGTTTAGCAACAGACAGCTTGTGAGGTTAAATATTCAATTTGCATTGTAATTAAGCCACTTGCTGAATGTGATTTTGGATTTTTTTTCAGCAATCTTAGTTCTGAACCTATAGAAGGCGATTATTTATTTTAAGGAAGAAACAGTAAAATGCTAGAAGAGAGAGATCAATTGAGAAAATAATTTGTAAACCAAAGGGTTTGAGAACTTGATGATTTTGAAAAATCAGCTTCTCCAAATGGCAAAAGATACAAAATTAAGAGATTTATTGTCAAGATACCATGCTGTAGAGAAAAGGCCAAAAGGGTGATTATACCACCTCTTGCAGAAACCTCATAAAATCAAAAGTTCAAGGTCAGAATATTTAGAGACACAAAGGGCCCTTTTAATAGACTAAGGGTATGCCTCTTTGAACCTATCAGTCAAACCTTGGGGCTCTAGAATACTTGAGAGTACTCTCCCTGAACCATCTCAGTAGAAGGCCCAGGTGGAAAAAAAAAAAATTATATTGAAGAAAGGATATGTGAAGGTTGCATTTATCTAATGGAATAAAAGCTAATAAAATCCATGTAAGATCCAAAATACACTTGTGAACATTGTTTCAGCAGAAACACTGCCAATTTGGACTAAAAAGGACAGAAAGATACAAATTAAAAGGAATTCCAAAATTCTACTGACATGAAGAATGTTTATAAAATTATTCAGTGGCAACCATGCGTTACTTTCCATGAAAAAAAAAGAATGAGTAAGAAGGGAAGATCAAATCCCATAAGGTGGAACCTTGAACCATTGAGAACTACTCTGAGGCCTTGCAACTTAAGAAACTCCCCCACCTTTGGCACACTAGGTTTCAGAACATCAATGAAGACTGACTCTCTTTCATTCTTCTACCTGGAATATAGAATGCTTTTATCCTAAACCCGTTCTACCATTGCATGTCAGGTTTGTTGGGGACAGTCATCTTGTTTCTTTAGTTTCCAAGTCACAGATGGAGGGAATTTTGCTGCAGGAGATGTACTTAATGGATTACATTCAGAAGCCTCATCTCCAACTGTATTGGATCTATGTGATGAGATCCTACACAATAAATAGATGCTGATGTGGTATGAAACTTTTGAGAAATTTGGAAAGGAGTGAATATATTTTGCATGTATGAGGGATGTAAATCACCGTGGATCTGAGGGAAGACTACAAATGACATGCCCTAAGTTTACACCCAATGGGTCATGATTTGCTCTACTTGAGTATGAGTGACTCTGTGTCTTGCTTCTTAACCTATCAAATATGACAAAGGTGATAGGATGAATCTCACATGATTATGTTATATTATATAAGACTCCAATTTAACTACCTGAAGGCCTTGAAGAAGCAAAGTGCCATGAAGTAGAGAGGACCACATATTAGGGAACTGTGGATCACCTCTATAACCTGAGGGCCCCAGCTCTGTAACTACAAGGAACTGAACTTTGGCAACAACCATGTAAACTTGGAAGAGAACCCTGAGCCACAGACAAAATTGCAGCCCCAGCTGACATCTAAGTTGCAGCCCAATGCAACCTTTATCAAATGACCCAGCTAACCCATGCCCAGACTGCTGATCCACAGAAACTGTGAGATAATAA
This sequence comes from Leptonychotes weddellii, assembly GCF_054177405.1. NCBI lineage: Eukaryota > Metazoa > Chordata > Mammalia > Carnivora > Phocidae > Leptonychotes > Leptonychotes weddellii. The sequence goes on along the minus strand of NC_138370.1, from coordinate 154,794,686 downwards.
ATATGTGTTTTCTAAAGTCACTAATTTTGTGGCAATTTTTACACAGTGATAGAAAACTAATGCAATACTTACTCTGATTTGGGCAATCAACAGGGGATTTAGATCAAGTAGATGGCTACCAAAGTAAAATTTGGTTTTAAAATTTATGATTTTGATGATGTGACAATAAACTATAGTGCCCAGTACCAGATAAAGTAATAGGTTATCCTTTAAATACATTGGATCTCAGGATATCTTTTCAGTCTGTATTAGCACAAGGAAATTCAGCAATAATGAGATATAGATATGCCAGTTGAGTCCCATATCAGTTCTAGATTCATACAAAATACATTTATATCTTTAATTTGCATTTGGTACATGGACACTAAAAGGATCATAAGCTAATCAAATCACAGCCTGAAGACATTTTCATGAGAACAGGTTAAGTGTGTATCACTCCCTGAGCTCAATGCAGGCATTTTCACAAAAATAGGGTATTTTTATGCTATTCCAATGATTGGCAATGAGTGTAAAATCAAGATAGAAATGCCCTAATTTAAAAACTATGCTTGTAAATTATTGTACTGTCATTTTTTAAAACATTTTACTTGATTTTCTAGATATCACCATGATTCTTTCTTCATGGTAAGCAATTGCTTCTGTAAAGTAACCCTGATAACCAGTCAGAATTCTACATATTGACAAATTAAAACCAACTCTTGTAGAAAGAAAATTATGCAAGAAAGGTGAGGATAGGTAACTTTCTTTATGAAATTTCAAAAAAAATTAGTATTCTCCTTGCAAATTATCTGAAAAACTGTACTTGTATGATTTTATTATATATAGCAAACTTTATGTAAATAATTGTATTAATATGGAATATAATAATTTATATGGTATGTACATACATATAGGCATTTCTGTATAAAATATATTGAATATCCAAAGAGATTATAGTGTCATAAAATAACACAGAAAAAATATTCAATGTGATGTTAAGTGACTTAAGAACATCTTGCGCCAGTAATATTCAGATATATTTAGACTTATTCTTCCTCCAAAGATTAATGGAAGCAGAAGACATGAAATGATACTATTAAAAACTGTGGTGTCTTTGAGCACGCCATCTCCTTAATTCTAATATTGAGCAATAATAGAATGCATGTGTAATTTTAGAAGTATTTTGGATCATATGCTGAACACATCTGAAGAATCCCTGGAACCAAGAGTTAGAAACTTAAGTCTCCATGGACTCTAATCAAGTTCCTATGTTCTAAGTACATAGCTCTATGCTATCTTCCATGGGAATAAGAACACCATGTCTGAAGGACAGATACTGTACCGGGAGTTTTAAGGATACAGTGGATATTATTTTTTTGGATAAAAAATTTAAAAATCAAAAGAGATAATTATACTGACTTCACCTACCATAACATCAAGAAATTTCTGGGTTTCTTAATTACGTAAAAAAAAAAACCTCAAAATAAAATGATAAGTATGTTAGAAAAGAAAATTAGTAAGAATAGAAAATTTCAATGAAATATAATTGTAAATAACTTGAAAATTACTATTAATATATTCAATTTTGGAGGGAATCTTGTCTACTACTAAGATAAAAAATTATCTGCAGTCTAAATCTTATGCATCTTAGTATTTTTCTCAATGGTTACCATACAATGGATATTCATTCAAAATATGCTGAATGCTCAATCTTTTTTGTTTTATTTTCTTTATACTATATTTTATTATATTTCTTTGTAATACAACCAGTGGTGATTTTGTTCTGTGGGGGACATTTGGCAATGTCTGGAGACAGTTTTGAATGCTATAACTGGGCAGGAGCTATTGTCACCTAGTGGAGGCCAGGAATACTGCTAAGCATTCTACAATGCACAAAATCGTCCTTTACTATAAAACATATCTGGCCCAAAACATAGTAGTGCCATGGTTAGAAAACTCTGCTTTAAAGAAAGCAACGTAGGAAATTATTTAATTGCTTGCAAGAGATAGGCAGAATTGGTGCAAAACATTATTAGAAGGTTGTAAAGGAGCATTCGGTTCATCAAAAATTCTTTCCTTGAATTAGACATACAATTTCATATCAACACTTTGATTTCCTCATCTGTTCCTGAACCTGTTCTGCTATAGATACAACATTTCAAAGGAAGGTTAAATGTAAGGATGATGAAAATGTAGTAGAAATGGAGAACACATTGGCAAATCTTCTAATTCTAGAATGACAAAACTGTTCTGATTGCCCTGATGAGAGATTAATTGAAATTGATTTGGGTAGAAAAATAAGATAATTTATTGATATGAATATGGTAATATGAATAATTTGGTATTCACAGTGATAATTTGAGTGCTGTGGCTTTTATGCTGAAAATTTCCCATTAGAAGGTGAATCTAAAATTTTAAATGACTTATAATGTAGTAGGAACTCATGACTACATGACACAGATAAACTATTCTAAGGAATCTTTTTAGGGATTCCAAATAAAATTAGACTCAGCAGGATCAAAGCTAGAGATTTGATTAGAAATATAAATAGCCCAACACAAACTCCTTTGATTTTAAATAGTTGCATAGTATTACACATCCGTGAAACACTTCTACTTAGTTATACTCAAGGTACATAAAAGAAATCCCAATATTAGTATGCTTCAGTCATCCAAGGACAGAATTCAAAACACAGATTTGAGCAGTCATTTCTTATCTCTGTCATCTCTTATTTTAAAGGGGGAACGTTAAACTGATATTTAATATTTTATTTGAAACATACATTGCTGCAATTTGAATATTAAGATGACTTTTGCCTCCTGTTACTTTATCCCCAGTTCTTAGCACAGTGCCTGGCACATAGTGGGTGCTCCATAAATGTATAAATGAATGAAGATAATCATAGTCATTCTGTATGACGATTGTAAAGACTTTTTATCTGCAAATGATTACCTATTTTCCCACTTAATATATTTAGACATAGTTTCTTTAATTTTTAAAAATTTATTCATTATAACATTAGCAGTGATTAATGGTGTATGTGCTTTCTTCTTGCTTTAGTGTAGGCCAAAGCGAGCATCTTATTGCCTCTCGGGCTCACTTATTTCATATTGTTCTTGCTAGATGTACAAAGCATGCCGAACTATAATAAACAGATACCAAACTTTCTGTTTCAGAGTTAAATGCACATTGTGAAGTCATTTATTTTATATAATTTTTACAATGCTTGGCGTGTTTCTAATACTCATGAGTATGAATACCAGTAGAATAATTCCAGATCAAATTGGGGCTTATTGTTATAGAAAATGTCAGAGTGTTTCAAGTATTATTTCAACCATAATACTTCACTATATGGTTCTTGGGACCAAATAGCCAAATCAAAATTTAATCTACCCTAGAACCTTGTGAAGACAACATGAATGACTACACTTTGGCCTGACCAGCTGCTCTAGAAAGGAAGACAGGAGAAAAAAATATGATTGCCATCATATCTTTTACTATAGACACACACACACATATATGATAAATGAGGAAGAGATAAAGTGGCTGACATAGTGTCATAGGCAGAAGGTTTATAATTTTTCTTGCTATTATCTCCTCAAGTTTGAGAGAGGAAATATAGAAAATGCACTGAAACATTGCTCCTTTCCTTACTTCCCAAATTTAAGAAGGAACTGAAATCATTAGGACTTCATTTGAAGAATATAATAATGTTCTCTCCCCAGATTCAGAGAACTCACTGATACGTGTTTCTAACATCCTAATTAAGAAGGAAAAAATTGTCAGCAAAGGATCATTACATTTGGGAAATTGGAACATTCCAATGACATGGCACCCACTAGATACTTTGCAACTCACAAGGACCCAGTGAAAAGACAAGAGATTAACTTTGAATGTCATGATATATCAAAGGAGAGATGGTCCATGGTATTACAGCATCAAAGCTGAGAATGAGTTGGCACAATTTAGCCATTAACCAAGAGTGATAGAAGAGATCTACATCAAAAATGTTATGTCATTGGTAGGGCTGGGGTCTCTGAAATTTTTTGGAACCACAGACACCAGTTGAGATGGAGTGGTTAATTTTAAAAGCATTGGACATCGTTCCCCTTTTGATCTTGTCCTCTCATATAGAGTCCATTGTATATTTGGAGTGAAAGGAGGTGATGGAGAGAGGAATTTCTTTGTAATCCAGTGCCTAAGAGGAAACTGAAATCAAAGAAATCAGTGCTAGTAGGAAAGAATATTGGGTAATTATATTTATATTTGCACCATCCTCACACCCCAATGCTAAGCAAACTATCTTCCATACCCCTTATTTATGTTATGAAAGCTCTTGGATGTGTTTTGACACTTCGAAACTATGGGACAAAACTACATTAATATAAACTTATAACATATAAACATGATATTAAAATAAGCTAAAATCCGTAGATGCCCTAACAGTCCTACAATCTACTGGAATATGGATGTGTAAATGAAAATGGATTCAAAGATCACAATAAAAAAGATAATTGAAAAGTTGAAAAGGTAGCTGCTCTCTCTTTAAGTCAGTCACATTGACTTGAAATATGCAAGCAGCTACTTAGAAGAAACGTCTTCTATACCAAAAAAAAATGAAACTAAAGAAGAGATATGAAAGGAGAGAAACCTCTCTTGAACTGGACTGGGCTTTGGGCCAGTAAGAAGGCAGTTTAAGGGAGTTTCTAGGCGAGAGACCCAGGCAAAGAGAAACAACCCTTATTGAGTGTCAGGTGGTTTGAGGAGTGCAGTTTTGACCTTGAACTATAGCAGATACACCTGGGAAGAATGTCGGAATGGACTTTGTTTCATCAGTGGCCAAAGCAGCAAAAGGATGGTGTTAACTTCAGCTGGGATTGGATACAAAGGTGAACTCAGTAAGTAAAACTTGAAATCCCTGATCAGCTTGTGTAGTAGAGTCAAGTTGAAAAATGTAACATGATCATGCATTTTTAAGTGTTTTGTACCTCCCAAGATAGCAGAAGAGTTTTGCTCTCTAACCTAAGTGTTTTGCCAGAAACACTGCCAACAGAAGATTAAATAAAATAGAGGAAAACCCTTGTCCATTATAAGATCCCTATTTTTGGATGAGAGACAGAAGCTCCTGGGCAGTGGACAAGTACTAGGGCTGGAACAACAGCAACCTTACTTGATTGATTGTTCCTAATGTTTCAGGCAGTGTGTGAAGTGAATTACATGGATTATCTTATTTAATCATAACTCTAGAAAAAGTTGTATTTCTATGTGATATATGAAGGAAATAAGACTAAAAACAATGAAGTATTAGACCAAAATCTCAATTTTTTTAATAACAGACATAGGATTAAAGACAAGGCGCATCTGTTTCCAGTCTCCATGTTCTTAAATTCTACACTACGTTGTACACTGGTGAACCATGCAGTTTGTGTCAGTCAGCTTTGCTTTGGTACAAAAACTACCAAGAGGCTAGATGTACACAACTGTGAAAACATTTAGTCTATTTGTGTAGTTAGACTCTCAACTTGACCCATAAGCTCTAAACATAGAGAATTTATGTAATAAAAATAAACCTGAAGTAAATATAGCATTAGACTTAAGAGAAAAAGAATCAAACTAAAATCACTAACAAAGCAATACAAGCATTGTATTTATAATTAGATTTTTAAAATACATATTAGTACTATGCACGTAAAAATATATGAAGTGTAGAACACTATACTGGAAAGGAAATGTTTAGCAACAGACTTCAAACCATTCCATCCCTTTACTGGGTGACATTCCTTGGAAAGAAAGAAGGCAGGTAACCCCACCAAATCTCCTTGTAAACATGCTGAAGTCAGACCTCTTAGTGTGTTGTACCCAGGTCTTGATTTATAAAGATGACTGAGTGACCACACACAGAGTTTGATGTTATTGAAAGAAAAGTTTAATGATACTTACAGTTCACAAAGAAATGAGAGGCATGGCTCAGCACACAAAGTCAAAGGAGAAACACCAGGTTTTGATCAGGAAGCAGAAGCAGGAGTGAGGGGAGCACAAATACCTTGACCTTCATTGGGGTTTCTACAAGAAAGACAAAGCAAGGCAAGGTAAATAGTTTAGGTTTGAATACTTGGAATAATTTCAGCTGGTTTTAGGCTATGGGGGTGGTACCCCTCTCTAGGTATCTGGCCCTGGGATGATTAAAGCAGAAGGATTTTGCCTCCTGGGGTATATAGACAGACAGAGGAGGTATGAATCTGGATTGGTTAGTTTGCATATCAAAGGTATTCTCCAGGTTGAGTTCCTTGCCATCTCTAAGAATAGGCTACTCAGAAGGGACAGTCTCTCCCAGCCAGAATGTTTTTTAAGATGTCAAAACATCATAATATACAGAAAATAAAAAAAAAAAATATATACAATATACTGGGCAAATGAACTAATGGTATTTTCCTACAGAGGAATCCTTATCTATGACATGCTTTTAGCAGGATATATCTGATCTGTCTACAATTGCCTATCCAAGGGCCAGCAAACTATAACCTATGAGTTAAGAAAGTTTTTTATCTTTTTTAAGTGTTGTAAAAATAGAATACAAAGTTTAACAGAGACTATATGTGGCCCACAAAGTCCAAAATATTTACCACCTGACTCTTTACAGAAAAAAAATTGCCAACCCCTGACTTACTGTAACCAAACAACAAATCTATGGATTTATGGGAAAAAGTAAATTTGCTAGAAACACCGATGTTAGAAAGCAAAACTTCTGTTACATTGGGAGGTACAAAACACTTGAAAATGCATGATCATGTCATATTTTTCAACTTGACTCGATTAACTACACACAATGATCAAAGGTTTCAAGTTTCACTTGTTGAATTTACCTATGGCTTTATGTGGAAAATGTCATCTAAGCAATGTACCTATCAGAATATAAATAAAGATAATTCATGACCCAAACAACTCCCTTCTGTACAACTGATGTGATCAGAACTGGAGCTTAGCTATCTTTTATGTTGACTGGAGTCCAGAGAATGCCCTAATGTGGCAAGAAAGGATCTGGGTTTCTGCATTCGTGGTCTTATACCTCCCTCTGCTTTATCAGTATTCACAATTTGTTGTATTCTTGATATTGCTGGGTAAGAACCTTGACTTTCTAAATCTCTAATGACCTCTTTGGTCATACACAGTTCATGTTCAATAATTTTCATGTATGAAAATGTAATGGTGTGATTTTTTTTATAGAAATAGTAAAGAGAGAAAGGAAAACAGCAAACCTAAACATTTAGGATTATGTTATGGACTGAATGTGAAAACCTCAAATTAGTTTGAAGCCTTAATTCCAATTATGATAGTTATTGGAGGTAGGGCCTTTGGGCGGTATTTGGCTTGAGAGGAGGTCATGAGAATGAGGCCCTCATGATGGGACTAATATCCTTACAAAAAAAGAGACACCAGAGAGTGTGTTCTTTTCTTTTTTTTTTTAATAAATGTAATGTACTTTATTTTTTTTTAAGATTTTATTCATTTATTTGACAGAGAGAGAGAGAGCAAGAGAGGGAACACAAGCAGGGGGAGTTGGAGAAGGAGAAGCAGGCTTCCTGCTGAGCAGGGAGCCCAATGCGGGCCTTGATCCCAAAGGCAAGCGCTTAACAAATGAGCCACACAAGGGCCCCGAGAGTGTGTTCTTTATCTCTCTCTAACCTGTGAGGACACAGAGTAAAGGTGGCCTTCTGGAAGCCAGAAAGAGTGTTCTCACCAGAACCCAACACTCTTGCACTCTGATCTTAGCCTTCTAGACTCTAGAACTGTGAGAAAATAAATTTCTGGTGTTTAAGCCACCCAGTGTATAGGAAATGGTGATTCTGCTAAGATGGGTATGCTGGTGCTGAGGCAGGGATAATGCGTGATGATAATGTTGACTGCAACTGCCAAGTGAACACTGAACAATCTTGTCCGCATTGTAATAATTGGTATTATTTTTTCTCTGACTTCACCTGGTAGGTGGAAGGTAGAACCTCAGTGTGGATGTCAGTATAAGAGGCTGTGAGTCATCAGCCTTAGGCGTCAGAGAATGAGATGTGGTAGTTCTTTTGTGTAGTCCCTGATGCTGATGATTGTTAATTCTTGAAAAAAATGGTGTCATGTAACCATCATGTATGTTAAGCTGCTTATAATTTTCCTGAAATAATACTAAAGGATTCTTAATATTGATTGGCATATCCTGTATTATGTTTCATCATTTTCTATAGATGTAATCTCAAAAGTTTATTTGCCTCATTGTTAATTAATGTTTTACTTCAGTCCTCAAGTCATCAGTTTCTTTTTTGAAGATGTTGATGAAGCTATCAAAATACATTATTCTATCCACTTACTTGAAACTGCTTTTCGACTTTATGAATGACTGGATTCATTCAAAGATTATTTGGCTTTCACCAAAATTCTTTCAATTGTTCATATTTTTTTTTCATTTTTTTAAAATATAACGATGCAAAGATTACTATTTAAAGCCTGGTAGTATTCTATCTCTTTTAGATCCATACCATAGTAATCCAGAATCTGAACAATGTAATCCATAAATATGTGACTTTGAAACCTGATATTAGATGTTGGAGAATGCTCAAGGTAGAGGTGGTAATTTCCAACCAAGTGTGCAAATTGTCCCTCAGGGGGCCAGACGCATTATATATGACCAGTGACATTGCAATCTGCAATCATTTCTTTCTTAGGGTGCCAATTGCCCCCCAGAATGAAACACTGTGGCATTGGTATAGATGCATACCTGCTGTCATAGTGTTTTGTTTTGTTTTGTTTTGACCACCAAAACAGAAATATGCATTTTTGGAATAGCAGCATCATTTTTTTCTTTCCTTTTATTTATTTATGTATTTAATCTTGTTGCACATGTAGTAATATTTGAGTAGGAGGGTAATTTCTTAAATTCATTTTGCACATTGTTTTCTTTTTCTTTGGGTAAAATTTTGGTGTTTTTTAAAGCTATACTACATAATTGTTTGTTTGTACCACAATGAAGTTTCAAGTGTTGCGATGATTAAATGAATTGTCCCTTGAGGAACAGAAAAACTGAAACACTGTTGTGCTGCTTCATTAGACTCCTAACCAAATAGTGAAGGAAAAGTAATTTGAAAGAAACCATAAAAGGTTGCCTTATTAAAACTACCCAAGTCAACTTAAGACAAATGAATGCAATATAAAAAATTATTTATCTGTAGCATTTTTCATCATTGGATATGGTTAGAATTGTAAAGCCAGTTTATTAAAATAATATTGGTTCTCATTGGATACTTGTTTATATTTGGGTAGGTAGTCCTAAACATAATTTTAGTTTCTAGTTCTTGTTTTGTTTTTTTTTTAATCTATTTAAAGTTCAGTAGACAGAGTCATATTTTCACATTTTCTTTTTTTTTTTTAAGATTTTATTTATTTATTTGACAGAGAGAGAGGGAACACAAGCAAGGGGAGTGGGAGAGGGAGAAGAAGGCTCCCGGCAGAGCAGGGAGCCCGATGCGGGGCTCGATCCCAGGACCCTGGGATCATGACCTGAGCCGAAGGCAGACGCTTAACGACTGAGCCACCCAGGCGCCCTCACATTTTCAATATACATTTACTGAGAACTACTGTCAGCCAGGAAATTAGGCCTGATAATAATATCAAAAGCTGATAATGAAGCATTTAATATTTTCTAAGCTCTGTTGAAATATGTTACAGGTACTAACTTATTCCCTTGTTCCAACATGTAGATGCAAATGCTATTATAACCACATTTTAACCTTAAAGAAACTGATTATCAGAGAAGTTAAATTATTTATTCAACGGCACCGTGAAAAACTAGCACAGACAAGACTCAAACCCATGCATGTTAGAACTTTGCTCTTAAGCAGTGAACAGAACACACTTGTTAAAAGCTGGTTCCAAAATAACACAATACCCAAGATATGTAGTGCCCTGAGGCCTCAGAACAAACACTCTGCTCAGGTAGAGAAGCTTCCAGAAAGGTAATAATTGAATAGTATGAATGAGAAGGAGTTTCCCAGAGAAAGAAGGGAACTAAGATATTCAAGAAGGAAAAACACAACACACCAAATGCAAGACCATATGACACAAATGGGCAAGAATGGCAAAGGTGGAGGACTGCGTGGGAAGAGCGGTATGGCTGGTGCTGAGGGTGTGCGTAGGAGAAAGCTGGACACCAGCTAATTGTTTGTGTGATGACATAGTTGTGATCTGCACAAGGTCTTTCTCATTTACTAAGTTTTAACTGCCTTGAAGGCAGGGAATGTTTCTGTATCATTTACTCTATTCGTGGCAGCTATCTCAATTCTTCCTGCTTCTCAATAAATGTGTATTAAATGAATGAATAAATGCATGAATACATGAATGAATGAATGATGTAGATACAGTTTGGTGAATGAACTGAAGTTAGACACTGTAAGTCCAAGAAGATTTTTTGAGTATTTATGAACAAAACTGACAAGATTGCATTTTTGATTGTTTCTTAAAAACATAACTCAGGGTAGTTTTGAAAGAGTCTTTAAAGTAGCCCCTCATGGAGATAAATGATAATTTATGTAAGTATATGTTCCCACAGTATTTTCTTGCTGAGTAATTCATGAAAACTCTATTTCTTCCTCCTGTCAAATGAGGGGATGAAATTATCAGGTCGTCGTACCCAACACGTGTGTAGCACATACTAGAGCCTGAGAACATGGTCTTACTCTGTTGATATTTTTACATAATGGACAAAACTTGCAACACAAAGCATCCAAGGCTATAGTCTGGTCATTTATAATTAAAAAACCACAAAAGCAACTTCAGAGTGGTTATATCTGGCTTATTCCCAGGTTGGGATAAAGGAGAAGACGACTTTTGAACTTCGCGTAAGTCTTAGAAAAGAAGTGATGCTTATTTTGAGGAAATTATCACTAAATTATTTGAAAATGGAATGAACATTCTGGAGAGTAAGGCCTCCTTAATACAGCAATTTACTGATATATTGCATAAAAATCCTATTTTGTTAAACTGGTGAATTTATTCCATCCCCAATCCCCCCCCCCCCGCTTTTTTTAACAATAGCTAAGGAAACAAGCTTCCAGAAAGTAAGAGAGAAACTGTGGTGGGAGATGAATTCCAAATGACTCCAACTATGTGAGTTCTAAGATCATGATTTTTGTGATTCAAAACATGAATCGTTTTCCAAAAAGAAATCCTTCTTTATTGAAATAACAATTGAAAATAGTTAATTCTTCTCTTCTAAATATATATATAATAATAATGAGCAAAACTAATAATATTAATTCTAGAAGAGTAATTTATATTGTATAGAATACATGCTCTTATACTCACAACCTGTAAATAGGCAGGTGCTATATTCCTTTTCTCATTGTATAAAAGATTCAACTGAAGGGAGCAGTAATTTTTAAGTAATTCACCCCAAGTTACAAAATCACAACAAATATTAGAACTAAATACCAAATTTAATGTAAATGTCTCTCAACAGACTAGAATATCATTTTCTTTCTGTTAACTCTGACCTCAGCTTCTCATCATTACATATTTTAAATGTTGGTGTACTCCTGGAGTTATGATACATACTGGAGTGTGAAACCTTTGGCACTGCTCACAGAACCAGCAGCTGGAGTTCTTCTGGCTTGATTTATCTCAACAGCTGCTTGCAGAATTATTGAAGCCAGATTCCTTTCTCTCTCTACTTTGCTCTTCTTGGGAACTGTTGATGTCATGTTATCTTTTCTGTAAAAGCTGTTATGCATCTTTCCATAAATAATTCACTTATGGTAAGGCTTCAACTTAACTTTTCGTTAAACTTCTTTGTTGTTTCTCCTTCCCCAGTGACAGCTAGTGGTGTTTTATTATTTACCTCTGTTTTGTTTTCCAAGAAGATATCTTCACCTTGGTGATAGAGACCGTTACTACTTCCCAGTATCCATTCATTTCTCATTAGTGTATTCAGCACAACATTAGTTTGTTACTTGAAGTGAATAAAATGATTTCTTTTGCTCTTATTTTCTTCCTCTTATAACTTGTACTAGTAAAGTGCCGAGGCCATATTTTCTCCACAATCTTTCATCATATATTTTGAAAAGTGGACTAAACGGTTTTTTTAGAAACCATTGCACATATAGCAAATGAGATGTGTTATGATGGTGGCAAAGATAAGCTGCTATGAGAGAGTTCAGATGAGTGGGGATAATGTGGGCCTGGAGTGGGCAAGGAAGACATGGAAAAGTAGCATCTTAGATCAGTCTTGAATAAAATTATGGCTGTGCTGCTCATCTAGAGCATAATGGGGTGGATAAAAATTAAAGAGTCTGAAAAATTAATATGCTTTTGATCCCCAGGACCTGAGTAATCTCTGATAGAGTGCTATGATGCATTAAATGCACAATAAGTATTTGCTGATTAAATGAATCTAGTAATACAGTTTGATTTAGTTCTCTTTTGATGGAGTAGAAAATATAATTTTTGTATAGGAAACAATGGTTCAGAGAAGACTGCTGCTAAGACTGGTAGAGATGAAGATAAGAAAAAGTTATTTTTTAAAACAAAAGACTATATGGGGTGACTGGGTGGCTCAGTCAGTTAAGCATCTGACTCTTGGTTTCGGCTCAGGTCATGATCTCAGGGTAGTGAAATCAAGCCCCATGCTGGGTTCTGCACTTGGCTCATAGTCTGCTTGGAATTATCTCTCCCTCTCCCTCAGCCTCTCCCTCTCATGCTCTCTCTTTTTCGCTCTCTAAAATAAATAAATAAATCTTAAGAAAAATAAATAAAAGATTATTAAAAAAAGCAACATATACTGAATGAGATATAATATCTCCAAGAATGCTTCTCATCAGGACTGATTTGTAATAAATAACTTTTTGTCATTATTTACTATTTGCCAGATATTGTGCCAACCTATTCACATACATTTTCTCATAGATGCTTATAACAAACTTGTAGGGTCCCACCAAATACCCTAATTTACAAATAAGGAAAAAGAGGTGTAGTGAGGCACAGTACACAGACATACATACTTGATCTTTGCCTGAAATGTATCCAACCTTCACTTTTAATCCCAGAAATAATATACTTTGAAGAAAGTAGTACCTGGAATATAACCAAAACAACAGCAATCTTTACCATTTTCGGTTTTGTTCCTGCTCACCTGAAAAGAAGCAGTCATAGACTGTTAGACAGAGGAAAAACTGGAGATTGGCAAACAAGTTCTTACTAGTATTTGTCAAGGCCAGTGGAGAAAAGCTTTGTCCTGATCCTAGAAAACCTGCCCTAGACTTGTGAATGAGAATATCCGTATTTCATGCAGGAGCATTAATCTATGTTAATCTATGAATCTAATCTTTCTTTTGTTTATGTTATCCTCGATAAACACTCTGCATAATAGGTGGGTCACTTTTGTAAATTTATTTTTAAATTCTACTCATAGATGCTGTCAATTATATTTTCATGCCATATGTTAAATTTTGGTTTTAATGGCAAATACAGTGGTATTTCTACCTGCCTATTTTTTGGCATCTAATTTACTTTCTTGAGACCGTGAAGTTTAGACAGAACTATGAAGACACCATTTGGGTTTTTTTTTGTTTGTTTTTTTGTTTTGTGTTTTTGTGTTTTTTTGTACCTTTGACTACTTTTGACCACAAAGACACCATTTCTTAAACTCCTTTTAGCTCTTTGAGATATTAAATATTTCATATATATAATAATTATGTATCCCAGCAATGAATTCCAAAAGTGTCATTACTACTGCTCAGGACTTCTGGTTTTAAGTTAAACTACAATAGAAGATCTCTATAAATATTCTTAACTGTTAACTACAGATATCACAACATTTTTAACTTAACCTAAGTTGAACATTTCTTCATCTTACTTTTTTAAAAAGCATTTTCATGAATTATTTTATTTCTGCAGTTCTTATTGGTTGTAATTATATCAACGTAATTATTAAAATTAAGGAGAGATTTTTTTTGTTGCTTATCAAACATATGTTTTGAAAATCTATAACATGTTATTATAATGGACTCTGTATGGTTATTTATTGATACAATAATGTTTTGTAAACAACAACCACAAAACCCTATGTTTAAGACAATAAGCTCTTTTAAGCTTTTTCTTTTAAGCTCACACAGGTATGGGTTGACTAGGAGACCATGTGGTCTCAGAAGGCCGAGAGTCACCTTTGTGTACCTCTGTGATTAGCAGTCATTCGCCTAATGAAACCACTAAATGTTTTGTTTTGTTTTGTTTTCTTAGCCATACTCTCTCACTTGTTTGGGGCCTCAGTGAAGATGCCTCAGTTCTCCCTCCAGTTGGTCCCCCATTCTCTACCAGGCTAGCTCTCATTGACTTGTTCTCAAAGTGAAGTCAGAGAAGCAAGAAAAAGCACAAAACCACTCAAGATCTCTGGAGGCCTAGTTTGGAAATGGAATATTATCATTTTTTTCCACATTCTCTTGACCATAGCAAATCACAAAGCCAGCCCAACTTCAGAGATTCAGAAAAGAAGATCTAACTCTTTCAAAATTACAATGTTTTATTATCAAAGGAATAGCTACAGGGAAGGATGTAGAATAGGGGACAGTTTTGTAATCAAATTTTTTTTTCATTAATTTTGGTAGATATTCTCTAAATACTAATCTTTGACGAAAAAAACTTGTTTCTGACAATCTTCACAATTATAAGTCTTTTTGTCTATTTTATTTCTAGTCTAATTTTTATTATTTCCTTTCTATGTTTTTTAGAGTTATTTTATTAATATTTTACTAAGTACCAAGTTAGATGCTTAGCTACTTAATTTGCTATTTTTATTTTCTTATATTTAAGCACATTTAAATTCCCATATAATAACAATTTAGGATTATTCTCATAAGGAGCAATAATTTTAAAATATTTAATTATAAATATTTTCCAATTTCAAGTGTGGGTTCTTATTTGATATAAATTATTTATTAGCATATTTTAAATTTCAAATATGCACTTGTAAAAAATTAACTTTTAGATAGTGTTTTCTGATATAATGACATTGAATCCAGAAAATGTAGATTGAATCACAACATAGATAATTCTCACAAACATAATTTGGAACAAAGTCATAAAGCACAAAATAAAACATAGTTATGGTTCCATTTATATAAAGTTCAAAAGCAAGCAAAATTATTCTTTATCCTTTGGGAGTATGTAGTGACTAGGTGGTGGCATAAGGGGGGTTTTGAGAATGCTGGTAATATGTTTTTCTTGATCTAGGGTCTAGCGACAAGGTTGTTGGTAATTTGTGAAAATTCATCAAGCTGTATGTATTTGTGAATCATGCACATTTTTGTATGTTTGCCACACTTCAGTAAAAAGCTGAAAAATCTCAATGAATTTGCTCATAGCAGAGTTTATAGACAGCTGAAGAGAATTAGCAGAATAAAATATAAATTTAAGTAACTATGAGTTTGTAGCACAGATTCAAAGAGAAAATTATGAGCAAGAGGTTATACATGTGGTGAATACCTTTTCTGATGTGTGTCACTCCTCCCATCAAGACATAGAGTCTAATTCCTCACTGCTTGAATCTGGTATGACCCTAGGACATGCTTTGATCAATAGAATGTAGCAAAAGTGACATTGTTTTACTTTCAAGTCTGCTCTTTGGGAAGCCTTGCAATCAAGCAGTCCGTAAGCTGCTAGCAAGTGCTAGGTGGACTTATCACACTTACACAAATTTAGTCATTGGGAATACAACCAGACCAAATGATTTTACACAGTTTGTAACTTCTGGTATAGCAGGCAACTTGAACTTCATGCTCTCATTGATCTCTCTTGCCCCCAAGTTCTATAGGGATGATTCAAAATGGGCCCTGGTGAATTCTGAGCACACAGCTAATTCGTGTCCACTTTTGGAACCCCAAGTTTAGGAAACCCTAAATTTCATAATGTGCTGCTAAAAAACTTGCCCAAACTTTATTCCAAAGAAGACATGGTATTTATTACTCTGGAATGTAAGAAAATCCTCTCTGATAACAAAATATTGTCTTGTTATATCTCCTTATACAAACATTTTTAAACTGGCCATAAATGCCAAGCCACATAGAAATGTAAGGGATTCATGGAGAATTGTTTCTCATCAGGAACTTCTGAATGCTTCTATAAGGTAAAAAGGACTAATCTAGCATCTAGAGGAGGGCATGTGAAATATCAGGAGCATTCTGTCTGAGAACTCTTTTATAAATAAAGAAAGAAACTCAGTTGAATTCAGCCCAAATTGCTGATTCACATATTGTGAACAAATAGTACACTGAGTTTTTTGTATGATTTGTTACCCAGTATTAGATAACTGAAACAAAGATGTTAAGATTCATAATAGGAGGGGCGCCTGGGTGGCTCAGTTCATTGAGCAATTGCCTTCTGCTCAGGTCATGATCCCAGAGTCCCTGCTCAGCAGGGAGTCCGCTTCTCCCTCTGACCCTCCCCCTTCTCATGCTCTTTCTCTCTCTTTCTCTCTCATTCTCTCTCTCTCAAATAAATAAATAAATTCTTTAAAAAAAAGATTCATAAAAGGAAATATCTCAAAGCACAGCTGGCTACTTTTCAGAATAGTCATGGATTATTTGTACAAAATGATTATCAATAATCTCATTTTTCTAGGACAATTTTTGTAAAAATACTTTCTGGAAGCTATTTGGAAATATGTATATATTCCCGCAAATAAAACATTCTACACAATAGTGCTTTATTATCAGTGCTTAAGTTATAATTAAAGAAAAACCTTTTTATAGATACCACTATTTTTTTTTTCACTAAGATTTTGAGCCACTGAGAATATAACTACCAAGCCTATGCAAATACATATTCATAGCATCTGTGTTCATTTGATAGAGACCTGGTGAGTCCAACTATGAGTTTTTCTTTTGGTTCCTGGTAAAAGTGGAACACTTAAAGTCTGTTATTATGGAGATTGTTCTTTTATTTGTTCAACAATCATGAATTGTTCACAGTTAAGTCTCTCCTCTGCTCTCCTGTGATTCTATGGTTCTTCCTTCATTGCACTTCCCCTTTCTCTCTGCCCCCACTACCTTAAGCCTACTTATTGCTCCATAGTGACATAAGGTGGTTACTTTTCCCCAAAATGTTCTTTTTGAAATAACTGTACTGTTTCCTTTTATCTTTCAGCTCTTTGGTCAAATATCATTGTGTCAGACCCTCACTCCTTGACTACCCAGTTTAATCCCCATCACTCTCTATTATAATTTCATGCTTCTTTCCATACCACTTTATCACCATTAACAATTTTAAAAAAAATCTTTTTGTTTGTTTTTCTTTATTAGCTGTCTCTTTCCTGAAAATAAACTTCAAAAAACATGGGTCTTTGTTTGTTCACTGTAATGTTCCTAGTGCTTGAAACAGTTCCTAGTACAAAGTAAGTAATCAAATATGTTTGCTGAATGAATGAATACATGAATTAATGGAGTACAACCAGCCTCTGTTATTTTAAAAAGAATCCCCAACATCCTAGTAGTATAATAAAATTTTATTTGTCACATGTGTTAGGGGTTCTGATTTATGACTTCTCACTTCAGGAGCTGATGGATACTGAACCATCTACACATTGCTGCCAATGTAGCAAGGAAATGAGGGTTAAACAAACCACACACTAGTTCTTAAACTCTCCTACTTAGGAATTATAAAGAGAAAATTCAGTCATATTTCATTGGCCAAGGTAGCTAAATTGTATCTACCATGTGCCAAAAGAAAAGAGGCTGTGATAATGGCAGAGATGGTATTTGTATATGGTGGTTGGGGAACACCTCTCTAAGAGAGTAACCTTTGAGTTGAACTCTAATTTATTACCTGAGGTTGACAGCTCTCATGTTCTAAAACATGATTGAGATCCCAGTTCTATGTGATCTGTCAAAAATGAATAGAGTTATCCTTACCTCTTAGTGTTGCTGCATTAAATAAGATGAATTCATACAGAGCACTTAGCAATTGGAAATTAGTAATGGAAATTAGTCTGAAAATTAGTAAATGCTAAAAAATGGTATCCATTATTAATATTATTATCACTACCATTTGAAATCATTTTGAATTAAATATGAAGTCTTTCTTAAAACAGTGAAATGTGAAAGTATATCTAAAAGGAGTTAGAGCAATGCTAAGTGGATTTTGTCATAAAAATGGCCATCCATGGTTGTAGGATAATCACTCAGAGGTAAGTTTTGAATCATGTTGGTTGAAAAAGTGGCTACACACTGATTAACATGTAAGGTAAGTAGCTCTTGAAACCAGAGCAATGATGGGATATATTGAAGAAAGCAATTTTCTGAAGACCAGGCAAATAAAACTTGCCAGAAATATAGGGTCAAATTTTATTCAGAATTTATGTTTTATAACCCACCTACTACTACCAGTTGCCTTAGGTATTAGTAAGAATATGTTGCTCAGGGGGCGCCTGGGTGGCTCAATCAGTTAAGTGTCTGACTCTTTATTTCAGCTCAGGTCATGATCTCAGAGTCATGAGATTGATCCCCACCTTGGGCTCTGTGCTGAGCATGGAGCCTGCTCAAGATTCTCTCTCTCCCTCTCTCTCTGCCCTTCCTTCCTGCTCCTGCACTCTCTCAAAAAAAAAAATAAAAAAATAAAAATAAATAAAAATAAATAAATTAATTAATTAAAAGAATATGTTGTTCAGTAATAAAAGTTCATTCTGGAGACAGAAAAGTTTAAAAAAGTGTTATATTTGATTATTTTTAGGTAGATTACAAATTTTACAATGTTGATCATGTGTGGGCATGTGCTATAAAATGGAATGCTTTAAAAAGATTAATATGATAATATAAATAATTGTATAATGCCAAGGTCTTAACTTTAACAACAGGGACGAAAAACATTGGTATTGGATTACAGGAGGAAATTTAAGAAGAGAACCTTGAAATGATAGTTTGGAGAAAATTTTGACAGGTTGCCTTTAGAGTGGAGACAGGTGATGATGAATTTGCATGCAAAAATAAATAAAAGAAAGTAAACCATAACATTCTATTTCTCCTATCTTGTTCTAAACTCAGTAAACAAAGTTGAAAGTAATTAGGCATGTTGGTTAAACACATGGTACTTATTAATAGAGTAATTAACATAGATTTCCACAGTAAGGTAAGAATGTATATATTAATACTTGATTTATTATGCAAGGACATTATGTTGTTTAACTCATTGGTGGAAATCATGAACATTACTACAATTTAAGTCATATATTTACTGGAAAGCCTACTTGAAGTTATGCTGTACAAAGAAGAGTTAAAAAGACAGG
Source organism: Leptonychotes weddellii (assembly GCF_054177405.1). Taxonomy (NCBI): domain Eukaryota; kingdom Metazoa; phylum Chordata; class Mammalia; order Carnivora; family Phocidae; genus Leptonychotes; species Leptonychotes weddellii. The sequence continues at coordinate 154,775,401 of NC_138370.1, read as the reverse complement.
AATAAGATCCAAAATGGTTGCTTATAATCATACAGTACTAATTAGTGTATCGCTAACACTGGCTGTTAAGGAGCACAGTGTGACTTACATTTCCATTCTGATTTAACACGTTTTATCTGGGTGTTTAGTTGCTCATGGGTATGTGAATTTATTTTACCATTCACTGAGATCTCAGTGGTAGCTATGATATTTCTGACTTAACTGAGCTTTTTCCACCTCGAGTTTTAGAAAAAAAAAAAAAATTCCTCAAAGCACTAAATTACTTTTAGTATTACAATTTCTAGTCCTTTGTCTCTCCTTGATCTTCTGACATTTTTTTCATGTCTCCTCTTGTAGTGCACTTAAGCAGAGCTATTTTGATTAAATAACTCCCCAGAGAACTGAGATTATAATACAATAGTCTTCCAAACAGGTTATTCTTGAATACATATTGCCATTATGCAGTGCAGATATAAAATCAGTATTTCATAAATGCATGTTTCTATGAAATCTGCCAAGTAGATGAATATCTCTTTCATTGTTCCTGACATCATTGAATTATAAACAATAAAGTGAAGCTCAAATTGTTTATTTGCAATGGGACAGCTCTGAGAAAAATTTCAGTTATCAATGATATAGTAACCTCTAGGAAAGACAGTAACTTTAAAATTACAGTGAACATGATCTGAAATAATTTCGCTTAAATTGGGCAATTGCTCAGAATTGCCATAAATCAATTCTCCAGATCCAATAGAGTTAAAATGAGTGGTGAGTGCATTCTTATTCAATTCATTTTCCTTTTTTTTTTTAGATTCAATCTGCTTCAGTATTTTGGAGTTAAGATGGCATAAGATTGGTAAAAGTAATTACTCATTAGCACAATTTCACCATGGCAGAGCACTTCACTATTAGTCAAATAATTTACTCTTCTGAGAAACTAGTTTGCACCTTTTAAAAACAGCTCCCAGAAAAAGTACTCTTCCTTCTTTATGTCATCATGCACTTGGAAAATTTCAAATTTTAAAGTAAAACATGAGATGATTTAATTGAATCTTCAGAACTCCACTTTTCAAGTAAAATAAAGCCAAAGATAGAATTTTTATCATGGTGATTAACTATTAACCTCTTCTCACTTTTCATGTAATTTGACTTTTAATAAAGACCACTGTAGGTTAAATCTTTAGCATATAAGAGGCCTATGAAGCCTGATATCAGTTTTAAAATTCCCATTTCATATAGCTATCTTAATCCACCGGCTTCAGAAACAATGAAAGATTCTTGACAGATTTTTTTTAAGATTTTATTTATTTGGGGCACCTGGGTGGCTCAGTCGGTTAGGCATCTGCCTTCGGCTCAGGTCATGATCCTGGGGTCCTGGGATCAAGTCCTGCATCGGGCTCCTTGCTCAGTGAGGAGCTTGCTTCTCCCTCTCCCTCTGCTCGATATGATGCTCCTCCGGCTTGTGCTCTCTCTCTGTCAAGAAAGATTTTATTTATTTATTTGAGAGGGAGTGTGAACGAGCAAGAGAGAGAGAGCATGAGCAGGGTGAGAGGGAAAGGAGGTTTATTTTGCTTGCTATTTTTTTACTTAAAATTAACAGGTTAATCCTGGTTGGGTATCTATCTAATTTTTTGCATGAAAAGATGTACTTACTAAATAATGCAATTCCAAATTTTTATTAATTTTGGGACAGTGAAGGGTGCAAGAATTTTCCCACCACAATAATATGTCAGGTATACCTAACAAAACATTTGAAATGTACACTTAATTTCTAGAATTTCCTGAGCTATGATTATACATTAATAATGAATAAGATCAGGGGCGCCTGGGTGGCTCAGTCGTTAAGCGTCTGCCTTTGGCTCAGGCATGATCCCAGGGTCCTCAGTCCCACATTAGGCACCCCTCTCAGCAGGAAGCCTGCTTCTCTCTCTCCCACTCCCTCTGCTTGTGCTCCTGCTGTCGCTATCTCTTCCTCTGTCAAATAAATAAAATCTTTTAAAAAAATGAATAAGATCAATAGTAACGAGGAGAAAGTAGTTATTTCAAGGATACAATTCCTTTTTTTTTTTAATTAAAGCAAAAGGCTACTGTATCCTGATTCATCTCCACTGACAGACCAATACTGACACCAATGTACCTGACTTTCACCAATCCTTCATCATTTTCCCTGTGATCCTACAGCTATTACCGTCTTTTCTGACTTGACCAAACAAAACATTGAAAAAGAACACTTACTGTATATCTAAATTAATGAAACCAGGGGTGGAAAAAGAAGCACTGTGCCACTTGAGATATTTTTGCTCTCATAAAAGATAGAGGTGCTCATGAGGTCAAGAGCTCTTTGGTTATAACTTCCAAGCATTCTAGCAATAAGAAAAAAAATTCTGTATTTTACTGTATTTCTTAAAATTCTTTTTTTCTTTTTTCTTTCATTCTCTCTCTCTTTTTTTCCTATTCTATTTGTAGCACTCTTGAAAATATAATAGACACCAAAAAAATCTACTTTCACTTTTCTCTTGGCTGAATATAAAAGTTCTGAATATTTTCACATCTATCTCTTATCATTGATCATTTTGCTCTCAGTCTTGGCAAAATGAATATTGAAAATTTTGTACATGATAGCATGTTTTAAGTGTATTTTACTCTTTTCATTTTACATTAAAATGCTTTTTCTCTTTCTCACCAGTTTATTTCATACTAACATTGAAATATGTAAAGAAAAACAAAAAAAATGTACAGAATGACATTAAAATTCACATAAATTTGAGGTATTTATCATTTAATATTCTCACTGTCATTAAGTTCATATTACTTTTAATCTTAACTAAAATAATATCTAAAAAATTGTGATTTTCCTTATAAAATATATCATTAATTTTATGTTAGAATTACTTTAATATACTAAGAGCAAATCTAGTGTGTTTAAAATTGCAGAATATTTATTCCAAAGCTGTGACTCAAGATTTTTATTTATTTGGGTTTAAAAAAATTGGACCTTCAAATATTATTTTGAATAAATGAAGATAAAAGTGAAAATCAAGGTCAGAAATGGAATCTAAAGTTAATAAAACTTACCCAGGTATCCATTGCTCTAAATAAATTTGGGATGGGAAGTCATCTTTTAGGGAAAAGAATTTGAGGATATTTGATATACTTAAGGATATCATTTTGATATTTATACTGTTAATAGCCTTTTTTTCCCCCTCTTTCTAAAAATGGACCTTAATTTTTTTATTCTGAATACATGATATGTATCTAATTACAGTAGAGTTATGTAAAATAATCCACTTTTCAGAAGAATTATTGTTTCACAAATGACATTTTTTAGTTACTGACATAGACATAATCAGAATTTTTCCTTATTTGTGAATACTTCTAGCATGAAAAAATATTTAGTAAAACAATCAACTTTTACAATATTATCATTATTTTTGTCCTTATAATAAAACTATTATAATAAAATTCATTATACTTAAAAATCAAGAAAAATAATCACATCACATATGTCCACATTCTAAGTAAAATAACTTCCATTTTTCCACAAATTTCCTTTCAGACTCTGCCTACATGCATGCATGTTTTACATCATTACTTCTGTACTCAATACTTTTGTTTTCATTTTAGATTTGACCATAGTCATATCTTCCCTATTTTCCAATTCCTATTCCTGGCATACTCATCTTTCAGTATTATGGCTACTATTGACCCGTTTGGTTTTGCCCAATGTGAGAACTCATGACTGCGTGGCCACCCCCAGAACAGCAGAATTTTCTACCCCATGAAACTGACTATTCACATGCCTGACTGCTTTCCAGTACACTGAAGTTGAAGGGTTACAAAATATGCCACTTTGGTTTAGTGATTATTTTGAAATATAGGCAGTTTAAAAACAACAAATGCAGGGAAAAACTTTCCTGAACTCCCCTTATCTGCCTTAAGACAGATCCCCATAAGGAATTCAGTTGTCATAAACCCCTTGGAGTTTCACCAATTCTTATCACAGGACAGGAGACTAGTAGTGACACCACATGCACTCAACTTTTGTCACAACTATCATATTTTTCATCCAGTCTTCTAAGGACCCATTCATCTTTCTTAAAAAACCTTCACTCTCCCCTAAGAGGCCTATGCAACCCCTCCCCTTTCCTCTTTAAGATGGTATTTAATTCTGAATTCTAAACCAATTCAGAGATTTACTCACTTTTTCTGGGTCACTCTCATGTATACATGAGGTACACTTGTTAAACTTCTGTTTGGCTTTCTCTTGTTAATCTGTCTTACATTCAAAGACTCAGCTCAGAACTCTGACGGTAGAGGAAAAATATCTGTGTGCAAAATTATTTTATCTCTTGTTCTAATATCCTATATAGCCACATTCTGGCATTATCTTCCAGGAAATACATAAAATCAAACCTATTTTCCTATTTTTATAATAATGAAATTCTTTGAATTTAAAAATACAATTTACAATAGCATCAAAACTATGAAGTATTTAGGGATAAATCTGGCAAAACATGACCTACACACTGAAAATTATAAAACATTGAAGAACGAAATTAAAATAATTGGGGAAATGCTTTTTCATAGATTAGAAGACTAAATATTGTTATGATGTCAATACTCCCCAGATTTATCTATAGGTAGATTTCCCAATCAAAATCCCAAAAGGCATTTTTGTAGAAATTGAAAAGCTGATTCTAAAATTTAGAATCAGCCAACACAGAGAAATTAAAATCTCCAAAATAACCAAATAATTTTGAATCAGAAAAATGTTAAAGGAGTAGCACAACCTAAATTGTAGACATATTATAAAGCTACAATAATCAAAACAGTGTGATACTGACATCAAGATAAACAAATAGATCAGGGGCACCTGGGTGTCTCAGTCATTAAGCATCTGCCTTCAGCTCAGGTCATGACCTCGTGGTCCTGGGATCGAGCCCTGCATCAGGTTTGCTGCTCCGCAGGAAGCCTGCTCTCCCTCTCTAATCCCCCTGCTTGTGTTACTATTCTCACTATCTCTTTCTCTGTCAAATAAATAAAATCTTAAAAAAATGATAAACAAATAGATCAGTGGAATAGAGTGCTCAGAAACAGACCCACAGAAGTCTCTTTCAGACTTCCTTTAAACCTTTGACATTGGTTTTTGTCAAAGGTAAAACAGCAATTCAATGAGCAAGGGTAGTCTTTTCAACAAAAAATGCTCAAACAATTGGATAATTATTGCAAAAGTAGGATTTTTAATCCGTACTTCACACTATATACAAATTAACTCAAGATGAATCAAAGACCTAAATGTAAGACCTAAAGCTATAAAACTTCTAGAAAATACACAGAGGAAAATCGTCATGATCTTGAATTATGGGGAGATTTCTTAGCTATGACACCAAAGGCACAATCTGTTTTTCAATAATTTAAAAAAAAATTAAGATGGTTTGAAAGACAGTGTTAAAAGAATGAAAATGCAACCAGTGGGGCGTGAGGAGTTAAGATGGCAGAGCAGTAGGGGGACCCTAGGCTTGTCTTGTCTCTCAAAAACAGCTAGATAAATATCAAATCATTCAGAATACCCAAGAAATCAATCTGAATGCTGAGAGAACATACTGCAGAACTGGCGGGAGAGAAGAAGCCACATCGTGGAAGATAGGAGGTACAGATACATGATTCCAGTGAAAAGAGAATCACAGGTGCTGTAGAAGGAAATGAGCCTTGATCTCCAAGAGAGGGGAAAGAGAGATAGAGAAACAGAAAGAAAGTGGTGTGCAGGGGATTGCACAAAAGAAACACTTCCCCAAAACCATTGCCTGGGAAAACTAGAGAGGTCAATTATCACAAGTTTTTACAAGTAGGGAGCTGAAAGTTTGAAGTTTTAGAAGATTGCACCACCACTGGCTGGAGCCTGGTGGGTATAGTTCTTGTGTGGTGGGGAGGGCAGAGGCCCTGTAAGGGACAGCATGCTCTGAGGATCCCCTGGGTCACCCTGGAAGAGACAGTTCTCCTTCTTGGAGGTCATTTGGGAGAGGTGGCACAGCCTCTCCAGAGACAAAAGAGCTGGCAGGCACCAATGTGCTGCCCTGTTCATCAGCATAGATACAGAGACACTTGCTGATGGCAGCAAACCTTGGTGCTGGCTTTTTGCTGTGCTTTAACATAAACTGTGAACCACTGTGTGATTGTGTAACTATTTTTCTGGGACTAACTGGCACCACCCACAGCATGGCAAGACCCTCCTCTAGAGAATCAGAACAGGTCTGTGCTGCACTGGATCCCTAAAATTTGGAATTCTGAAACCCAATCACATGCCTGAGATAAAACACAGGAGTACTGTGCCACCTGCCATGCAGACAGCTCAGACACAGAGTGAAGGCAGGACTCTGACAGAAGCCAGGGACATAAGAGATTATTCAGTCTTCTGTGAGGGTTTCTTGAAGAGTAGCAGGTGTGAATTCCCTGCCCTGGGGAGGAAAGAACAGGCAATGTCATTTCCCCTCCACCCATCAGAACTGACCATCTTCAATGAGCATCACAGCACCCCCAGTAGAGGCTGGAGCTACCAACACCAATCCCACCCCCTCTGCACCCTCTAGGTGTATCTTTACTAGGGCAAGTAGGCCTGAGAGCCAGTGAAATAGGCCCTTTCCCCAGAAGACCAGCACAAACCCCTCAAGCACACCAAGTCTTCTGATCATAGAGTGCTGCAAAGCTTCAGCTCTAGGGGAAATAAGATCTAGGCTCCTTTAACCAGCAGACCAAAACACACCTAGATAAAACTTGCCAGACTGTGGACAAGGTCTGAACACTCCCCACTGAAGGCAAGGAGAAACTCTGCAGAGGACTGACCTGAAGAAAAGAGCAGCCAAAACACAACAGAAGAGTGCACACTCTGAAACACGTCCTGAAGCACCAGGCCCAAGACAGTATAGGACCTCTTCTTACTATAGCCATTACTCTCAGGAGCAGGAATATAATAGACTTTCTTAACACACACACACACACACACATACACACACACACACACACAACAAAACAAAACAAAACAAAAACCAGTGATCTAGACAAAATGACAAGACAGAGAAATTCACTCCAAAAGAAAGAATGGGAAGACATAATGAACAGGGATTTAGTCAAAACAGATATAAGAAAGATGTCTGAACCAGATTTTAAAACAACAATCATAAGGATACTAGCTGGACTTGAGAAAAGCATAGAAGACACTAGAGAATCCCTAACTGCAGAGATATAAGAACTAAAAACTAGTCAGGGCAAAAATAAAAAGGACTATAACTGAGATACAAAATTGATGGATGACATAACAATGAGGATGGATGAAGCAAAGGAATGAATCAATGATATAGAAGATAAAATTATGGAAAATAATGAAGCTGAAAAGAAGTGGGAAAGAAAAGTATTAGATCACAAATGCAGACTTAGGGAACTCAGTGACTCCATAAAGTGTGATAACATTGATATCACTGGAGTCCCAGAAGAAGAAGAGAGGGAAAAGGGGTCAGAAAGTTTATTTTAGCAAATCACAGCTGAAAACTTCCCTAATCTGGGGAAGGAAATAATCATCCAAATCCAGGAAGCACAGAGAACGCGCATCAAATTTAACAAAAGCCAGCAATCAGCAAGACATATCAGAGTAAAATTTGCAAAATATAGAGGTAAGGAAAGAATCCCGAAAGCTGCAAGGGAAAAGAAACCCTAACCTACAAGGGACAACAAATTAGGTTTACAGCCGATCTATCCACAGAAACCTGGCAGGCCAGAAGAGAATGGCATGATATATTCAACATGGTGAAGGGGAAAAATATGCAGCCAAGAATATTTTATCCAGCAAGACTGTCATTCAGAATAAAAGGAGAGATAAAGAGTTTCCCAGACAAATAAAACCTAAATGACTTTATGACCACTAAACCAGCCCTACTAGAAATATTAAAGGGGACCTTTTTTTTTTTTTTTTAAAGATTTTATTAATTTGTTTATTTGACAGAGAGACACAAAGCCAGATAGGGAACACAAGCAGGGGGAGTAGGAGAGGGAGAAGCAGACTCCCCACTGAGCAGGGAGCCCTGTGTGGGACTCAATCCCAGGACCCCAGGATCATGACCTGAGCCAAAGGCAGATGCTTAACGATTGAGCCATCCAGGCTCCCTTAAAGGGGACCCTTTGAGTGGGAAAGAAAGACCAAAAGCAACAAAGACTAGAAAGTGAAAGAGAAAATATCCAGAAACAGCGACTTTACAGATAATACAATGGCACTAAATTCTTATCTATCAATAATTACTCTGAATGTAAATGGACTAAATGCTCCCTCTCCTTCTGCCTCTCCCCCAGCTTGTACTCTCACTCACTCACTCTCTCTCTCTCTCAAATACACAAATAAAATCTTAAAAAAAAGAATGAATGGGTTAACCAGGAAATTAAAGAAGAAATAATTTTAAAAAATACATGAAAACAAATGTAAACAAAAACATGGCAGTCCCAATCCTTTGGGATGAAGCGAAGGTGGTTCTGTGGGAGAAGTATATAGAAAGAGGCCTACCTCAGGAAGCAAGAAAAGTCTCGAATAGACAACCTAACCTTACACCTAAAGGAGCTAGAAAAGAACAGCAAATAAAGCTTAAAGCCAGTAGAAGAGGGGAAATAATAGAGATTAGAGCAGAAATAAGTGATATAGGAACAATAACAACAACAACAACAAAAAAAAAAAACACACAGTAGAACAGAACAATAAAACTAAGAGCTGGTTCTTTGAAAGAATTAACAAAATTGATAAACCTCTAGGGAGACTTATCAAAAAGAAAAGAGAAAGGACACAAATAAATAAAATCATGAATAAAAGAGGAGAGATTGTAACCAACATCACAGAAATATAAACAATTATAAGAGAAGATTTTGAAAAATTATATGTCAACAAACTGGGCAATTTGGAAGAAATGGATAAATTCCTAAAAACATACCAATTACCAAAACTAAAACAGGAAGAAATGGAAAATTTGAACAGACACATAACCAGCAAAGAAATTGAATCAGTAATCAAAAATCTCCCAACAAACAAAAGTCCAGGCCCAGATGGCTTCCCAGGGGAATTATAATAGACATTTAAAGAAGAGTTAATTCCTATTACTCTCAAGCTGTTCCAAAAAATAGAAATGGAAAGAAAACTCTCAAACTCCTTCTATGAGGCCAGTATTACCTTAATTTCAAAATCAAAGATCCCACTATAAAGGATAATTACAGACCAATATCCCTGATGAACATTGATGCAAAAATTCTGAAAAAGTTACTAGCAAATTGAATCCAACAATACATTAATAGAATTATTCACCACGATCAAGTGAGATTTATTCTTGGGCTGCAGGTTTGGTTCAATATTCATAAATCGATCAACATGACACACCACATTAATAAAAGAGGATAAGAACCATATGATCCTCTCAATAGATGCAGAAAAAGCATTTGACAAAGTACAACATCTATTCTTGATAAAAACCCTCAAAAAAGTAGGGATAGAGGAAATATACCTCAACATCATAAAGCCATATAAAAAAGACCTACAGTTAATATCATCCTCAATGGGGAGGGGCTCCTGGGTGGCTCAGCTGGTTAAACATCTGCCATCAGCTTGGGTCATGATCTCGAGGTCATGGGATCGAACCCCACATTGGACTACCTGCTCAGTGGGGTGTCTGCTTCTCCCTCTTCCTCTGCCCCTCCCCCCGCCCATGCTCAAACTCTCTCTATCACGCTGTCTCTCTCTGTCACATAAATAAATAACATCTTCCAAAAAAAAAAAAAAACAACACATCATCCTCAATATGGAAAAACAGAGAGCTTTTCCTTGACAGTCAGGAACAAGACAGGAAGTCCTAGTCTATTTAACATAGTACTGGAAGTCCTAGTCTCAACAATCAGACAACAAAATCAGGAAATCAAAGGCATCCATATCATCAAGGAAGAAGTCAAACTTTCACTATTCGCACACAATATGATGCTCTGTGCAGAAAATCTGAAAGACTCCAGCAAAAAATTACTAGAACTGATACAAAAATTCAGCAAAGTCACAGGATACAAAATCAATGTACAGACATCTGTGGCATTTCCATACACCAATAATGCAACAGCAGAGAGAGAGATCAAGGAATCAATCTCATTTACAACTGCACCAAAACCCATAAGATACCTAGGAGTAAACCTAACAAAAGAGGTAAAAGATGTGTATTGTGAAAACTGTAGAACACTTATGAATGAAATTGAAGATGACACAAAGAAATGAAAAACATCCCATGATCACAGATTGAAAGAACAAATATTGTTAAAATGTCTATATTACCCAAAGCAATCTACATATTTATTGAAATCCCTGTCAGAATACCACCAGCATTTTTCACAAAGCTAGAACAAAATTTGTATGGAAACACAAAAGATCCCAAATAGCCAAAGCAACCATAAAAAAGGAAAGCAAAGCTGGAGGCACCACAATTCTGGACTTCAAGCTATATTACAAAGGTGTAGTCATCACGACAGTATGGTACTGGCACAAAAATAGACACAAAGATCGATGGAACAGAATAGAAAGCCCAAAAACAGACCCACAACTATATGGTCAACTATTCTTTGATGAAGCAGGAAAGAATATCCAATGGAAAAAAGACAGTCTCTTCAACAAATGGTGTTGGGAAAACTGGACAGCAACGTGCAGAAGAATAAAACGGGAACATTTTCTTACACCATCCACAAAAATAAATTAAAAATGGATGAAAAACCTAAATGTAAGAAAGGAAACCATCAAAATCCTAGAGGAGAACACAGGCAGAAACTCTTTGAAATTGGCCATAGCAACTTCTACTAGACATGTCTCCTGAGGCGAGGGAAACAAAAGCAAAAATGAACTATTGGAACTTCATCAAGATAAAAAGCTTCTGCACAATGAAGGAAACAATCAAGAAAACTAAAAGGCAACCTTGAGAATGGGAGAAGATATTAGCAAATGACACATCTGCTAAGGGGTTAGTATCCAAAATCTATAAATAATTTACCAAGCTCAACACCCAAGAAAGAAATAATCCAGTTAAGAAATGGGCAGAAAACATGAATAGACATTTGTCCAAAGAAGACATACAGATGGTTAATAGACACATGAAAAAAATGCTCAACATCATGCATCATCAGGGAAATATAAATCAAAACCACAATGAAATACCATCTCACACCTGTCAGAATGGCTAAAATTAAGAACACAAGAAACAACAGATGTTGGTGAGGATGTGGAGAAAGGAGAACCCTCTTACACTGTTGATGGGAATACAAATTGGTGCAGCCACTCTGAAAAACAACAAGAAGCTTCCTTAAAAAGTTAAAAATAGAACTACTCTTCTACCTGGCAATTGCATTTAGGTATTTACCCAAAGGATACAAAATACTGATTTCAAGGGGCACATGCACCCTGATGTTTATAACAGCATTATCAACAATAGCCAAATTATGGAAATATCCCAACTGCCCATCACCTGATGAATGGATAAAGAAGAGGTGATTTTACACACACACACACTGGAATATTACTCAGCCATTAAAAAGATGTGCAGCAAAGTAGATGGAGTTAGTGTATTATTCTAAGTTAAATAAGTCAGTCAGAAAAAAACAAAAACCATAGGATTTCACTCATATGTGGAATTTAAGAAATAAAACAGAGGAACTTAGGGGAAGGGGAAAAAAGAGAGAAGGAGGCAAATCACAACAGACTCTTTTTTTTTTTTTAAAGATTTTATTTATTTATTTGAGAGAGAGAGAATGAGAGACAGAGAGCACGAGAGGGAGGAGGGTCAGAGGGAGAAGCAGACTCCCCGCCGAGCAGGGAGCCCGATGCGGGACTTGATCCTGGGACTCCAGGATCATGACCTGAGCCGAAGGCAGTTGCTTAACCAACTGAGCCACCCAGGCGCCCAATCACAACAGACTCTTAACTATAAAGAAGAGACTGAGGGTTGATGGAGGGAGGGAGGCAGGGAGATGGGTTAAATAGATGATGGATATTAAGGAGGGCACTTGTGATATACACTGGGTATTAAATGTACATGATGAATCACTAAATTCTACACTTGAAACCAATTTTACCATATATGTTAACTAGAATTTAAATAAAAACTTGAAATAAAAAATCCAACAATTGGCAGAAGGAAAATATTTGTAAAGCATATATTGGATAAACATATTTTATCTAAAATGTGTAATAAATTTTTAAGACTCAACAACAAGAACAATAACAACAAAAAAACAACGAAAAAATGGCAAAATATTTAATTTAATATTTAAACAGAAACTTCACCAAAGAAAATCTCTTATATAGTGAAAAGAGTTTAATCAATGAAGCAGAACACTGTGTCCAGGAGATTTCAATGGTTTTAATTACTTTTCTAGCATTAGTATCTAAAATTTTGTATATGTGCTGCCGAAGTGAGCACTAGTATCTAAAATTTAAACATAATTTTAATTATGTTTTTGCTGGACTTCATAAAAGAAAGATGAGACAAAGGCACTCCTCTTCAAATAGATAACTTGTTTTAAAAATAAAAGAGCTATATCATTAGTTAATTGGAGCTTACTAAATTTTTAATTTATATAAAACATCAGTAACTAGTAAGCATTTTTAGAGACCATGGTAGTTGAGGAAAATAAAATTTGATTTTTTTGGACAATACAATGTTTATATTAGTTAATACAACTTAATTAATCTTCTTCAGTTTTATTACCAGCATAAGTACTTTCATGTTCCAGTGGCCAAACACAAAGCAAGATATTTGACAAACTCACCAAGTAAGGAATATTTGTTGCTCAAAGCAGGATATTTGATCAAAAGCCTTTTAAATTGAATCTGATTTAAAAAATAGCCATTATCCCCTTTTTTCATCAATTTTGCTTGAATAAATTTTGGTCATTAAGGAACACAAAATGCTGAATGACTTCCAGTGTTTTATTTGGCATAGACCTTAAGCTTTGGGGAGGAATTTTATTTTCTTATTCAAGATATAATAATGTTGATGCTATTTGTCATGGACCAAAACTAGACAGCTTAGTATTTTAGAGCCAGCCCTTTCCGTCAATCATTTTTGAAATAGCCGTGGCACTAGCACTACAGGCTTCCTATTACTGATTATTTTTAAAGTTATAAGTCCAAAAGTTCAATGTGATAACATGACCTTATTTCACCAATCAAAAGGTTGAAGGAGAAAGGCTAACACTTTTATCAAGTCACCAGAGAAATCTTTGGCATAGCCAAACTGCACATGCCAATTCAATACATTGCTTCCAAATTTTTTACAAATGAATTTTGGGATTTAAAAAATATTGGAATATAAATTTCATTTAATTTAATTTTTTTAATAAGTTTCTCTATGTACTGGAGTGATAAGAAAGAACATCAGAGTGCTACCTTATTTTGGTCGGTATAAGATATTCAAAATTAATCCCACAAAGTTAAATTTAGGACTTCTAAGATATGATCTCCAAAAATATTTGAATTAGTGGTATGTTAAATGAATTTTGTTGTCCTTTCTCTCTACCACAATCCACTTACACATGTGATGCAAAATCCATAGAGCCAACGCTCAGGTATTTTTCATTTTTATTAATAAAATTTTAATGTTCTCTAACCATGATAGTGTTATGTTGTCCACTTACAATACAAGAATTATGAAACACAATCCTTGAACACATATATGCAAGTTCAAGGTCATTATTCAGACATTTGGATATGAAAAAAGCATGAAAAATGAAAAAGACCAGCATAAGTTGCCATTTTATCTTTTAAATTTTGGAAAGGACATTAGAACATACAGACAGCATATTACTGTTTATTTTATTACTATTGTGTGATTTAGAATGACATGGAAAGGCTGGCCAAAGGGAACAAACTTCCAGTTATAAGACAAATAAGTTCTGGAGATCTAATGTACAGCATAGTGACTATAGTTAGCAATACTGTTTTATATACTTGAAAGTTGCTAAGAAAGAAGACCTTAAATGTTTTTATCACAAAATAAAAGGTATTGGATTTGTTAACTGTCATTATTTTGTTAACCATTTTACTATATATATATATCAACTCATCATTTAGCACACCTGAATTTACACAATGTTATATGTAAATTACATTTCAGTAAAACTGGAAAAAAAAAGAAAGGGAATTTAAACCAAAAAAGTGGGAAGAATATAATATTAGAAAAAAAAGTAATTTAAGTTTTGTTTAAAATTCTCCTCTTTGTCTGTTTTTTGTTTGTTTGTTTTTATCCTTTCTTTTAATTGTTTTTCTTTTTTCTTTCTTTCCTTTCTTTTCCACCAGTTTCAGGTCTCTTCTGATTTGTTTAGTGTATATTTTTCTGGGATCGTTGTTACCCTGTTAGCATTTTGTTCTCTCATTCATCTATTCTCCTCTGAACAAAATGACAAGACAAAAAAATAAATCAGCTCAAAAAAAAAGAACAAGAGGCAGTACTGACTGCCAGGGACATAATAAATACAGACATTAGTAAGATGTTGGAACTAGAGTTCAGAATGACGATTTTAAAGATACTAGCTGGGGGCGCCTGGGTGGCTCAGTCGTTAAGCGTCTGCCTTCGGCTCAGGTCATGATCCCAGGGTCCTGGTATCAAGTCCCACATTGGGCTCCCTGCTCAGGAAGAAGCCTGCTTCTCCCTCTCCCACTCCCCCTGCTTGTGTTCCTGCTCTTGCTATCTCTCTCTCGTCGAATAAATAAATAAAATCTTAAATAAATAAATAAATAAATAAATAAATAAATAAATAAATAAAGATCCTAGCTGGGCTTGAAAAAAGCATGAAAGATATTAGAAAACCCCTTTCTGGAGAAATAAAAGAACTAAAATCTAACGAAGTCAAAATCAAAAAGGTTATTAATGAGATGAAATCAAAAATGGAGGCTCTAACTGCTATGATAAATGACGCAGAAGAGAGAATTAGTGATATGGAAGACCAAATGATGGAAAATAAAGAAGCTGAGAAAAAGATAAACAACTACTGGATCACAAGCACAGAATTCAAGAGATAAGTGATACCATAAGATGAAACAACATTAGAATAATTGGGATCCCAGAAGAAGAAGAAAGAGAGAGAGGAGCAGAAGGTATATTGGAACAAATTATAGCAGAGAACTTCCCTAATTTGGGGAAGGAAACAGGCATCAAAATCCAGGAGGCACAGAGAACTCCCCTCAAAATCAATAAAAATAGGACAACACCCCGACATCTAATAGTAAAACTTATGAATCTCAGAGACAAAGAGAAAATCCTGAAAGCAGCTCGGGACAAGAGATCTGTAACCTACAATGATAGAAACATTAGATTGGCAGAGACCTGGAAGGTCAGAAAGGACTGGCATGATATATTCAGAGCACTAAATGAGAAAAATATGCAACCAAGAATATTATATCCAGCTAGGCTGTCATTGAAAATAGAAGGAAGGATAAAAAGCTTCCAGGACAAACAAAAACCAAGAGAATCTGCAAACAACAAACCAGCCTTACAAGAAATATTGAAAGGGGTCCTCTAAGCAAAGAGAGAGCCTAAAAGTAACATAGAACAGAAAGGAATAGAAACAATATAGAGTAACAGTCACCTTACAGGCAATACAATGGCACTAAATTCATATCTTTCAATAGTTACCCTGAATGTAAATGGGCTAAATGCCCCAATCAAAAGACACAGGCTATCAGATTGGATAAAAAAACAAGACCCATCAATATGCTGTTTGCAAGAGACTCATTTTAGATCTAAAGACACCCCAAGATTGAAAGTGAGGGGGTGGAAAACCATTTACCATGCTAATGGACACCAAGAGAAAGCTGGGGTGGCAATCCTTATATCAGACAAATTAGATTTTAAACCAAAGACTGTAATAAGAGATGAGGAAGGACACTATATCCTACTTAAAGGGTCTATCCAACAAGATCTAACAATTGTTAATATCTATGCCCCTTAGATGGGAGCA
>NC_138370.1:154625635-154758917 GCF_054177405.1 Leptonychotes weddellii | reverse complement strand
TTATTCTTGTACCAATGCTTTTTTTTTTTTTTTTAATCTCTAGGCTTCTACTGGTTTGTTACATGAAGATGAATCTTATAAGAGTGCAGAAATAAAATTTCAAATTGAAAGAGGAAAAGTTTGAAAAAAAAATATTTGCCTAAAGGAAGTTTGTTATGATTTGCAAAGAAAAACAGCTCAATTCTATCCTGACCTTTGGTTGGACCTCTAGATGACTTTACAGGCACCTTCGAGTTCAGGTATGTGAAGAACCGTATAATATTTACTTTATGACTTTACTGGTTTAGTTTATAACCAGTAAAGTTGGTATAAACCAGTAAATATGGTTTACTTTATAACCATATAATATTTACTTTATCACGATCATTTTTAAATAACAAAAGTCTCTTTAAAATTACTGATATTTACATTAAAAGCTGATATTCTGAAACTTTATTCCAATTAGAAATGTGAGGACAGTAAGAGAACATAGATTATTTTGCAATCATATGGTATGAAGCCTGTTTTCTATCTCTACTTTTTGGAATGTTCAGTATATGTATGTCTACAATATATATGATTTTAGATTAAAAAAGTGGCCAAGTGTGGGCTGTTTTGACTCTAAAAATAGTCAAACTCTCTGTTTTGTTTTTTTTTAATGTAAGCTTTTATTTTTCATTTTTTTTTTTTAAGATTTTTATTTATTTATTTGACAGAGAGAGAGCACAAGTAGGCAGAGTGGCAGGCAGAGGGAGAGGGAGAAGCAGGATCCTCACTGAGCAAGGAGCCCGATGCAGGACTTGGTCCCAGGACCCCAAAATCATGATCTGAGCCGAAGGCAGACATTTAACTGACTGAGCCATCCAGGTGTCCCTCAAACTCTCTGTTGGAAATGCATTTACACTGAAATGACTATATAACAAAGGATTCAATTCTGAAATGTTTTCCAAGGGCATAACAATAATTTAATTTATTTTCACAATCACTTCTGATTTCAGAATTCAGGGACATATTAATCAATCATATAGGACACAATTGAGTACTTCTCATAAGTAAATACATTTATCTAGTTTGTGTAAAACAGTACTTGAATTTTTGTCTAATAAATTTAATCTCAATTAATACTCAAATATTGTTTTCCAAATCTACCTTTAAAAAATTAAAGTGACCTATATTTCATGAAGCAAATTAAAGATTCACATAGTATGAGTAATTTTATTTTATTTATTTTTTAAAGTTACTTTTTTTTTTAAGGATTTTATTTATTTATTTGACAGAGAGACATAGCAAGAGAGGTAACACAAGCAGGGGGAGTGGGAGAGGGAGAAGCAGGCTTCCCTCCAAGCAGGGAGCCCAATATGAGGCTCGATCCCAAGACCCTGGGATCATGACCTGAGCCGGAGGCAGATGCTTAACGACTGAGCCACCCAGGAGCCCCAGTATGAATAATTTTAGAGGCCACACAATTTTCCATGGTGGAGGAAGATGAAGAAATTAACTAATCAGCAATTTAAATACTTTTCCTCTCTAGTCTACACTACCTCCTGATAATTAACAGGATTTCCCTTACAGGATACATAGTAATAATGTTCAGGAACACACAATATCCAATTAAAAAACTGTTAATTCTAGTTTTTTAGTAAAAGCATTTGTTTTCCCCCTTGAAATAGGTGATCTATTTTAAATTGTTCTAGATAAATTATATTTCATATTCCAATCCTAATGCATTGGCAAAATTTTCTGGAAGCATTATTTTGAGAAGACTGTGAAACCTACCTTGACTTAATATGACAGAATAACATGATAGAAGTGATATATTTCCAAAGTAAAAGAAGGAAATTTATGACATATGAATCATAGCTATACTATATCAAACTTAAGAGTCAATCTAACTAGTATATAAATATCAAGTTAATGATTTAAAAATGAAGCTAAAATACTCCTCCAAACAGCAACTTACTCTTTGACTGTATATTATTTGCTATATTGCTTATGTATTGAATCTTGCCAATGAGACATTGATATTTAATAAATAATTCAATGTTCTCTGTAAAATTGCCTGTCCAATAGTATATCTTTAAATTCTGGTTTCACGTCAATATTTAATTGCTCAATCATCTTGCTTCTGCCTCTAAAAATAACTAGTTTATAAGCTGAGGGTGGGAGGGATGAAGTTGCAAATGGAGAGGGCCTTTTTATAATTTTTTCCTCATAAAATAAAAGTACAGGATTCTGGGACATATCGATTTTATATTTATGTATAGATAATTTTAAATGAGAGTTAAGTTTAACCTGGTTTTTTTTCTTTCAATTTAATTTAGTTGTATTCGCTATACATGATTAATCATAGAGAAAAGTATCTATTTTGGGGTTGATCTATATGAAATGTAAAAGAAAAAAAAATTTCCTAAGACTTACATTAAGTAGACTCCATTAGTGACCTGTCATGAGCTCATGCCCATTAAACCTTTGTAAAATATTTCCAATGTTCTAGGATCTGACAAGGCCATTATAAGTTAATTTAATATGCAATATTTTTGCAAATACATACAACTTTTATTATTTTCAGGAATTAAAAGTCATTTATAAAAGTGGTTTACATAAAACAACTTTAATTAAGTAATTTGTTCATTCCCCCGTGACAGTCTTCACACATGATTGAAGACACAGGCTGAATAAGCATCATTTTAAATAATTTCAACATGTTCTGATAAATGCAAAAAGACACAGTTGTAGTTAGGAAAGAAATATAATAAAAGTGTCTGCCACATGTTACTGACATATGATATTAAAAATGAAGTACATACATGGTGAGTGCTACAAGCTAGCCACACTTCATACTTAAAAACCAGGGTTGATAAAAAAGCAAAATACTAAAGGTACATAAGCCTCAATTACTTTGGGTTTCTCATAAAAGGCACCTTATTTCATAAAGATAATAATTACCATTGCATGGGCAAGTTAAATGAATATTGGAGAAAAACTGTCAAAGACAACTTTTTTATCCAATAATATCTTTGAATTAAACACTTGCAATTCAAAACTGTTAAGGAGAATATTAGCTCTATAGTATCCAGCCAATCTAAGGGAAGAATTAAGATAGACTCATGTTATGGCTAAAGTGGGTTAATAAATAGTTATACAATTAAGCAAATAATTTAGATATTAATGCAAAAGCTCTTCCTAAAGTTCTTATTCTAATATAATTTATCCAATATTTAAAATAATAATTATATATAAATTCCCCCCAAAATATATTAAGCATGAATGAGTTTGTCAGTTTGATGGAGAGAAAGTGGAAAAGAAACACAAGGGCACTGGGTCAGTGAAAACAAGGTTAATCAACTTGATATACCTTGCTAGGGCAAAGCTGGTTACTTGTAGCCTACATTTCCAAATGCTTAAACTTTCACTGCAGTTAGCAACTTTGCTTCCAGAAAATTGATGATTATACTCTATTTCTCTGGAATTTATGACTTTCAGTAATCAAAATGCTTTTTAATATAATAATATTTATAGTCTTGCTCTAAAGCACATTGTTCAAAATTTCCCCCAGATGATGGAAGATTTTAGATGAGTAAAATAATTTCAACAAAAGTAATACTATATTGAGGTGATTTTTATGAATATTAATAAAAACCATTCCCTAAGGCCCTCCATATAATGGGCACTGGGCAAAGCTTTTTGCATATATTATAGCTTTTAATTCTCCTCACACTTCCAGGCTGTGAAGAGTTATATCACCATTTTCCATATTTGGAGTCTGAGACAGAAAGACTATTGGCCAAAGTCAGACAATTAGTAAGTTGAAAAGCAGAGTTTTGTAGCTAGATCTATTTACTTGAAGATCAATATTTTAAAAGATCTTTTAAGAAAAAACTCTTTTTTTCTGCTTCACCAGGCCCAAATTTGTGCTTTTGCATGACTTAATATGTTATTTTATTTCTGAAAAACTAGGTTAGAAAATTAAGTATTACAATCTCATCTAAGTTTATTGAGGTTCTATACTTTATGAAATGCTCTTTTCTTTTTTTTTTAGTATTTTATTTATTTATTTGACAGAAAGAGAGATAGAGAACACAAGCCGGGAGTGTGGCAGGCAAAGGACGAAACAGACTCCCTGCAAAGCAGGGGAGCCCAGTGTGCGGCTCAATCTCAGGACCCTGAGATCATGCATGACCTGGGCACAAGGCAGACACTTAACAGACTGAGCCAACCAGGTGCCCCAAAATGCTCTTTCTTTAAAATATTAAACTTGAATTAATATTACTTTCAATATTTAATTAATATTAATGTAAAATATTTAACTTTAGATTAAAGTTAAAACAAGGAAGTATATATTAAAATAAGGATCAATATTCTAAGGATATGCATATCTATACCTATATAATTTATTAATTTAATGGACTGATGTTATTATATAAATACCATGTTCATATAAAGATAACTCTACATACCCTGCACCGTAATCTGAACCTCATTTTGATATGAAAACGTGCTGTCAGGGATGCAAGGGGAACTAAGAATAGCATCTCACAGCATAACTGAAAATGTAAATGTCAGATTCTATGTGTGTACATTACATCATATGGGATACTGAAGTCAGGAAAATTTTTCCAACCCAGAGCAGGCTTCTATCAATTAATTTACCTTATACACAAGGCTGATACAGGATGAATGAGGAAAAAAGTGGCTCCTATTCTGATCATGTAATAGATATGATATAATTATCTGTAACCAAATGCTAAAGGGCTAACCCATATTCATTTTTATTTTTTTTTAAATATTTTATCTATTTATTTTAGAGACAGAGAGAAAGAGATAAAGAGAGAGATAGCATGAGTGGAAAGAGGAGCAGGGGACAAGCAGCCTCCACGCTGAGCGCAGAGCCCCACACAGGGTTCTATCTCAGGACCCTGAGATCAAAACCTGAGCTGAAACCAAGAGTCGTGCACTCAAGGAACTGTGCCATCCAGGCACTCCAACATAAATGCCTTTTTAGAATAAGATGAGTAATTATATAAGTTTTCATTCAGCATAACATTATATATTCATAAGGTTTTTAAAATCTGATTATCTCCAAACTGATTATTATTTTTTTATGTCTTTTGGACATGCTTTCCATATGCTATAATTGCTATGAGTTATCCCTATATTTTCTTTAAAATTAGAATACATGTGTTCTTCATACTTAAAATTCCTTTTCTCTATTTTATCAATTAAGCTTTACCGTTCCATTAAGAAATAATATAAGTCTATTTTTTAAGACTATTGCAGTGATCACCTGAATTCTTGCATAATATAATAAGGATTATTAAAAGTGTATGTATTAGCTTAAAGATTATTTATGGTACAACTAAAATATGTGAGACATTTCTTGAAGCATGGGAGTTACCAAGATGGAAGTGACAAAGATAGTCCCAAATTCATGGATATAGAAGAGACAATAATCAAGAAAATAAGTAAATATTTAACATATATGATACATGGTATTGAGAACAGAAAGTACAGAGAAAAACACTCTTAGGAGGTGGAAAGTTAAGATGGAAACCTCCTTAAGAGTACAAGGAAAGGCTCTTTTAAAGAAAATGATTTTTACCTGAGATCTGAGGGATGAGCATCAGCAAATGAAGTGCCAGTATTTTTTCCTGTGATAATATTAAATTTGCATATGAAAATATCATGATTGTGTATGAATATTTAAATTTATTGTAGGATTTTTTATCCTAGAGAAGGGCAGTGATTAGTAGATTGCAAATACAACTTTAAACTCCCTACAGTAGAAAACATTTTTCACATGTATGTTGCTAATGGGAAAAAAAACACCATTTTTATCTATTAGTTATTTTTTACAGTGTCTTTATGTGATACAAAACTTTTCCTTATAGCCAGGTGGGTTTAAGTTTACTTAATTTAATTTCAAACTGGGAATGGATTTCATACAAATGTTTAGGCTCACTATCAAATATAATCATGCAAGAGCAGCATAGTGGACAATATGAGCAAAGCCAAGGTTATAATGCATTTTTAATATTCTGGAAATTCAAATAAATAAGACAAATATGAGCACAGTAAAAATATGTTAGATCTAGTCCTACATACAGCCAGATGTATTTTAATAAGTAATAAATATAGCTTGACATCCCAAATTCCAATAGAATTCCTGAATCACATTGTATTGATTTTTAAAACATTTTGTTTCAATCAATGTATCTGATTTCATTTTCTTCTGTACTGATTTGTAAGATTGTGCATTAGATTCGTTTTCCAGAGAAAAATGGTAACATGTAAGATTAAGTTACAGCAACAATATTCTACATTTTACATGTTTTTTTTTTTATTGATTTCTTGGATAGGGTTGTCTTGATCTTAGGTCAAGTTATTCCTGGGTCCTTGACACAGCCCTATCAAATAAAACCTTAATTTTACCTTAATTTTAATCTTTGGATTTATTTTAGTCCTTTATTGTTACTTTTATTTCTTTTCATGTCGTATGTTTTTACAATCTTTTCCTATTTATATACATTTAGTCAGGTATTTCAAATCATATTTGGAATTTGACAAAAAAAAAGGTAGAAAGGAAAAAGTATATGAAGGAAGTTAGAGAGGAAGAAAATAAGGAATATAGTTACTTATTTCACAACAAACCAAGAACAAATTTTATACAAATGCTTAGACTTTCTCTCAAATACAACCATGCAGAGGCAGGAAACTAGACAATGTATACACAAGTTAAGTGATGATAGAAATAGTGGATAGAAACTCTCTTACAACAATCTAGCTGAGTTTTCAGATAAGCTTTTTTTTTTTTTAAGATTTTATTCATTTATTTGAGAGAGAGAGAGAGTGTGGATGTGCATGAGAGGGAGCAAACAGTGGGGATGTGTGGGGGGTAAGCCAATGCCCCGGTGAGGGGAGAGCTGGTCAGCAGCCAATCCCAGGACCCATGAGATCATGACCTGAACCAAAGACAGACACTTAACAGAGCCAACCAGGCGCCCCTCAGATAAGCTCTTTAAAACTGACATATATTAGGGTAAATTTATCCTATGTGAAATTAAGTACCAATAAAAAGTGCAAATGACGACTATATACAAAACATGAATAACCTTCAGACATGATATTGAGTAAAAAAAAATTAAGGAAAGAGTAAAAGACCCAAAGGGGCACATGTGGTATGAATTCATTATTTGAAGTTTAAAACCATGAAAAATAAACCTGTTTTGCCAGATATCAAAAGACTCTTTCCTGAGAATGGCCATGAATGAGCTTTACTTAAAAGAAATTATATATTTTGATCTATTGATGGTACAAGTTTTTATACATAATTTTTAATATTATCAACCTATATATTTAAATTTGTGCATTTTACTATACTAACCATTACTTCAATGATACAATAAAATACAAAAGTGGATATTGTAAGCAATTATATTCCAAATAATATTAAATATATGTGATATATATAATTTGAAATATTCAACTTTGTAGAACAATGAAACTTGCCAAACATGACACAAGAAGAATAGAAAAGACAGAACACATGAATATTCTAAAGTACCAAAGATTTATAGCAACAACCAAATGATTTCTCAAACATAAAACAGATACAGATGGATTTACTGGTCAGTACACACAAACTTTAATTAATACCTCCAAACATATAAAATTTTTTTCCCAACATTTATCCCCAAATTATTTAAATTTAGCATATTGTATTACTTGAACAGGACAAGAAATGAAAATTACACGGCAGTTACCTTCATGAGCATGGAATACAAAAATAATGAATTTATTATTAATTGTCCAAGAAAGCAATAACAAGGAAATTATGATATGCATATCTTGTGTATATTACAATAATCAAGTTAAATTTATATAAAATATTTAACACAATCTTAACTTTGGAAAATCAATGTATGCAATCCATCAAATTAAAAATTAAAAGAGAAATTTCATATGATAATCTCAATAGATGCTGAATAGGCATTTGATGAAATTCAACATTCATTCTTGATAAGATCAGTTATCAAGTCATTAAGAGAAGGGAACTTTTTTTTACACTAATAAAGATGTATTAGAAAGAGTAAGTTAATTGCTTTAGCAAACGCCTCCCCAATTTAAGTAATCACAAAATACATTTTTTCCTCCAAACGATGATTCAAAATATAGGCTCCTTGTTAAGGAACTGTTTTGGGAAGCTCTTCCCAAAGTATTAATTCAAAAACCAAGGGTCTTGTGATATTTCTCAAATATACTCTATGGCCTTTACTTTCAGCTGCCAGAGGTAGAAAAAAAATTGATTATGCATTTCTTAAGTGCTAAGCCACAGAGTAGAGCACATTACTTATTCCTGTAACCATCTGAACCAAAATCAGTCACTTCTAATTTCAAGTGAAATGTAAATGTACAACAGGTTCATTCCCAATTAGAAAAGGAAATATAATTTTGTGACTGCCTAACAATTTCAGCTACAAACTTCATCTGCAACATAACTCAAGAAAATATTATACTCTTTATAAAATCTTTAAACTTTCTTTTTGAGGTAAGAACAAGATATGGACATCTTCCATCAACATTTCTTTCAACATTGGATAGGAGGTCTTAACTAAAATGAA
This sequence comes from Leptonychotes weddellii, assembly GCF_054177405.1. Classification (NCBI taxonomy): domain Eukaryota; kingdom Metazoa; phylum Chordata; class Mammalia; order Carnivora; family Phocidae; genus Leptonychotes; species Leptonychotes weddellii. The sequence continues at coordinate 154,750,320 of NC_138370.1, read as the reverse complement.
CTTACAAGTTACTAATTAAGGGGGTGCCTGGGTGGCTCAGTTGGTTAAGCATCCAACCATCTGACTCTTGATTTTGGCTCAGGTCCTAATCTCAGAGTCCTGAGATCCAGCCCCCTGAGTAGGACTCTGATCAGTGAGGAGTCTGCTTCTCTTCCTCTCCTTCTCTCTCTCTCTCTCTCCCTCCGCCCCTCCCCCCTGCTCCTGTGTGCTCTCTTTATCTAAAATAAATAAGTAAATCTTTTTAAAAAGAAGGTTATTAATTAAAAGTAACTTAAAATTAATGTTAACTAAAATTAACAGTTTTATTAACTTAAATACATACAACATGGGCTTATATTAAAAATAATTGAAATTAGGGGTGCCTGGGTGGCTCAGTCAGTTAAGCATCTGCCTTCAGCTCAGGTCATGATCCCAGAGTCCTGAGATCAAGCCCCACATCAGGCTACCTGCTCAGTGGGGAGACTGCTTCTCCCCCTGCCCACCCACCCCCCGCTCATGCTTTCTTTCTCTTTCTCTCTCTCTCTCAAATAATTAAATAAAATCTTTAAAAAAAATAAAAATAAAAATAAAAATAATTGAAATTAATTGTCTATCACCATCTCTTATTTCCAGTTGTATTTTTATCATGCAGTGTTATTCAGAAATACTAAAAGGGAAAGATAGCACATAAAAATTTCAATACACCTTAATTAAGGAATTTGTCTCATTTGTTTAAGAACAGAAATTAAAATTGGAAAATAGGTTTGTTTTGATTATACTTGACTGAAAATTTGGGTGAACAGGGTCTTTAATTGGAGGGGGGATGAACCTAGAGTTTATCCAAGTAATTTTATCAATTTTGGAGGAAAAAGAGCTATGACAATAGATCCAATTTCTGTGCCTTACCAGTTCCAAACTAATTTCTGTTAATTTTATTATGCACTTTAAGTAAAAACTGAATATTCTACAGCTCTTCCTAAACTCACCCATCTTTTCAGTGTTTTTGTTGTTGCTGTTGTTGTGGTGGTTGTTGTTATTGTTAATTAATAGGTTTTGTTTCTTAGAGCTTTAAGTTTACAAAATAAACACAAAATATGAATATTTCCCGTATACTCTATATCTTCTCACCCATAGTTGCCCCATCGTTAACATATTGCATTGATGTAGTACACTGTTAAAATTGATAAAACAATACTGATACAGTATTATTAACTAAAATCCAAAATTTATATTGGAGTTCACTTTTTATATTGAACAATTCTATGAATTTTACCAAATGCTTAACATCATGATTCCACCATGAGAAGAAGTATCATACAGAGAAGTTTACAGCCCTAACAATCCCCTATGCTGTATTTATCAATCCTTTTCTCCCTCCTCTCAATCCCTGGCAACCACTAATCTTTTCATTGTCTTTATAGTTTCACCTTTTCTAGAATGTCATAAAATTGAAATCATACAGATTGGCTTCTTTCTCTTAACAATAGTGTTTAGTTTCTACCATGTTTTTTCTGGCTTAATAGCTCTTTTCTTTTTTTTTTTTTAAGATTTTATTTATTTATTTGACAGAGAGAGACACAGCGAGAGAGGGGATACAAGCAGGGGGAATGGGAGAGGGAGAGGCAGGCTTCCCGCGGAACAGGGAGCCCGATGCGGGACTCGATCCCAGGACCCCGGGATCATGACCTGAGCTGAAGGCAGACGCTTAACGACTGAGCCATCCAGGCGCCCCTTGGCTTAATAGCTCTTTTCTTATTGTTGCTGAATATTATTGCTTTGTATGAATGTCCCACAGCTGGTTCATACATTTGCCCATTGAAGGATGCCTTGGTTGCTTACAACTTTGGGCAATTATCAATAAAGTTTCTATAAAAATTCAAAAAGAGGTTTTTGTGAGAACACAAATTTTTAATTTATTTGGGGGAATACTGAGGAGTGTGACAGCTACATTATATGGTTAGTCTATGCTTAACTTTATAAGAACCAGCTAAATTGTCTTCCAAAGTGACTACCAATTTGCATTCCCACCAACAATGGATAATTATTCTTATTGCTCTGCAAATTCACCAACAATTGATAGTTTGTTTTTTTTTTATGGTAGGTAGGCTAATGGATATGTGGCAGTGTCACATTGCTATTTTAATTTGCAATTGCTAATCATATATGATGTTGAGCATCTTTTCATTTACTTATTTTCCATCTCTATCTTCTTGGATGATATGTCTGTTCATGTATTTTGTCCCCTTTTTATTTGGGTTGTTGTTTTGTTATTGTTGAATTTTGAGAGTTCTTTGTATATTTTAGATACAAGTCCTTTATCAGATATGTTACCTTTTGTAATGTTCAGGGTTCTTGGATATTCAATTCCATATTTTCATTCTGTTGTTGTTTTTGCATTTCAATTTTGGAAACCTCTATTGATATATCTTCAAGTCCACTGATTATTTCTTTGGCTGTGTCCAGCCTATTGATAAACCTATCAAAGGCATTCTTCATTTCTGTTACAGACTATTTTATTTCCAGTATATCTTTTTTATTCTTAGTTTTCATCTCCCTGTTTACATTATGCATCTGTTCTTACTTAGTGTCCACATTTTCATTAGGGGCCTCAGGATGTTAATCATATTAAATTCCTATTCTGATAATTCCAAAAATTCTTGTCATACCTGAGTCTGGTTCTGATGCTTGCTCTGCTTCTTCAGACTGTATTTTTGCCTTTTAACATGACTTGTTACTCTTTTACTGAAAGCCAGAGATAAAGTATCCAGTAAAAGAATTGAGGTAGATAGGTCTTTTGTGTGAGATTTTATGCATACCTGTGTTTACTATTTGCTTTATCAGTAGGAGTCAGAGTCTAAAATTTCCTCTAATATCTTTATTTTTATCTCACATGTTTTCTTTGGATTTTCCTAGAGACTCATAAATTGGATCTGAAGCTTGCAGTTTTCCATCTCTAATCCCTGTTATTGTATAGGATTCCTACTAATATGGTGGTAAGCTATCAGGAGATGGGAAGTGTTCTATAGTTCTATGATTAGGTCTCAGTCTTTTATTGAGCCTGAATTGGGTATTTCTCGTTCTCCAGATCAATAGCTATGGTTGGATTTTTCTCTTTCCAAAGGTTGGCTAGGCTTTGTTAAAATCCCAGTTGGTTAGGCTCTTGTAAAATAGTTTTTTTCAGGACTTGTTAAGGAGAACAGAGAGCATTATACTATTTCAAAATGGCTCCTTTTCCTCACTCTCTATGGGAAAAAAGAGTTATAAAGTCTCCAATGTGAGAATCTGGCAGCCCTTCTGTTGTTAAACTCATGAGAGTGTGGGGGCCTCCCTATGACTGGGCCCCTTGAATTTTTTAAGTCACAAGCGAGTCTACATTAAGTCTCCAGTAATTTCCCACTTACAATTTAAAGTGTCCCTACTTGGCTCCAGCCACAGCCTTCAGCTCCTGGGTTTCTCCTCTCATAAGTTTGATTCTCTGTATGTGCCTGCCTGTCTCTCAAGGTTTCATGGGAGAAATCTGTCCGGGGACCTCAATTCCCAGAGGGATCTAAAAAGAGTTGTTGATTTTCAGTTTGTTCAACTTTTTTCTTGTTGTAAGGATGGGAGTGACAACTTTTTATATGACAGACTGGAATTTGGTAGCTTTTTTTTTTTTTTTTTTGTAAGTAAAGAGATAGAAGTTTATTAAGTGAAGATACAGAAAAAGCTCTCAAGAGTGAGATGGGTCCCAATAGGGTTGACCCTGAGGGCCTTTAGGGTTGGTCTTTTATAGAAAGCTAACCAGGGAACTTAGATCCTTTTAACATTTCTATTGATATCATCATTGAGCAAGGACTAGTGATAACACCTTCAATGGCTTACATCCTTTTTAGGGTCTGGTTATTCTTTGTTGGTCATAGGTGATTATCATAAAAAAGGCAACCACCCCACATGCCTAGGGCAGGGTCATCTTGTTTGTTCCCTTATCTTCTGGTTTTCCCACACCTACACATTTTTGGGATTTCTGTGAGCCTGATCACAAAGCTCCTATCTCTCCCTATCTAGCCACCGCCCCCCGCCCCCGCCCGTCCCTTACTCATTCCTCCCCCTGACACAGTCTCTTTTGCTATAGATTCGTCATTTACAATAATAATTTTGTGTTACTTTCCATCTTTCATAGGACATGTAACTTTGGGATAATAGAACATGTTCCTCATTTTATTATCTGCTAAATATAATGACTCTATTTTGAACAACCTCAGACTAGTTTGAATTAACTCAGTGAACATTGCTTGATAGAACCAGAGAAGTGTCTGGGGGAAATACATAAAATATTGTGTGTGTGAGTATGACAGTGTGTTTGTGCTTCATTTTGAATAACATGATTATAAAGTTAACCATTCTTTATTCTTTTAAGATTTTATTTATTTATTTCACAGAGAAAGAGAGAGAAAGCACAAGCATGAGCTGAGGGGAGATGCAGAGGGAGAAGGAGAAGCAGACTCACTACTGAGCAGAGAGCCCAACATGGGGCTCGATCCCAGGATCTTGGGATCATGACCGGAGCCAAAGGCAGATGCTTAACCAACTGAGCCACCCAGGCACCCCTAAAGTTAACAATTCAGAAAAACTACATCTATGATAAGACATTTCACAAAGCTTTTAATGTGTGTGTATTTTAATGTATGGCAAAAAATTCATAAATACATTCCCAAAATAAATGATTCTCCCCAATTTTCATTTATTATACTAATATTCAGAAATAAATTATTAACCTCTTCTGTTATGTGTTTTTATGTTTCTAGACTATTTGTTGAAATCACACATCTTCTTATACCATATTTTCAATTAAAAGGAATACCTCTAAAATAATTTATGCAAATGGAGTTAGATTTTTTAACAAAATGATTTTTTAACAAACATGAAAATGGGCTACTTTGGTAGCAAGGTTTGGGAACAAAGTGCAAAAAAATCTCACATGATTCTGAAACACACTATAGAGGTAATAGAGATATTATTTTTTTTAAAGATTTTTATTTATTTGACAGAGAGAGACACAGTGAGAGAGGAAACACAAGCAGGGGGAGTGGGAGAGGGAGAAGCAGGCTCCCTGCTGAGCAGGGACCTCGATGCGGGGCTCAATCCCAGGACCCTGGGATTATGGCCTGAGCCAAAGGCAGACGCCCAACTGACTGCACCACCCAGATGCCCTGAGATACTATTTATTTATTTATTTATTTATTTTTAATGTATTTTTTAAAGATTTTATTTATTTATTTGACAGAGAGAGACACAGTGAGAGAGAGAGCACAAGCAGGGGAATGGGAGAGGGACAAGCAGGCTTCCCCCCGAGCAGGGAGCCCGATGCGGGGCTCGATCCCAGGACCCTGGGATCATGACCTGAGCTGAAGGCAGACACTTAACGACTGAGCCACCCAGGCGCCCTGAAATATTATTTTTTTAAATAAATAATGAGAAATATCAATTATTAAAAGAGGGCAAAATGGTGGTGGTGGAGGTTTCAGAGAATGTTGTTGGGGATTGAAGCATGACAAAGAAAAAAATTTTAAAGCAAATGATTAAGATCGGATTCACTGGTCCTTTTCTATGACTGCATAATATTCCTCTGTGTGTGTGTGTGTGTGTGTGTGTGTGTGTCTACTACCTCTTCTTTATCCATTCAGCTATTGATGGATATTAGATTGCTTGTCATTTGCAACAACATGGATGGACCTAGAGGATATTATGATAAGTGAAATAAGTCAGACTGAGAAAAACAAATACCATATGATTTCACTCATATGTGGAATCTAAGCACACACACACACACACACAAGTGAATAAATAAGGAAAAGCAGAATCAGACCTATAAATACAGATAATAAACTGGTGGTTGCCAGAGGGAAAAGGATAGGGGGGGTGGGCAAAGTGGGTGAAGGGGAGTAGGAGATACAGGTTTCCAGTTATGGAATGAAGAAGTCATGGGGATGAAAGGTACAGCATAAGGAATTTAGTTAATGATATTATAATAGCATCATACGGTGACAGATGGTAGCTACACTGTCGTGAAGACAGTGTAAAGTATAGAGACGTAGAGTGTAGTACTATGCTGTACACCTGAAACTAATTAACATTGTGTGGCAACTATACTCAAATTCTTTTAAAATTTAAAAAATAAAGATAAAAAAAAATGATTGGTTTCACTGAAGAGGAGATTAAGAACAGTCCAGGCTAAAGGAATAGAATCTCTGCGGTTGAGAGAGGGAAAGAACTGGCACCTAGGGATGGGACATCATAGACCCTAGGAGCTGTGGAGGAGAGATGAGTGTTGATGAACTTTGGTTTTTCAGAACTGTCACTGGAGACTTCCACAAAGAAAATGCTCTGTTGCGGCTCTCCCAAACAGATGCAAGCACCTCATATTTACCTGACTGACAGATTGTTCTGACTATGATTTGATAGCCAGAGGCTGCCCCAGCTCCTGCACCTCCCATGCAAAACAACTCCTATGCCATACCCACCTCCACTATCAGTCACATTAACAGAATCCTTTAACATCTTAGAGGAACAAATTCAGACTTTTTCAAAAGTAAAACATCTGCTTTTGAAAGACACATTAAAAAATAAATAGACAAGGGCGCCTGGGTGGCTCAGTTGGTTAAGTGACTGCCTTCGGCTCAGGTCATGATCCTGGAGTCCCGGGATCGAGTCCCGCATCGGGCTCCCTGCTCGGCAGGGAGTCTGCTTCTCCCTCTGACCCTCCTCCCTCTCATGCTCTCTGTCTCTCATTCTCTCTGTCTCGAATGAATAAATAAAATCTTTAAAATAAATAAATAAATAAATAAATAAATAAATAGACAAGTGACAGACTGGGAGAAATATTTACAGTACATATATCTGAGTCCCAGAATACATGTTACACATAAAACAAAATTCCAGTGTTAAAAAGAAGATCCAGGGAATCAACAACAATGACAGTAACAAAAATAAAGGAAGATATCGAGAAACACTCTATAAGGGTGCCTGAGTGGCTCAGTTGTTAAACGTCTGCCTTCAGCACAGGTCATGATCCCAGATCGAGCCCTGCATCAGGCTCCCTGCTCAGTGGGAAGCCTGCTTCTCCCTCTCCCACTCCCCCTGCTTGTGTTCCCTCTCTCGCTGTCTCTCTCTCTGTCTAATAAATAAATAAAATCTTTTTTTTTTTAAAGAAACACTCTATAGAGGAAAATGGTAAATAAACACATGAAAAGTGTGCAACATTACCAGGAAAATGCAATTAAATCCATAATGAGATAGCATGACACATCTCACCTCCCCTGTTGGTGAGGGTATATAACAACCAGAACTCTCTTATATTGCTATGGTGAGTGTAAAAACAGACAATCATTCTAGAAAACAATTTGGTAATTTCTTTTTTCTTGGTGGGGGGGGGTTTCTAAAAAATTAAAAATATAACTTCCTTATAATTAATTAACTTTTCTACTGCTAAGTGTTAATCAAGTAAAGAAATGAAATCATATGCCAATATAAACACTTTTACAAGAATATTCCTAGGAAATCCATTCATAATCACACAAAAATAAAATAAATAAATAAAACTCAAATGTCCATGATGAGGTATAGATAAGTAGAATGTGCATATTCACACAATAGACTACTACTCAAGATTCAAAAGGACAAATTACTGATTTGTGCAATAACATGTATAAATCCCAAGGCGTTAAGCTGCATAAAAGAAGACAGAGGCAGAGGAGGAGTTCACACTTTATGATTCTATTTATATGACGTTTAAAACTGACAAAACTGTTATACTGTGAAAGAAAGCAGAATAGAAGTTGCTTCTGTGGATTTGGTGAGAATGGGGAGGTTATTGACTATGAACTGAGACAAAGGGAGATATGTTAATAAAGTTGCTTTAGATGGATATATGCATTTGTCAAAACCTATAGGACATATATTTAATTATCCGTTATTTCTATGTTTGTAAATTATACCACAAAACAGGAAAAGCACTGGAAGATACTATTTCAATATCTTCTTGGTGTTTCAGGAAAAATTATCCTGAAAGAGGAATTAGGATAAAGACACACCTTCCTGCTCCGTTTCCGTGGTTTTCTTCAAGCTTCAAACCCTCACTTGTATATCATATCTCATTTGTACTTTCTTCTTCAGGAATATTTCTCAGGCAATTTCCCCACTTCTCCCCGATCCTTTTTTTTTTTTTTTTTAAACTGAATCCTTACCATCAGCATAAAACATACTGTAATTTCTTTTACCTAAGGGAGGGGGGAAAAAAAACAAACAAACCCCCCTTCAGCTTCATCTCTTACATGCCATCACATTTCCCATGCCAAATTCTTAAGTTTTCTCCTAAATTTAATCCTCCTATAGAACTGGAAATGAGAATACCATGTTTTCCACTGATAACAAGGACCTCTCTGAATTGTTTTTGATTTTTTTCTTTCACGCCCTATATCAAATTCTTTGACAAATCCTCCTGTCTCAACTTTGAAAATGCATCCAATTTCCCTCAACGATTTCCTACCTCTGTGAACCCCAAACATTGTGATCAAAGGCAATATCGCCTTGAGTCTTGATTATTCCCATGGCCTTCTAATGACTTTCTCTGCTTCCAGCATTTCCCCTGCTGTCTGTTGTCAGTACAGTAGCCAGGATAATCACATTAATATATCACTCCTCTGTTCTAAATTCTCTAATGCCATTGCAGAGCTGACAATACCTTAATTACCTAAAATGCTCTTTCCATCTGATATTTTTTTCACTCTGAACATTTCTTCTACTACACCAAGTTTCACTGTCTCCCTTGCTTTCCCTTAGGCAGTACTTGGAGTAGTTTTCTCCCTTCCCTCCTTCAAGACTTTGATCAAATGTCTCCATCTCAGTGATGAGTCCCAATAACATATTTACAATTTCATGTCCTATATGAGTGGCGGTTGGGGGGGGGGGCTGGTGTGTCCCATCTCCTTTCTCTGTTTTATTTTCCTCCACATCATTCATCACTTTTTAACATAATGCATATTTTATTTTATTATCTCAACCTTCCCAGTAAAATATAAGCTTGATGAAGGCAAGTATCTTTGTTCTATCTTTAGCGTATAGACTCATGCCTCATACATAATAAATTTTGAGTCAATAAGTCAATTTTGGAAAATTGCTGGTAGTCTTTTGGTACATCTAAGATTGACTTTTAGATCTATCCTTGCAATTTAAAGTTATATTCATGTTTTCTGAATTCTATTAAACCTACAACAAAACAGAATATGTTTACACATGATTTAACATTTCCAGTGAAAACTCTAAACTTAAAAATAGTTCAAGAACATTATCATCAAAGAATATTTACAACTGCCTGCTGATATATGCATAATTATACATATACATTATCCATATAACATGCATATATGATAATTTTATCATATATATTTCAATCACCTCATTAAAGTTGGTGGTAATGGCATTGGGAAAATTCTTTTTTTTGTTCCATCACCAACTCCCTATAATGAAATATGAAGTAATTTTTTACTGCAAATTGAATAATATTTCAAGGAATGAAATCAGTCCCCCATCAGAGAAAAATTGGCAGAAAAGCTGAAATATTTATGATCTCTTTTACAGCCAGGCATCTCAGCAGCATAAGCAGAATACGTAGCTATGCTAAAGGCAAAAAAACACTCCATCTGAATGTCTGAGAGGTAAACTGGGAATTTCCTCTTTTCCCTGAAAAGTTTGAAAAATAATACAAAATAAAATTAGAGTTGGTATGATATTGTCTTCCGGCCCAGTTATGACTTTGGCCTTTTTAATCTTAATGCTATGCTTCCAATATGTTGAGTCATGTTTGTGGAATAACTGTTCATTTGAAGGAAATGTATAGTACAATGGTGCTTTTAGATAGGCTGGTTGGTTTTGTTTTGTTTTGTTTTATCCCTGCCACATTTTTTTTTTCTACATGCTTAAATTACCAGGTAAATGGCTTATAGAGGTAAGCATCAAATTTCTTTGATGAATTACAGGTCAAAAAATTAAGAACCAGGGCGCCTGGGTGGCACAGTCGGTTAAGCATCTAAATCTTGATTTCAGCTCAGGTCATGATCTCAGGGTTGTGTGATGGAGCCCTGTGTCAGGTTCCACACTGTGTGGAGTCTGCTTAAGATTCTCTCTCTCTCCCTCTCTCTTTTCCTCTCTCTCTGCCCCTCCTACTCATGCTGTCCCTCTCTCTCTCTCTCTCAAATAAATAAAAAAAGTCTTAAAAAAAAAATTAGGAACCCACAACAAATTGAAATACTGAAGAGAGAATTCAAATTATTGTCTGAAGGTGCAAAGATATTTGTAATCTCTGTTACTCAATGCAAGAAAGGACAACAATGTAAGTCATTTATGCTATAATATTTTGTATAATTTATTTGGATTTTCTGAAGAATAGCTAGGTTAACACTTCCAAATTTTTTTGAATTTTCTTAAGGCAATCATTTACTACTTCTTAAATCCTTCTTTCTGGGCTTATTTCTACCCTTTAAATTTTTGTTTATGAAGTAATTTTATCATCAGATATGAAGCTGTCTATAATCCATTATGGAGTACATTCTACTCTTGATCCTGAGTGTAATTATGGTGCATATCATATACTTTGCTTTAGGAAACTTGTAACATATAAAATTGCCATCTGACTGACTAGCAAATTGTTGAAATGCTGAGAACTCTTACTTATTCCAGGTGTCATGAGAAGTAAGGAACAAAATTTTCTGATTTCTTAGTTTTGTATATTTTATGAGTCTTGTGACTACTTGTAAATTTTAAGAATTGTTTTTTCATAAAGATTATTTTTTCCCTAAGTTAAGATGGACAGCTAAACAATCACAAATTGCAATGGTGGGTTAGGTCTATGCCAACCTATGACATGAGGAAGATGTACAAGATAAATCAACTGATTACCACACATATTCATCCTTTTTCACTATGATGGTTAATTTTATGTCTCAACTTGGCTGTGCCATGGTGCTCAAATATTTGATTAAACTTCATTCTGGAAGTTTCTGGGAAGATTTTTTTTAGACAAGATTAACATTTGAACCAGTGGATTTTGAGTAGATTATCTTCCAAAATGTATGTGGCAATTGTTTGAGGGCCTTAGTAGAATAAAGATTCACCTCTCTTGAGCAGGAAGGAATTGTGCCAGTACCTGGCTTTGGACTCAAAAGGCAATTCTCCTGGGTCTCTAGCAGTTGGCCTACCTTCTCTCTCTCTTCTTTTTCCTCTCTCTTCTCTCTCTATGTGTATCTATCTTTCTCTGTTTCTCTCTCTCCATATATACATATCTATAGATACAGACACACACACACACACACACACACACACATACATATCCAGTGAGTTACATATTCATGTCAACTGCTAAACTTTCTGTTTCATAGTGTGTGGCCTTGGTTCCAAGGTATGTTATGAGGAATCCCATGTTAATCAAAGGCTCTATGAACTTTTGATTAGTATTGAAGTTCAAAATACTGTAGGAAAGGAAGGAAAACTTATACTTATGAGATTATGTGCTTATTTGGTCAAAATGAGTCACTGTCCTGTCCCTACTAAAAGGGTGAAATGAATTTGACATAATTAGTTTGTCTCTGTGTATCTGATTAGTCTCCTCAAGAAATCAAGTATCCTCAAAAAATCAAGAGCTTGATATCCATCTCTGTTGCTAATGAGTCAAATATCAATCAGCAGCAATAGCTAGGTTAGCTTTAGTAAATGGAAGCCCATGTTGTTGGGCCCAGCACATATAGACTCCATCTCTGTCACCATGACTACTCTGTTAAACAGTGCATTATGCAAATATTGTGCTGATAAAGGACAGAGGCTGGTTGACACTGACTGGAATTCATCTTGTACTTGATTGTTTAGTGCCTCTTCTGTATATAAATTCTCTGTAATGGGCATTAATGTCCAATACAGAGATTTTTATTTATTTATACATAATCTCAAATGTCTATTTGCATGCCTTTTCCTTTCCTTAATCTTCAAATTTTCTTTCAGACCATTAACTAACCAACTAAGCCATCTTTAAATGCCCATAAACTCATGTATATCCTTAGCTCAAGCCAATTCTCTCTCCATAAAATGGGGATGAGCAGGTACAGCATCCAAAAACGCCAAACAGTAGGAGGAACTTCCTTTACCATTGTGTTTCAGGGTCCCTCTTGAGTGAAGCTATAATGCAGCAGCAGTTTATATTTAGTGTGGTGCCTTCCTATACCAGGCATAGGCATCTGTGAATTAAGCATGACTTTCTTCTTCCTTTGGCAGCTCGTCATAAGGACCTCCCATTAGCAACAGGAGTGAATTGGAGGAGAAATATCAGCAGAGGTATGGTAGAAGACATGGAGTTCATCTGTTCTGTTTCTTTGTGACTTCTGGACCTGGTAAAGGCACTTACTGTATTTACCGTTTCAATATTAATGATGAATTGCTTCTGGGCCTGCCCAATCTTACCATCAGGTGGGACTGACATTAGCAGCTCATGACAAATGGTTCTGGATACATGGTTAAGTATGGTCTTATTCCAAAACATTAGAGATTTGTGCTTTGAATTTCCTACTTGGGCTTGACAGAAACTCCACATAGTATCCTTTTTAAAATTCAGATACTACTTATTGAATGCCCAATTATATGGGTCAAGTGGCAGGGCTGCCTGTACTACAGCTTTGACCTGCTTTTGAAAGTTTCTTGCTCTGGGCACCACTCAAAATAGTCATCCTTCCACGTCTCATCATTGAGCTGTAGTCTAAAGCATGACATAAACATGTTGCTTCTCATACATGAAGAGTCCTACCCAAGCACTTTTATCATTTCTTAATGGTAAAAAGCAAGATGCTATAATTTATACTTTACTTTGTATAGATCCCATCATGACTCAAATTGCTAGATCCTGAAATGTCACCCATGTAGCTGGCTTCTGAGTCTTATGGCTTATCTCCCACTTGCTTGAACACATTATCTCATTAAGGTTTCCAAAGTATTTTCCATTTGTCAGTCACAACGTTTGATTAACATGATTTCATTATTGTAGTGGACCCATTCAATGTGTGCAATGCCCAGATGGCCCAGTAAACTTTAGAATATATTATGACATAGAACAAGAATATTAATATGACATGATTGTGAATGACATTAACATACCAATAATAATGCTATTAATATTAACATGGCATTATTATGAATGCTTATGGAAATATTGTGAATTAATATGGTTCCATGTGAATGAAATTGGCTTCTTACTCACTTTTATGATGCATATGGAAAGTAATACATTCATAAGATTAATACCTGCTTATTACATACACAAATTAACACTAAACTTCCCTAGTGAAGTTATCACATTAGGTACAATAGGTAGAATGTGGGCTACTATTTGGGTACTTTATCAGTAAGTCATTGCTTTTTATGGTCCACCTAGTTTTTGCAAGGACTAACAGACAAATTAAATGGTGATAAAATAGAGAACACCATCTCTATATCCTTTAATGTCTTTGAAGGTGGAGTGATAGCTACCATTGCACTGGTTTCTTTGTGACTTCTGGACCTGCTCAGGTCACTACCCATATGTACCATTTCAATATGATAAATTGCTTCTGGTCATGCCCAATCTTACCATTAGTTGGGACTGACATTACCAGCTTATGAGAAGTGGTTCATATAAAGTATACATGTAAATATTTATACATGTAAATAAGTATACATGTAAAAAATACATGTGAAGTATTTTTTTTAAATTTTATTTATTTATTTGATAGAGAAAGAGAGGGAGGGAGAGAGAGCACATAAGTAGGGAGAGCAATAGAGGGAGAGGGAGAAGTAGGCTCCCCACTGAGCAGGCAGCATGACATGGGGCTTGATCCCAGGACCATGGAAGCATGACCTGAGCTAGAAGGGAGACACTTAACTGAATGAGCCATCCAGGCACCCCTGGAATATAAAGTATTTTTTAAGACTTTATATTTTAAAGATATTTTATTTAGACTTACAACAAAATTGAGAGGCAGGTACAGAGATCTCCCGTATACTTCCTTCCCCCCATATATATAACTTTCCCCATTGTCAAAAATACTTATCAGAATGGTACATTTTTTACCAAGATGAACTTCTACTGACACATCATAATCACTGAAAGTCCATAGTTTACCTTCGGGCTCACTCTTGGTGTTGTGTATTCTATGGGTTTGGAAAACATATAATACATATATCCATTATTATAATATCACACAAAGTATATTCACTGCCTCAAAAATCTGTGTTCTGCCTAGTCACCTCTTCAACCACCCCCCCCAACCCCTGGAAATCACTGATCTTTTTACAATATCCATATTCTTCTCTTTTCTAGGATGTCATATAGTTGGAATTATACAGGGTGTAGGCTTTTCATATTGGCTTATTTACATAAGTAATGTGCATTTACTGTTCCTCCATGTCTTTTCATAGCTTAATAGCTCATTTCCTTTTAGTGCTGAATGTTCCACTCTCTGGATGTACCACAGTTTATTTATCCATTCACCTACTGAAGGGCATCTTGGTTGCTTTCAAATTTGAGAAATTATGAATAAAGCTGTTATAAATACCTTGTGCAGGCTTTTGTGTGGACATAAATTTTAAATTCTTTTGGTTGAATACCAAGGAGAATAATAGCTGGATTGTATGGTAAGAGTATATTTCATTTTGTAAGATATTACCAAACAGTCTTCCAAAGTGACTGTATCATTTTGCATTGATTGAGAGTTCCTGTTGCTCCATATCCTCACAAACATTTGGTGTTGTCAGAGTTCTAGATTTTAGCTATTTTAATAGGTTTTTTAATTTGACTTTCCCTGATGATATATGATGTGGAACATTTTTGCATATGCTTATTTGCCATCTTTGATGAGGTGTCTGCTAAGGTCTTGGGTCCATTTTTTAATCAGATTTATTTGTTTGAATAAAAAGTCATCATCATACCCAAAGTCATCAAGGATTTCACCTATGTTATCTTCTCTTTTTTTTTTTAAGATTTTTTTTTTAAAGATTTTATTTATTTATCTGAGAGAGAGAATGAGATAGAGAGAGAGAGCATGAGAGGGGGGAGGGTCAGAGGGAGAAGCAGACTCCCCGCTGAGCAGGGAGCCTGATGCGGGACTCGATCCCGGGACTCCAGGATCATGACCTGAGACGAAGGCAGTCGCTTAACCAACTGAGCCACCCAGGCGCCCTTTTTTTAAGATTTTATTTATTCATTTGAGACGCACAGAGAGAGAGAGAGCATGAACAGGGGGCAGAGGGAGAAGCAGGCTCCCCACTGAGCCAGGAGCCCGATCCCAGGACCCTGGGGTCATGACCTGAGCTGAAGGCAGATGCTTAACCATCTAAGCCACCCAGGCACCCCCCCATATTATCTTCTAGGAGTTTATAGTTTTGTACTTTATATTTAGGTTTATGATCCATTTTGAGTTCATTTTTGTGAACAGTGTAAGTTCCAGGCATATTTTTACATTTGTATGTGCACATTCTAGTGCCATTTGTTAAAGATATTATCATTGCTCTATCCCATTACCTTTTATCTTTTGTCAGAGATGAGTTGACTATATTTATGGGGGTCCATTTCTGGGCTCTTCATTCTATTCTGTTGATCTATTTGTCTATCTTTCACCAATACCACACGGTGTTGATTAGTGTAGCTTTATAATAAGTCTTAATGGCAGGTGGTGTCAGTCCTCCAACTTTGTTTTTCCCCTTCAATATTGTGTTAGCTATTCTGGGTCTTTTCTGTCTCTGTAAAACTTTAGAATCAGTTTGTTGATATTCATAAAATACCTGCTGCAAAACTAAATATACTTTTATCATATAATCTAACAATTGTACTCCTTGGTATTTACCCTGGGAAGTTAAAAACTTATGTTCACACAAAAACCTGCACACAGATGTTTATAGTAGCTTTACTCATTCATACTTGCCAAAACTAGGAAGCAACTAAGATCTTTCAATAAGTGAGCAGATAAAGTATGATACAACCAGACAACAAGATGCTACTCAGCACTAAAAAGAAATGAGTTATCAAGCCATGAAAGACATGGAGGAAACAAATGCATATTATTGAGTTAAAGAAGCCAATATGAAAAGTCCACATACTGTATGATTCCAAATACATGACATTCTGGAAAAGAAAAAATGTGGATATAGTAAAATGATCAATGATTGCTAAGGATGGGGGAGGAGAGGGAAAAATATGTGGAACACAGAGGATTTTCAGAGCAGTGAAAATACTCTTTATGATGCCATAATGATGGAAATATGTCATTAGACCCTCATCTATGAACACATAGAATGCACAAAACCAAGAGTGAATAGTCAACTATGGACTTTGGGTGATTATGATGTGCCAGTTTGGGTTAATTAATTGTAACAAATGTACCACTCTGGTAAGGGATGTTGCTAATGAGAGAGGTTATGCATGTGTTGGGGCAGGGAGCATGAGGGAACTCCCTGTACTTTCCCCTACTGTAAACCTAAAACTTCTCTTAAAAAATAATCTTAATAAAATAAACAATCCATTGGTCTATCTTGGACTTTTATTTGATTATTTATCTACACTAATTTCTTGACATCCGGAATTGGTTATTTGGAAAGTATTGCCTCACTGAAAGTATGCAGATCTTCCAAACGTAGACCTTTTATAGAATAATATAAAAAATCATATTAAAGTCTTAAAGGAGTTAAAAAATATAAAGATTTTGGTGGGAGATTATGAGTTTCTCAAAATTCCAATATTTACTTGAAAACTTAAAAATTATCATTAACTTCAAACACTGTTACTTCCTTTCCTCAAAGTGACAGGAGCAGTGCTTTGGTTTTTAAAAAATAAACTGAAGTTTAAAGTCTTATGTTTATTATTTTCAGAATTGAATTTTAACAATAATTCTTGTATAAGTAAATGACAGAACATAAACAAACATATTGTTCCTTTGGCAACAAGATTATAAAACACATGTTAAAAGATTGCAAGGACCCTTCAGGCCCCTCTCATGCCTATTTTTTTAGAACAATTTCCCAAAGATAACAAGCTTTCATTCTAGTGACTCTTTTGTTTTATTGACAGGTCACAGGAATAGAAGTGCAAATTGCTTTGTGAATATGAGTTTCTGGAGACTTGGACTTATCAACAATCTGACTCCTCAGATGCTTTACAAACTCTTAAATCCTTGGAGTTACCTGAAGCAGAATTATGAGTTATTGTTGTCCTTCACACAGAATTCTAGGTTAGCAAGTGCCTAAGGCAGGGAGGAGTTAGAGTGAATAGCAGGAGTTTTGCTGGCCTATGATACAGCATGTGTTCCTGGCTGTTTCTTTGTTGTAGGCTGCAGAAAATGGGATGCATCTGTTATGTATCGATGCTGATGCTCTCTCGAGATGCTGACAGAGGTGAAGAAATAAATGGTTTGAGGTGGGTACATAAAAGTGGCTCTCATGTTGGCATAACTGTTTTATGGTTTTAACAAAGAACTGTCTACTATATCCAGTTAATAATCTCATTTCATCTTGAGTTTCCTGCATTGTTAAACTAAACATAAAGAGCCTTTTGGAACAAAGCTGTGCATAGGTTTTGACTGTGCTTTTTATGTGAGTAGAGCTCACTCTGGTAGATTGGGAATTCATTAGGTAAATTGGAACCACAATTGGTTTTGTTTCTATTGAGGAAGAAGAAAACACTGGCATGAAAATTCTGTGAAATATTGATTTTTTTTTTGAAAGTTTTTCAAGTAAAGCTGTGAAACAGCATAAATTAAAGGTGAATTGTTTCCTCCAAATATTGAATCCCTTGAATTTGGGGTTTGCTTTCAGGCAATTGAAATTTTCCTAGCACATTTAAACCAAAAGAGATCTATTATAAATATTAGGAAGATATAAAAGTATTGGAAGTAGATTATAAAAGATTCTGGCCACACTTTCAGGAATAATTTCATCTTCCAAATTAACTGCCTCTGCCATGATCAGAGGCTCCATGGCAAAAACAAACAAACAACAACTTAGAATCAGAGAGCAGAGATGACATAACTGCATTCTCTCTGTCCTGATCTCAGTCAGCACAAGGGATCCCTCAAGTTCCATATCCCTTTGTCCTTAATTCAGTTCTGAATCTATTTCATGTAAGTTTATCTGGTTGAGCAAACCTAACGTGCATCCAGAAACCCAGATCCAAGGACATCTGAGAAACAGAGTTTTTGAGCCTCTCTAAATATGAATGCACACTAGAAGGAAACACAATGGCTGCTAAGCATCAATCATATCCCATATCCATCACATCTTTAAAAATACTTTTGTAAAGTTTACTATAAATTGAAATTATGTATATAAGACCCTAGTTGTCATTTACATTATATAATTAAAGATATGTTCCCATGGGAAATAGAAAAAATCGATATCAAATTTTATACTATATGGGGCAGAAAGTCCCTGGTGCCCTAATTTCCCTAATGCTTTTATTTCTGAGTGAATATGATTACCTTGCTTTTTATATATAGCATACAGAACTAGGGAAAAAAAAATCACTGCTCTAAATTTTTGGTTAACTTAACTTTAATTGACTGACTGGTGTTAAAGTTTTCACGGAAACAGTAATCAGAGTCTAGGAATTTCATTAAGCAAGATACATTTTATTTGTAAGTAAGAGAAAAATAGATGTCATTATACTAGAATATTCTTTCCCTCACCTATGGTGAGGACTCGAGACCTCTCTCTGTCTCCATAATTTGCTAGGACTCACCAGTCTTAAAAAAAACTCTTATACCCATGGTTATAGTTTATCATACAGAAGGACACAGTTTAAAATCAGCAAAGTAAAAAGATGCATGGGGTGAAGTTCAGATAAATTGGTGCAAGCTTT
Source organism: Leptonychotes weddellii (assembly GCF_054177405.1). NCBI lineage: Eukaryota > Metazoa > Chordata > Mammalia > Carnivora > Phocidae > Leptonychotes > Leptonychotes weddellii. Next base: position 154,731,443 of record NC_138370.1, on the reverse strand, counting down.
CAGGTGACACCAACCAGGGGAGTCATATAGAAAAGTACTTAATCCTCCTAGCAACATTGCATAATGATATATGGGAAATATTGCCATGTGACTGACTTCGACTTCTCAGACTCCAGCCATCTTTTACCCCAAACCCAAAACAGGCATTCATCATAAATCACATCATTAGGACAAACATCTGGTCATGACCCAAGGTTACAGGCATACAAAAAATACTATTTTTAAACAAAGTATTGTAAGAGCTCTGAGGTTAATTCCCAGGAGCCAGCCAAAGGCCAATTCTGAAGATGGGCTTTTCTTTGGAATATATAGGGTTTTAGCAACTCAGATCTACTAAGTTCACTCTTTCTTCCCACCATCTTTGATGTGTGTGTGTGTGTGTGTGCACCCAATAAATTTGATGAGATGTTCCTGGTTCAGAAGCTACACAATGCCTTTGGAGACATGGAACTCATCAACACTCATTTTCTTTATTTAAAGAAATAGTCCGGGGATGCCTGAGTGGCTCAGTCCTTTAAGTGTCTGCCTTCAACTCAGGTCATGATCCCAGGGTCCTGGGATTGAGCCCTGAGTGGGGCTCCCTGCTCAGTGGGGAGCCTGCTTCTCCCTCTCCCTCTGCCCCTCCCACCCCGCTGGTACTCTCTCTCTCTTAAATAAGTAAATAAAATCTTAAAAAAAAAAAAAAGAAAGAAATAGTCCATTTACCCTTATTCTAGAATTTCAGTTGTTTCCTTTAAACTTACATTTTCCCATGATTGCATGCACACACACACACACACACACACACACATATGTAATTGTTTTTGTTGTTGTTGTTGTTGGAGGGTGACTTATTGTTTATTTTCCTTAGAAAGATTCTTTTGCTCACATTTCCTAGTCTTAGAGACGCATCCATTGGAACTCTGTGCTGTGTTATAGGAGGAGCATTGAGACTCTGCAACAGACTGGCTTGACTGTACCAAGATCTTCAAATCAAAACAAGGAGACAACACTTCTCTCTCTAGGAATGAACTGTTCATACAGAAACTAGTGATGGCTTACAAAAATGCATTATTTTAAATTCTGGGTATCAGAAGTTCATAATGCATCTCATTGGACTAAAATTGAGGTGTGAACAGGTATACATTCCTTCTGAGGGTCTAGGAGGAAATTCATTTTCCAGTTTATTGAGGCTGCCCACACTCCTTAGCTCATGGCTCATCTTTTTTCTCTATTCTCAAAGCCAACAACTTTGGGCCAAGTCCTGCTTATGTGACAATCTCTCTGATTATTTTCTGCCTGCCTCTTTCCCTTTTTTTTTTCTTTTTAAAGATTTTAATTTTAAGTAATTTCTACACCCAACATGGGGCTCGAACTCACAACCCAGAGAAAGATCAGGAGTCACATGCTCTACCAACTGAGCCAGCCAGGTACCCCCTACCTCTTCTACTTTTAAAGATTATTGGTCTAACTCAAGTAATATAGGATAATCTCCCCATTTTAAGGTCAACTGATTAGCAACATTAATTTCACCCACAACCTTAAGTCATTTCCTTTTGTCATAGAAACTAGCACATTCACAGATTAGAAATAGCTAAGCCTCTTTGGGGACCATTATTTGTAGACATTTTGGGGGACAGTTATTCTGTCTACCACTGGGTAAGATTCACATGCTATAAGTTGTGTTTGAAATTTACCCAGTAACATTTTAAGAACCTAAAATACATTTTCTAATGCTGAGATATAAAGAAAAGACATTTTAAATTCATGATCAGCCAAATTTTTTCAAGAAGTCAAGATTTTTAATGCCTTAGAAGAGTTTAATTGAGTGGAAGTTAGAGAAATATGACTGTTCCTTTCTCTGTATGAATATAGGACAGATATATTGACATAAATAAAAGGCAGCTGTCATTGTTCTTTGTAATTCTTTGATTAGTGTACAATAGCCCTCTGATAATTGACTAAATAATAAAAGCATGAGACAATCAAACTAGTAGTAGTCTTGAAAACAAAAAAAATGCAAAAATAAATAAAAATATCTAATTACCATGATTCAATATTATTTTTTTGTAATCATTATTATTGACACTTTATTTCTACCTGTGCCTATTAATAATTGAAGGTGGAAAATCTTCTTGAGGAAGGATGGGACTAAGTTTCAATTTCTTTACCTCTATGCATTTATGAGTTCTGACAATTTGTCAACTCCCATTTATGCTGAAGGTACACAATGCTAATATTTGTCATGACATGTACAGAAGAAAAGTGCTTAGTGCTATATTTTCCATATAATTTTAATATCATTTTTCAAAAGGAAGAAAATTTTTGAAAGTTAAATGTCTAAAAGTATAATCTCAATCTTTTAAAAAGACATACTGATTTTCCAAAATTGGGTCTATTTAATTAATTATGTCCAATGGGGTTAGGGCAGAGGAAATATTTTTAAATGTAAATGCAATCACAAATGTGTAGAAAATAGTGAAAATCTATACTGAGAAATGTTTCTCTAGCCATTAGCAATTTTACAAGTTTAAGATTTCTGTTCAGACCTGATTAACATTCTTTTGAAAATTTAGGTAATTTAATATGCAAAGACACATAAAATGAAACTAATGAATGCAAATGTAATCATTGTCAGTATGTTTTAGATTTGACCAAATTAACAATATTAGTGGATCAGCAAGTAAACTGATGATGCAAGCAAATGTTACTTGATTTTAATCAGAAATTATGCTTTGTGAATGTTGGTGAACAATTATTTTGAAAGATAAATGCATTTGAAGGCAGCATGTTGTAGGAAGTTTATTTACCTCCTGTTTCAGTATAGATTTACATGTCTGTTTCCAGAAATAATGCTTTCATCTATGCCCACAATATATAATAGAATATCCATCAACTCTAAAACCCTTTCTATAGTATTCACCAGAATGCTGATAGAGTATATTCCTAAAACACTCTTTAAAGGTAAAGATGTACATTTTCTATAAACTAGTAATAGGTAATATAATTATGTGATCTCAGGGAAACATGAAAGCCTATAACAGAAAGATAAAAGATTTAAAAAGTGAGTAAAAGGGAACTAAACTCACACCAGTAAAATAGGTAAATACACTATAGAATATTCATACAATACAAGAGTAGACTGAGGTCAAATGAAATAAACAAACAATAGCTGTGTAGATCACTATAAATAAGTATAAACAAATTTGGAGTGAAGAAAGCAACGTTAAAATAAAGATGCTATGGACTTAGATTATAAAAATGCAAACAGTGTATATTAATCAAAGATATGTTAAAACAAATGTGCTAGGCATGCAAAATATAGTAAAATATAAAGATACGCATTAAAAGGCATGGAGGGGGGTACCCGGGTGGCTCAGTTGTTAAGAGTCTGTCTTCGGTTCAGGTCATGATCCCAGGGTCCTGGGATCGAGCCCCGCATCAGGCTCCCTTCTCGGCAAGAAGCCTGCTTCTCCCTTTCCCACTCCCCCTGCTTGTATTCCCTCTCTTGCTGTCTCTTTGTCAAATAAATAAATAAATAAATAAATAGGCATGGGAATGAGGGTAGTGGTTAGTTCTCGGTAGACAGGTGAATTTGTTCAGGAAAGGGACATACAGGACTTCAGTAATCTGTTTATTCTAACGTGAGTGTTGGCTATATCAGGTTTTTTTTTCATTTTTCATTATTTTTGACTGTGTAAATTATTTCATAAAACACTCTTCTGCTCCAAAAGTAGGGTCTGCTAGTTTATGCTTTCTGTGGTGTCATTTTTTTCCATGTATGTATAACAAAACTCTGGAAAATAGAGTTAACAGAGATACTCCTATCCAAAGCTTTTTGCCTCAAGCAGAATCTCCAAAATGCCAGTCCTGATACAGCTTGTAGAGTGATTTCCTTTAGAAAAGGCCAACTTCCACTTTTATTTCCCTAAGATATTGATGAGGGAATGTGGCCAGCAGTTCTTTCACAAAATGGAAAAAGATCTTGGGTGTTAGCTGTCCCTTAACAATTGGCAGTCTGCCCTCTCTGAGATAGACACTAGCCTCTCACTGCATGAAATCCTTTTCCTAACTCATCTGCAATCAAGTAATTTGAAAACAAAACTGTCACTCAAAAAATGTGACATTGGAAAAAAAAAAATTTAAGGAGGTCATGGACCTAAAAGATTCTTACCTGAAAGTTTGGTCGAGGTCATGGTGGACTCCTTCCCTAAAGAGCAGCCTCTGTTATTTCTGTGAGCAGTTACACTGTCATTATATTAGTCATTTTTTTTTTTTAATGTGTGTCGCACTATTACCTTATATGCATGTGAAAGATCTTTTATTTGCAAAACGATTTTTGTTTGCAAGCATACTTAGTAAATACAGGTTAAGTAAAGAAGTAAGAACTATAGGGAAGAAGCTTGTCTACCTGGAGAATGCCAGGTACCTAACATTGATTTAGTCACTAGATTCTGTCTTAGGTAAACTTCCAATGCAGGAACACACTTGTCTTAGCTATTCTGGGCTACAATAGCAGAATACCACAGACTGGATAGTTTACAAATAACAGATATTTATTTCTCACAGTTCTGGAGGCTGGAGTCCAAGATCAGGGTGCCAATATGGCTGGGTTCTGGGGAAAGGTTGTAGACTGCCAACTTCTCCCTCTGTCCTCCACTGGTGGAAGGGGCAAGGGACCTCTGTGGGGTCTCTTATAAAAGTACTGATCCCACTTATGAGGGCTCCACCCTCATAACTTAAGAATTTCTCCAAAGCCCCACTTTCTAATATCATCATAAGGGGCATTAAGATTTCAACATATGAATTTTGGGAAGGCACAAACATTCAAACATAGCATCAGTCATGTGAAGATGCCAGAAATGATGAACCTCATTACAGAATCATGAGATTTATATTTCTGAAATTGTTAGCTCAAACCCACTGTCAATGTAACAAACGTTGTCTTATAATCATCATAAAGTTATACGCATTATAGTATACTTTTAATTTTGTATTGTATCTTAAAAACTATGTAAGTGAGGTATGGTAGACCCTAATGATAAGGCTATTGCTATAAATAATTTGACAGCCTAAAATATTTTATGTGGTGACTACTGTTTAAAGCACTATCTATTCCAGAACATAACTCTACTAAGGCAGAATTGATGTCATTACTCAAAGACACAAAGCAGTTTGCACTAATGATAATAGTAATAATCTTTCATTTATTTGGGCTTTAAGGCAGCAGATCAGTTGAGCAAAACAAAATATTTTCAAAGATTCATTTCATGCTTTATTGTGTTTGATTATAAACATTTGAAAAAAATGAAAATTGAGCATGAAGTATGGTAATATAGTATGGAAATAGCCATATATTTTATATAAAGAGGCATTCAGAAAAAGAATTTTTTTTTTCTTGAATCAATCAAGTTATAACAGAATTAATTTAAAATCACTTTTCGCTGTAGTATTGCTTTCTCAATACAATTGAAATTCCTAGCTATATTATATATAATACTACATTTTCCTAAATTCTACCAGACAGATAGAAAGTTTAATACATTGGATAGGAAAGTCTTTCAATTGCATCGCTATCCAAAAGAACAATCCAATTTCATATCCTAACAGCTTTTGTTGGAAAACACAGCAATGATTTCTTAAAAACTCTTCCTGGGATGACTACAGGCACCCAAATTCCATTCTGAAAAGGCTATAGTACTTGTTCCTTGACATTTTCAAAGTTCATGTGATCCTGAGAAATGATTAAAGGTTATCTCTAGAGCATATTGCTGATGACAGTTTCCCCAGTTTGCTATAGTTTATAGGTAGCAAAGAATGTATTGTTTTAAGAATTTTTATTTTCTTTTTCACTCCATCCCTCAAGTCACAATATAAGTCATTGCTTTTGTTCCCTAAGCTGGTGTAGAGTTCTATGTACACCTGGATAGTATATCGCTAATAATGATACAAGTACACAGTTTGAGCTTTAAGAATCATTTCATTTTTATCATTTCCTTTGATTTTGTTCTATATGAACAGTATATTATTCCTTTATCACATATCAAGAAAAATAGAAACTAAGAATCATCTTGTAACCTGTTACTGATAGTTTTATTTCTATAAATAGAAATATAATTAGTTGTATCTTAAACCTATTTAAGATACAACTAATGTAATATCTCTACTCTTAAGATGCTTGCATTCTTGGGGTGGCTGGGTGGCTCAGTCGGTTAAGCGGCTGCCTTCGGCTCAGGTCATGATCCCAGGGTCCTGGGATCGAGCCCCGCATCGGGCTCCTTGCTCAGCAGAGAGCCTGTTTCTCCCTCTCCCTCTCTCTCTGCCTGCCTGCCACTCCCCCTGTTTGTGCTCTCTCCCTCACTATCTCTCTCTCTGTGTCAAATAAATAAATAAAATCTTAAAAAAAAACAAAAGATGCTTGCATTCTTAATATGTATTTTTATTCTAATCTAAAATGGTTTGATGTATTATAAGCTCATTTTAAAAAATCAGATAATAAATGTTGGCAAAGCTTATTTACTATTCTAAGTTTTAAACTAAAGTTTATGTGCATTATATAAGTAACTATAACTATAAATGTAAATGTGAATAGAATTTCTAAAATTGTCTTCTTCACCCCAAGGAACAAAATAGTCTCTAGTTTAGAGACTGCTAATCAAAAATCTTGTTAATATGCAACCATTAACTGATTATTGTTTGATCTATCCCAGGATCTCATTCTCACCTTGATTAATAATTAATATATGTCAGGGGCACCTGGGTGGCTCAGTCGTTAAGCGTCTCCCTTTGGCTCAGGACATGATCCCAGTGTCCTGGGATCGAGTCCCACATCGGGCTCCCTGCTCGGGAGGAAGCCTGCTTCTCCCTCTCCCACTCCCCCTGCTTGTGTTCCTGCTCTTGCTATCTCTCTCTCTGTCAAATAAATAAATAAAATCTTTAAAAAAAAATAATATATGTCAATTCTCTCTCTTCCTCTTTCATACTTTCATATGTGAATTTGTAGTAGAAAGTCTTGCTCTACAGCCCATGGAGAGATTGTGGCAATATTTTGTTATATAGCAGATCCAGCAGGATGATTTTCCAAGATTCCACACTAAGATACCTGCTGATATTTTTTTCCCATTTTTGTTCTTTTCTCTTACACTTCCCTTTGCTCTGTGAGGCATAGATTTTAATTATTTTACAGATTGAGGCAGAATGAAATAAATTCTTGCCCAATTTTTCACAGCCAGCAAGTGGCAGGACTACTATGGTTGAGCACCTGTGATGGAGAAGGGGCATGTAAAGGTGGGTAAATTGTGGTTTCTTCCATTAAAGAGCTTTTTTTTAAAGATTTATTTATTAATTGAAGAGAAAGAGAGAGTGTAAGCACAAATACAAGTGAGCAGGGGAAGGGGCAGAGGCAGAAGGAGACAAGCAGACTCTGATCTGAGCATGGAGCCCTGCACAGGGCTCAATCCCAGGACCCTGAGATCATGAACTGAGCCGAAATCAAAAATCAGACACTTATCAACTGAGCCATCCAGGTGCCCCTTCCATTAAAGAGCTTTAAGTCTACTTTGGGTTATTAGTATCCACACATGAACTGGACCACAGTGAATAAATTTGAGTGCAGGTTTGTAACAGTGATTAAGAATAAGAGTTTTCGAATCCAATCTGAGAGTGAATCCCAGCTCTAACATGAAGTAGCTGGATGACCTTGGACAGGATACTTAGCTTTCCTTGTTTCAATTCATTTACCTATAAAGTGAGATAATTATATCAATAATGCAAATGTATTGTGGAAATTAATTGAGTTGAAGCAAATAAATTATCAAATATAGGGCTCCTGGGTGGCTCAGTTGGTTAAGCGACTGCCTTCGGCTCAGGTCATGATCCTGGAGTCCCGGGACCGAGTCCCGCATCGGGCTCCCTGCTTGGCAGGGAGTCTGCTTCTCCCTCTGGCCCTCCCCCCTCTCATGTGCTCTCTCTCATTCTCTCTGTCTCAAATAAATAAATAAAATCTTAAAAAAAATAAAAAAAATAAAAAAAAAATTATCAAATATAGCTTCTCACATACAGTTAACATTCAATAAAATATTACTATTATAAAGTGTTTTGGCAACAGTGCAACAGCTCATCATAAGAGAGACTGTAAGATCATTGTTGAAGCCAATTAAATGACATGTAAGAGATATAGTGTATTCTATCTAGTCTATTATTTATTTAACTGTCACATATTGTCTATTTTCAACTTATTTCATTTTGCATTCATGCATTGGGTGAACAGGTGCACTAGATAATTTGTAAGGTTCTCTTAAACTACAATGTAACATAAAATAAATAGAAGTTGATAGAAGACCAAGTATTTGGGTCAACTTCACTACCTATGGTCAGACCATTTCTACAATATTTCATAATAATGGAACACTTTCACCTTTTTTTAAAAAAACATAACTGGAGGCTTAAAAAAACCTAAGCAGGGCTTCCTTTAAATTATAATTTTTAATTATACTCTGAAAGTTTCCTAAAATTGGTCACAATTTATATCAGGATTATACCATCTCTTGTTGCTCCCAGGAAAAGAAAATTGTATGAGATTTTCAAAGTGTTCAGAAGAATTACAATGTGAGGTAGAGGCAAAAACCAGAGAAAAGAGATTATAAATGAAATTGTAGAACATTTTATACCCTCAAGTTTCTGTGATCTGAAACATAAATGAAGGCCACAGGCTGGCTGAGGGCCTACATTGTGCTAAGTGTTGGTATAGACGCCATGTCTTTCCAAATACATTTGCAAACTATTTTCTGCACAAAGCCACAGATGATGTTTTTGCAATAGCAAAATAAGAGATCTTACTAAATCACAGAAGCTAAAATATGATCTTTTTACAAGAACCAATTAAAGAAAAGGAGCCCTTCTCTTGCCCCTGTAGATAAATGGTTAATGCACTGAAGTGTGATATTTAATTACCTCTTTTTATTTTACCTTTCATTATTTTAACTTTCATAGCCACACATGTTACACTGGCCATAAAATTATATAGCCCATTTTAAGGTACAGCCACAGTATTTTTCTGGCTGATTTCCTGATGCAGTGTTTTGCCAGTGGTCACCACACCATGGGAAGGTTTTCCTCCAATTGATTCCAAATTTATAGCCCTAAAACTTTACCAGTGTCATGTCATTAAACAGGGGAGTCTATGTTCCTGCAATCAATTAGAAATCTCTAAGATCCAGCCTCCTCTATTTGATCAATCTACTTGCCAAGATGAAGATGTTAATCCCAATTGCCAATGTCTCATCATGTAAAGTACTCTGACCACTATACAAAATCCTACTATATTAAATCCTTTCAAAAAGAGAAACAATATCAATTTGTAGGGAAATAAAAAAGAGGCTGCCTTGCAGAATGGTTGTAAGCCCTGTAACTGCAAACTGCATCCCTAGTGAGAAATGTTTGACAAAGGGCTATGACTTAGTTTTCTTAGTTTCAATAGAACAGAAAATAATACCTTACTGGACATACAGGGATATTCTGGTCAACTTTTGATGTTTGAAAATATTATTTGATTTCATACAATCTTTTTAAAATCAGGATTCTTGCTAATCATTAGTGACACTATTCTGACATCTCCCTATATAGAGAGAGCCAGACAAATTAGCCAAATTCTAACATTTCATATTTTATTGCTTTATGCAAAGCTAAAAGAATATGAACATATTGTTTCTATTTAAATCATACCAATGCATGACAGTGGTACTCTTCTAAATGTGACACATATATAATTACACACACACATATATATTATACACATACAGATATAATACTGATCTGTGTGTGTTTATATATTTACACATTTTGAAGAAATGAATTTATCAAAGTACAAAATCCAGGAAAAATCTTGACGAATTCTCAACTTCTACCTAATTACAATACACTACTCATGACACACTAATATAGATGCTGAAAAATCCTTCTTTTATATTAACATGACAATAAGTAAAAGAGAGGATATAATGGTATTTTTTTCATACTTAATCTTTAGGCATAAAACAATGCCCAGGAAGTGATTACTAATATTTGTTGAATGAAAATATAGACTGATAAATATTTATGCATTTACTTTATTCAATAAAGGTTTACTTAGAACCTACAATTTGGTAAGCACTAAACAAGGTGTTAGTGATTCTGAGATAAAAAATTACTCTGCCCCCAATAAGATCTCAACTTAATGGAATATAAACATATTAATATATAATAAAACACAATGTCATTATTGTCAGATATAGTGAACATTTTCCTAACAGTACTCTACTTGAAAACCTATGTGAAGACTTCAGTTGCTAACTGGAAATAACAAAATATTTCCTGGATTCTCTACTATTCAAGGACAGTCAATTCATAATATTTCTCATTTCTATTAGCTAGGAATGCTATATAAAATGCAATTCAGTAATCATGTTTCCCATTCCAAGCTTTCTTTTTTTCTTTTTTTTTTTTTGAGGTGGAGAAGTTCTTTTATCAATTTCAGGTGCACAGCATAGTGATTTCACAAGTTTATACATTATTCTATGCTCATCACTCATAACTTCCGTCTTTTCTCCTCTTAAAAGTTTGCCTCTCTACTGACCCACTTCACTGTGCCTTAAAAACTCTCTTTTTGAAGAAGTAAATAAAAAGAGTAATAATTTCTTCACAGAATGTCCATTCCATCTTCTTCCTTAAGTGCAATCTGACTGCTCTTTCAGCTGACCCTCTTTCCTTCACTTTGCCGAGTTTGGAGCTCACTACTCAATTATGTTTCTTGGCACCTGGAGAGTGGTTTAGCTATACTCCTATTGCATTTGTTTCATTGCAACTTTGACCAAAACCTAGCAAAAATCCTTCGTTTATGATGTTAATGCCACCTGTTGCTTAATAAAATTTCAAAACATTAACTGAGTTTATGCACTCCCCATGTTAACTGAAGAATATCCCCTTACTCATGGAAGGCAGGCTTTGATTTAGGAAAAAAAAAAAAAAAAAATTACACTAACAGAGAAAAAACAGAGTACAATTCCTGTATTTAGAGTTATAAATATACTCTTCATATCACCAGCCATAAAAAATAGCTTTCATATCTCTTTCAAAGTGTTGAGTTCCTGAGAGGAAAGTGGGGACAAAGTTCTCAGTATGCTAAATCTTATATAATTTAGCATACAATTTTGTTGTGGAAGACAGATGGAGGTAGAGAGTTACTTAAATATTGACTCAGATGATGAATGCAGTGTCCACATATGTAGTATTGGGAAATTAAAAAGAAAAAAAATTAACTGGGGTTTCTAGAATTTTCTGGGCTGTGGACATTAAAAACGATTCCTACGGTAAGCATGCCTTGAAAAGACACACTTGTGACTCTTACAATCCACACTTCTATGGCAGTCAAGAATGTTTAACATGATGTGAAATAGAACTAATAGAAATAGCACAACAGTGCTGCTTCATGTGGAACTAATTTCTTGTTGACTGAGCATCCTACCATGAACAGGTGAAAACTCTGTCCAGGGGAGCAAAACTTTGGTGACAGATACTTGTAGAGTGGAGATCTCATAGATTATGGCCTGCTCGTTTCACAAAACAGGTTTTCCTCCATCCACCTGGACAATTTCATTCTCTTCTCTCAGTTACTGCTACAAACTCTGAACTTGTCACTAATCATTCATAATTCCACCCCAGCCTCCATTTAATTTTCCAGTAATTACTAGAACAGTCTTCTTAAATATAGGTCTGATTAATTTTCTATCAAAAGCTTTCAGAGTTGAAGACAATCTCTTCTTAAAGAAAGATTCCTCCTCATTTATTTTACTTAATTCCCATGTTTACCACTGACTATACTGATTATCATCTATTTCCCACATGCTAATATATAGACATTGTGTATTTTATTTCCTAGAATTTCCCCTTCTTGCCATTCTACCTCAGGATAATTGCATAATTTTTTTCCATTTACCTGAATCTACAGTAGTCACACGGGACTGTGATAATTGATGTCACCCGGACAGGAGCTCAGACCCTTGTATTTTGCCCTGTGACCAGGGAACACCTCTACATCACCTGGCTCTGGTAGCTAGTGGGGCTTATGCCCTGGATCCCACAGGACTATAACCAACAGAGGAAGAGTTCTTAAACACCTACAACCCCCAGGGCCTGGCAAGAAGCAACAGAATTAAGAAGCTCAGTCTTTCTGTGAAGGAGGTTTATTAGTAATTTTAATGACTGTGGCCTGAGGGGCAGGCTTCTAATTAAACATGAAACTAGGGACAAGCTATAATCTTTCCAGAGAACTTGGAGGGTGGGCACTATCTTCATGCTCACCCTCTGCCTTATTCCAGAGTATCAGTGTCTCCTGGAGGGAGATTTACAAGCAGCCAGTGTCCTGGTTTTTATGTCTGGTGCCCCAGTTTTTTGTAGCTGCCAACCCAGGGGACACCTCTTGATTGCCTGGCTCTGATGGTGGGGTAGGACTGCATACTTGGGTCCCATGAGACTGTAGCAATCAGAGGAATGGTTCTTGGCAGGCTACCTCCAGGACACTGCATACACAGTGGACTGTGAAATACTCCCAAGTCTTTCTGTGAAGGAGGTTTCTTTGCTTACCTTAGAGCTTCACCTTGAGGGGTAGGCTTCAGGTTTGGCACACTTTAGTGCCCTACAGAGCTGCTCTCAAAAAACCTAGGCTGGAAATGCCATCTTGGTGCTGTTCCTCTGCCTTGCCCCAGCTTGCCATTATAACCCAGGAAAGAGCTTATACACTCACCTGGAAGCCAGATTTTTGTGACTGCTGTCCAGATGTATATCTCCAGATCACCTGGCTCTGGTAGCCAACAGGGCTTATGCTTGCAGTCCCACAAGACTATATACAGTCATACCTCATTTTATTGAACATTGAAGATATTATTTTGGTTTGCTTTACAAATTGAAGATTTGTGGCAACCCTGGATTAAGCAAGTTTATGTGTGTCATTTTTCTGACAGCATTGGCTCACTTCATGTCTCTGTCACATTTTGGTAATTCTCGCAATATTTCCAACTTTTTCATTATTATTATATTTGTTATGATGATATGTGATTGGTGATTTATGATTTACTATTGTAATTGTTTTGGAGCCCACAAACTATGCCCATATAAGACGGTGAACTTAATTGACAATGTTGTGTATTTCTGACTATACCACAGACCAGTCATTCCCCCAACTCTCTCCCTCTCCTCAGGTGTCCCTATTCCCTGAGACACAACAATATTGAAATTAGGTCAATTAATAACCTTACAACAGGCTCAAGTATTCAAGTGAAAAGCAGAGTCAAATGTCTCTCGCTTTAGATCAAAAGCTAGAAACAATTAAGCTTAGTGAAAAAGGCATGTTAAAAGCCAAGACAGGTCAAAAGGTAGGCCTCTTGTGCCAAATAGTCAAGTTGTGAATGAAAATGAAAAGTTTTTGAAGGAAATTAAATTATTACATTAAACACATAAGTGAAAAGTAAGTGAAATGCCTTATTGCTGATATGAAGAAAGTTTTAGTGGTTTGGACAGAAGATCAACAAGCCACAACATCCCCAAGCCAAAGCCCAATCCAGAGGAAGGCCCTGATTTTCTTCAATTCTATGAAGGATGAGAGAGATAAGGAAGCTGCAGAAGAAAAGTCTGAAGCCAGCAGAGGTTGGCTAATGAGGTTTAAGGAAAGGAGCTACCTCTGTAACATAAAAGTGCAAGGTGAAGCAACAGGTTATCTGGAAGATCTAGCTAAGATAATCAATGAAGGTGGCTACACTAAACAACAGATTTTCAATGCAGATAAAACAGCCTTGTACTGGAAGAAGATGCCATCTAAGATTTTCATAGCTACAAAAAAAAGTTAATGCTAGGCTTCGAAGCTTCAAAAAACAGGCTGACTCTTGCTAGGGGCTAATGCAGCTGGTGACTTTCAGTTGAAGTCAATGCTCATTTACCATTCCAAAAATCCCAGGGTCCTTAAGAATTATGCTAAATCTACTCTGCCTGCGATGTTTAAGTAGAACAACAAAGCCTGGATGACAGCACATCTGTTTACAATGTAATTTACTGAATATTTTAAGCCAACTGTTGGGACCTACTGCTCAGAAAAAAAATTAAAAAATAAAAGATTCCTTTCAAAATATGACTGCTCATTGACAATGCACCTGATCATCTAAGAGCTCTGATAGAGTTGGACAATAGGATTAATAACAGGAATTTGGAAGAAGTTGATTCCAACCCACATGGATGACTTTAAGGGATTCAAGATTTTGGTAACTGCATATGTGGTGGAAACAGCAAGAGAACTAGAGCCTGAAAATGGGACTGAATTGTTGCAATTTCATGATAAAACTTGATTGGATGAGGGTTGCTTTTTATGGATGAGCAAAGAAAGTGGTTTCTTGAGATGGTATCTACTCCTGGTGAAGATGCTGTGCAGGCTGTTGAGATATCAACAAAGCATTTAGAATATTACATAAACTTAGGTGATAAAGCATTGGCAGGGTTTGAGAAAATTAACTCCAGTTTCGAAAGATGTTCTACTGTGGGTAAAATGCTATCAAACACATCACATACTACAGAAAAATCATTTGCAAAAGGAAGACTCAATCAATGAGGCAAACTTCATTGTTTTCTTCTTTTGAGAAATAGCCCTAGCCACCCCAGCCTTTAGCAACCACCACCCTAATCAGTTAGCAGACATCAGTGCAGAGGCAAGACCCTCCACCAACAAAAGGATTGGGTCACTGAAAGCTCAGATGACAGCAGTTTTTAGCAAAAAAAAAAAAAAAAAAGTATTTTTTAATTAACATAGCTACATTTTTTAGACATAATGTTATTTCACACTTAATGGACCACAGTATAGTGTAAATATAACTTTTATATGCACTGGAAAATTTAAAAAAAATTGACTCACTTTATTGTGGTGGTTTGAAACCAAACCTGCAATATCTCTGAGTGATGCTTGTAGGTGGAATCAGGAAGGAAGGAAGGAAGGAAGGAAGGAAGGAAGGAAAGAAGGAAGGAAGAAAGAAAAAGAAAGAAGAAAAAGAAAGAAAGAAAGAAGAAAGAAAGAGAGAAAGAAAGAAGGAGGAAGGAAGGAAGGAAAGAAGGAAGAAAGAAAAAGAAAGAAAGAAGAAAAAGAAAGAAAGAAAAAAGAAAGAAAGAGAAAGAAAGAAGGAGGAAGGAAGGAAGGAAGGAAAGAAGAAAGAAAGAAAGAATGAAAGAAAGAAAGAAAAAAAGAAAGAAAGAGAACAAAGCTCAAGCTGTAGATAGAACAGATTGGTGATTGTCAGAGGGGGAATTAGAGGAAGGGAGAAATAGAGGAAGGATGAATTTTTGTTGTTGTTGTTAAGTTTAAATAAAGTGAAAAAAAGGAATATAAATAGAATAGAATAAAATAAAATAAAACCCAACTATAAGGGAAAAGAAAAAAGAAAAGGGGAAATAAGGTCACCCTTTGAATCAAGATTACTAAACAATTTTAAAATAAAGAGATCATTTGGATTATCTGAATGGGCCTAAACCTGGGAAGAGAGGATCTGAAGAGTGGGTAACAGAGCTGACATCATAAGACCCCCACTGACCTTTGCTGGCTTCAAGTTTCAGGGAAGAGGCCACAAGTCCAGGAATGCTTTCTAGAGCTGGAAAAGACAAGAAAATGGATTCTCCCTTACAGGTTTTAAAACTAAATGTAGCTGGTGAGATGCACTGTGGCTTCTGATCTACAGAATTGTAAGATAATAAATGTATGTTGTTTCAAGCCTTTAAGTTTGTGTTAACTTGCTACAGAGCCAATATGAAACCTTTAAAATATTTTATTGTCCTCAGCAAAATGATCTAAAATTATTCAAAAAATCAACCACACAAATGATTCAATTGTACTTTAATCTTCCAAATGCAATTTGATATATATTTTGTCAGTATATTATACATTTAGAAAGAAACTAATATTTTAAAATTCAAAAAGAAGCTACATAAACAGCACTTCAGAAAGGTCAATGGTTAAATGTGTGAGGAGAAAGATACTTTATTAGTTAATTAATTATTCATTT
This sequence comes from Leptonychotes weddellii, assembly GCF_054177405.1. Lineage (NCBI taxonomy): Eukaryota > Metazoa > Chordata > Mammalia > Carnivora > Phocidae > Leptonychotes > Leptonychotes weddellii. The sequence continues at coordinate 154,715,397 of NC_138370.1, read as the reverse complement.
TTTACTGAATGTGAATTTATTATATTTGATGCTCAACCACAGACTATTAGCGTTCTGATTTAGTTTATTATAACATCTAAGTTAAAGGATTTATATGTAAAATATGTACTAAATTTTGATATCATATAGCTTCCTAGTAACTTCTATTTTCCTGTTAAGATATATGTGATTTTATTCTCTTTGATGTTGAAGAAAATCTATAGTGAGAGCCAGTTTTCTTTAAAAAAAATTTTTTTAGAGATATAGCTTATTATTCATGGACTCTGGACTTGAAACAAATTCAAATATATTCAGCATTCAGATCAATTGCAGCATATTTATTTTTAGGTGATAACATTTTATTAAAAATTTCTGAAAGAGCCTTGAAAAGAATAACACTTGAAGGATAAAACCAATCCATATGAATTAATAAAAAGAAAACCTAAAGTTGATAGGATATTTTTGTGACATGTAAATGGTTCATTTTTGTAATATGCTTCTGAATTAATTCACTGTTCTTATGCTTGTTATTTAATCTTAATATATATATCAATGTTTTTTGCTGATGTCAGCATAAATTAAACAAATTATATATTAATCACTGGCAGAAGTTGCATGTTTTTTCCAACTTATAAAACACGTTATTCTTCTGTCTTATTAAATACATACATTTACTTGATAATAAATCATTTTAGTCATTGATGTAACTTCCCTTGAAAACTAAAATGATGGTGCAGTAATGTCTAACAGGGTCTAAATTTGATCTTCTGGCTTCAATAATATTTTCAACAATTTTTACACTTAACCCCCCATCAATTTCACTTTTTAAAAATTCTGTTAGGAGAGAAAATGTATTTTTGGGTTTTTTTGTTTGTTTCTTTCTTTGTTTATTATAGTTATAGCTTTGCTACCAGTAAGTTGAAATCTTTAAATACTGACTGATCAGAATGAAAAATCCAGGAACGAGGACATCATGTACAGAGGCTTAGTGAGGACACTCTTGTAGTTGACCTTTGGACAACTTGGATATGAACTGCGTGTGTCCTCTTATAGGTGGATTTTTTTTTTTTAATAAATATAGTACTGCAAATGTATTTTTTCTTACGATTTATTAATAATATTTTTCTAGCTTATTTTATTATAAGAATACCATATATAACACATATAGAAAATATGCATTAATCCACTATGTTCTTGGTAAAGCTTCTGGTCAGCAGTAGATTATTAGTAGTTAAGATTTGGTGGGAGTTAAAGCTGTACTCAAATTTTCAACTGTATGGTGTATGGGCTCCCTTAATCCCCACATTGTTCAAGCATCAACTGGATTTATATCTGGAAATTTAAATAACTTAGAAGTTTTAAGACGTGATGTATGTGTCAGCACCAAAAGCACTGTGTCTTGGCTCTTGGTACACGCACAATAAAGAATTACAGATCAGTGCTCAAAGTGAAAGCAGAAGACAACAGCATACTCTCTAAGGGAGAGCAAGAAGGTGTTCCATGAGTTGGAGCTGGCCCTTAGTTTGTTTTGGGATTGGATATTTCTTTGGTCTTTCTGGGCTGGGAGGAGCTTTGACATGCAGTGGGGTGGTCTCTAAAGGAGGCTGCTTCCAATCATTTGAGGGACTCCTCCCACAGTTTGGGAGGAGGAGTGTTTGACCTTAAAAGGTTTGCACTGGAACCATCATGACAGCCTTCCCCCATGGGGTTGGGGCTATAGCAGCAATGAAAAAGCATTAATGATGAATCTAGGAGTTACTCTGGGGCAGAGGTGGAAGAGGAGAGCACTTGCTCAGTACCCGTGTCTCTTGGTTTGTTAGACCCAGGGTCTTGGAAGCCACAAAGTCAGGATGTTGTGCCCTTAGGCTTCTAATGTGTAATCTATTTTTCACCATCCTTGCCTCTAGCTCATGTCTAACTAACTGCCCACTCATTCATTTGTAGGAGAATATTTATCGAAAAAATATTAATTTCCAAATAATATTAGTTGGAGAATAAGAAAAATGCAGGCACCTGATATATAATATTATATAAATAAAATACGGTTTTATAAGTGCTATTGGAAGTAAATTCCTCTAATACTTTGATCACACAGAATGATGGAATCTTAGATATGTTTTTCTTATATTTACTTAGAAAATGATCATAGTTCAAGTATATTAAAATGGAATAGGGAAAATTAAAAATTGCCTTAAGTTGATTTGCACGTGTGTGTGTGTGTGTGTGTATGTGTGTGTGAGAGAGAGATTGAGAGGGAGGGAAGGCGAGAGAGGTGGCAGCATTGAATTGATGAGTTGCAGGACAGATTTTAAAGTTTTGTCTCTTGCTTTTTTTTTTTTTTTAAAAGATTTTATTTATTTATTTGAGAGAGAGAATGAGATAGAGAGACCATGAGAGTGGGGAGGGTCAGGGGGAGAAGCAGACTCCCTGCTGAGCAGGGAGCCCGATGTGGGACTCAATCCCAGGACTCCAGGATCATGACCTGAGCCGAAGGCAGTCGCTTAACCAACTGAGCCACCCAGGCGCCCTGTCTCTTGCTTTTTACATTTCTTTTTCCTTAGGTTCAAGAGAACAATCAGATACTATCTGATCAGAACAATCTCAGATGCCTGCTGGTAACATAAGCAGAAAGATTTAGAGGTCCCCAGAAAAGTAAAGATGAGACATAGCTTTCATGACACAAGAAAAGTCATTTTTTGCCCCCAGCTATTTTCCATGATCTATGCCCCAGTGTACTTGCCCAAGCACACTTCTTGCAGAACTTCCTAGGAGGTTCTTACAAAGAAATGCAAAAACCTCAGTAGTTAAGGATTTTGAGGGAACAAGGGGATGCAAAAACTAACAGTCACTACCAGGCCCTGAAATAGCCTAACATATCAGAGACAATAAATCAGTGGTAAAACTCTTAGTGCTATTTCAAAAGTAAGCAAGGCCTTGCATTCCTTATCCCAGAAAATGAGCCCAAGACCCCATCCAGTTTATACTGGCTCTGGAAGTGTGCACAGAGTCCCTTTCCTTTGTCCAACAGTTACCTTTGCTTCTTTCTAATGTTAAAGTTTCTGCCCTAGGAGGAGCACAAGCTTCATTCACAAAACATACAATACATATATGGGCATGTATACCTGAACAACCTTACACCCACCTTCACATGTGATGATAAAATGCTCCCTTCTGAGTATTCATCTTAAACCCTAATTAAACAGCTCTCCCCTGTTCAGAGAGTCAGGGCTTTGGAAGTTATTCCCTGTGATCTCCTTATATGCTGCAAATAAAGATTCTTTTGTGGGGCAACTCCACCTGTTTCTATCTGTGACTCATCAAGAAGCAGCCTCACATTAGTTCAGTTACAGTAATGGCCTTCCCTACTCTAATTCTGCTTCTGCAAGTCTCCAGGTTTCACTTATTTTTTTCTCCCAATTCCACATCTCCCAAGCTTTAAAATACAACTCTGAAGAAAGGGTTTGCCTGATTTAAAAAAAAAAAAAAATCAAGAAAAAGGGAGTAGTAGTCAATCTTGTTACTTGGAGCTTCCTGCCCTCCGGGGCTCTCCCCTGCTGTTTTTCTCTGAACTCACTCGACTAATAAGGACTGAAATCTGGCAATACATCACTCCCCAATCCAGATTACTGACAGAGTAGTTTATACCCTTAGAAAAATATTAGCTTAAAAGATCAAATGATTAAATACTTAAACATGTAGTGTGATATTGTGGTTTGTAAGAAATATATTTTGGTCATCTGAATATTTGGTTGTCATCCATGGTTCCTGGCTCACAGCTCCTAAGACTCTTGGAATTTCCTGTGAGAAGGGTGATAGAGGAGTCTTTTGTTATGTTAATGAGGGAACTTTGGGATTCCACTCTTGGGCAATGGCTGTTTGCCTGAAGGACTAGTCAGAAGTTTTTGGCCCACCTCCCTACCTGCCTATCCAGGCATATCTAGGGAGGGAAGAAGAGCTGGAGGTTTAATCATCGAGTGACAATGACTTAGTCAATCATGACTATATAATGAAGCCTCAATAGAAAACCCAAAATGACTGGGTTCAGAGAGCTTCTAGGTTGGTGAATGTGTGTGGTAGTCTTAGAGAAGGCATAGACACTCTGGGCCCCTTCTCCATACCTTGCCCTATGTATCTTTTTATCTAGTTGTTGATTCAAATCCTCTATTATATCATTTAATAAATTGGTAAATGTAAGTTAAGTATTTCTCTGAGTTTTGTGAGTCCCTATAGCAAATTAAAAGTAATGAGGGAACAGAAGGCAAGCTGAGGATAAAGCAGAAGCTGACAACCCACAACCCCCCAGCCCCCATGGGATATATGTGACATTTCTCAGGCACTCCTGGCTGCCCTTAAGCTAAGGAAAGGAAAAAAAAAAGAGTTAACTTACAGAGGTCACAATCCTGCAAGACATGAGTCTCCCTCAGTTTACAAATGTCTTAGCAATCTAAAAGAACAAAGCATTTCTATCAATAACCTAGCTTCCAAAAGGAAATGTAGATACATTTATAACCTTATAACCTGAAGCCCATTGACAGATACTTGAAGTGGGCAGAGTATGATGTTCTTCCAGGAGGCCTCCAACTATCTTATTGTTAATGCCTTGCTAGAGGGAAAAACAACCTTACCTCGACAATGGCAAGTCCTCCAGTATTCTGTGAGTCTTCTTTAACATATGAAAATCCTTTTGAAACCTCCCTTTTCCTTATCTCCCCCCAACTCCCAAGTATATAATCAGCCACCCCTCACAACCCCGGTGCAGCAGCTCTTTCTGCCCATGAGTCCTGTCCCAGTGCTTTAATAAACCATCATTTTGCACCAAGGACATCTCAGGAATTCTTTCTTGGTCATCAGCTCCAGACCTCACCCACTGAACCTCACCTATATTCCAAAACCACATCAAAAAGAACATAAGGACTGATCCCTTAACCTTTAAAATCTGATGCTATGTCCCAGTAGATAGTGTCAGAATTGAGTTGAATTGTTGGACACCCTGCTGATGTCTGAAAATTATTTGCCATTGTATATGTGATGTCCTGAAACCCAAAAAGATGTAACTACCTCAAAATATGAGTAAGGTTGACTGTATATATATAGTAAGTACCAGGGTTTTAAAATATACCCAATAAATATTCTAAGGAGATAAAGAAAGATATTGAAATAAAAACAAGAATAAGAACCTAGTGGTATTAATAGATTAAATATATGTAATCTAGCTGAATTAAGAGTACAGTGGATAGAATAAGTAATGAGGTCAACTTAAGGATATAGCCATCTGGATGACAGCAAAGCATTAAAGTTATCAATATAAAAGAGGCGTAAGATATATACGATGTGGGAAGCAAAGGCAAAAATAAAAATTATATTTCCTTAGTACTTACAGCCCATTGACAAGTCCTTGAAGTTCCTCTAGGAATTCAGCTGCTTTGATGTGGACATTTTGCTAAGGGCCAAAGGCAACCTTAGCCCAACCCCCCCAGGATCCTGTAAAGTCTACTTTAACATATAAAAATTCCTTTGTAAACTTCCTTTATCTCTATCCCCCAAGATATATGTTGGCCATCATCTCCCAAGCATGTGACCCACTGATATACATCTGGAGAGTCTCATGACTGAGTTTTTACTAAAGAGTAATAAATGACCTTTTCCTAACAATACCTAGCCCCCTCAAGGTCCTGGAAACCTTGTTTACAAAATACCTTGGAGGCTTGTGCTGTCCCTAATCCCCTCTCAACTTGAAAGTATATAGTCAGCCACCCTCCATGACCCCAGTGCAGCTCTTCCTGCCCATTGGTCCTGTCCCCATGCACTTGCTCAGGTGGGAGTCTTCTTCTCCCGCTCCCTCTGCCCCTCCCCCCCATTCATGTTCTCTCTCTTCTCTAACAAATAAACAAAAATTTAAAAAAAATAAAAAACAAAATCAAAAATAAAAATTAAAGAAGAATAAAGGGAGGAGATGTTTGAAAATTAATGTGCATCTATTTCTCAAATGTAAAATAAATTGCCAAGAGGTTGGACTTAAAATTGCATAGAAGAAAGAAAACATTCATGACTATAGTGGACTCAATGAATACCAAACTAGGGCATACCAAAGGGAAAAAAAAGAAAAAAAAAGATTATGATGGTAGAGAGAAAAAATAATTCATTTACCCCAGAGGGTAAAAATATTTATTAAACTTGATTAATTAGTTTATATTAAAATTAAAGTTTTCCTTGCAATTAAGTACAGTGTGGAAAAAAGTTAATAGACAACTGACATAGGAATGAATAATACTTAAAATATCTAAAACTGATGAGAGATTATTAGATTTAGACTCCATGATGATTCCAGGTATGTGTATATTAAACACCTTAAAATACTCCTTGGGAATGTGCTGCAGGAAATTAAAGAGACAGGGAGATAAAAGGGGAAAAAAAAGTCCTTTATATGACTAGTTAGTTGCCAGGCCCTGTTCAAGTGTGTTTAACTTACGTTTTCCACCACCTTTTTGGTCAATGAAATTCTTTTACACATATCTATTAATATCTTGTAGGACATGTTGTATTATAGTCATTATTAATAAAGTTGAGAATAAGAATATGATGCCCGGTTTCATCATTATTGCTCAAAGGGATCCTGAAGCTGGTAAATGCAGGAAGCAAGAAACAGAAATAGTAATTAGCACCTGTGCAAAAGCTTGTCCACCTGGAACACCTAAGAAAATCCACTTAGATCCTGAAAGTATTAGTGAGTTGAGGAGGCTGGACAGGTATATAGATTTCCAGTTGCTTTTTCCTTATAATGACAATAGCAAGCAGACAATGTAATGGAAGAAATACATTAATCAACAGTAGAAAAATTATTATTTTTTTAAAGATTTTATTTATTTATCTGACAGAGAGAGAGAGCACAAGCAGGCAAAGTGACAGGCAGAGGCAGAGGGAGAAGCAGACTCTCTGATGAGCAGGGAGCCCAATGCAGGGTTCAATCCCAGAATCCTGGGATCATGACCCAAGCCTAAGGCAACTGCTTAACCAACTGAGCCACCCAGGCGCCCCAACAGTAGCAAAATTATTAAAAAATTATAAACCATAAGCCAATGAACTTGAAGAAAATTATGAAGAATCTTAATAAACATAAAAAGAAATAATTTGTATTTGCCAAGGCACATTCACATTTTTTTAAAAGATTTTATTTATTTATTTGACAGAGAGAGACACAGCAAGAAAGGGAACACAAGCCGGGGAGTGGGAGAGGGAGAAGCAGGCTTCCCGTGGAGCAGGGAGCCTGATGCGGGGCTCGATCCCAGGACCCTGAGATCATGACCTGAGCCGAAGGCAGACGCTTAACAACTGAGCCACCCAGGCGCCCCGACATATTCACATTTTTAAAAATAAGTTAAAAGGTGACTGCTATGCCATAAAACAAATATCAATGTTTTGCATAGTTAGAAGTTTAGTGTAAAAAATAAACATTTCAAATATCTTATTTGGAAATTGAAATCATATACCTGAAAAACTTGGAAGAAGAAATGTGTAACCATGAGTAAACAAATGTAGGAGAAAAATGATTTACAGTAATAGATACAGTACAAGTTACCGTTCAAAAATGCAGTGAATATTGGCCAAGGTTTAGAAAAATTGATGAAATATAAATGTAAAATGAATTCATAAAGGAGAAATAGAATCCCATTAAATCTAATTTGGAAAGAACTAGTAATTTTTTTTTGCCTGAATCTGCTCTGCTCTCATTGGGTCAGATACTGACCAAGCCCACGCATCAACTCTGCCATATCCAGTAATAATGAAGTCAGGGACATTAATTACTTCTGGGATGAATTTTAAACACTGTGGATAGGATGCAGGAGTCAGTGGGTTAAACAGATTCTTCCTGTTTCAGGAAAAAAATTTCTGAGATGTATTCTGTACAGTAGGCTTGATGCTCAGTTGTCCCTGGTGATAATCAGTTCAATCTGAACTCTTAGATGTGCTTCTCCTGAATCACTTAACTCTTCTCATTCTCTCCTCTTCCATGTGATCAAATCCCAAAATAATTATTCAGGTTGTGTATGCAAGTGCTGATTTTGAAGGGGAACTCAGTTACAGAAAGAGATGAAAATAAAGCTTCAGAAAAAATGGGGCACCTGGGTGGCTCTCAATTGGTTAAGCATTTGACTTTTAATTTCGGCTCAGGTCATTATCTCAGGGTGGTGAGATTGAGCCCCTCTAAAGGCTCTGGGTTGGGCATGGAGGCTGCTTAAGATTCTCTCTCTCTTCCTGTCCCTCTGCTCCTGCCCCTCACCTCCTGCACTCTCTCTTTCTCTTAAATAATAAGCACTGCTAAACTATCTTAGGTTCTGCACCTTCTCTCCAGCCATGAACTTATCACTGACTGTCTTTAACTCTTGTAACCTCATTAGACAAATTAATGTGGAGAAGAAGGCAATATGAGAAAGCCTATTACTCTGATGAGCAAGGTACTGAACAGATCCTATTGATACTTTCCCATTGGCCTTAGCCTATCAAGACTTTCAGTGAGTCATATACAATTGAGATTATTGGGGGTTTTTTGTATACTTCATATATTCATTGATTTTTGACTCATCACTTTGTCAAAGTACTAAAACTATGGTAATAAGCAAAATTTAATTAACTTTTCCTCCACTGTCACAAATATATCTTGCACTTGAACATTAGCTAATTTTATGTTCTGAAATTGCCAAAACAAAATGATCAAGATTTCTAGAATTTTTACTATATTTTCTACTATATAATATTGTTCTGTCTCTTCTGTATAAAGAAAATGAATGCTTGATAGCCGAATGAAGAGATGCTTCACTGAACAAATAAATTAAATATGGCAATAGCATTTTATTTTATCATGTTTTATATATTAAACTATAATATTACATCACTGGTCTGCAAATTACCTATTCTGAAACCATCATACTCACATAGTCATTTGGGAGCTTTCAGCAAAAGGATTGTTCCTCCTGATTTTAGCATATAAGCCACAGAAATGTACAAAAGACTCCTAGGAAAGAAAGTCAGATCCAATAATCCACAATGCCTTGAGTAGGGCATGTCCTATATATGTCCTGGGATGCACTAATAACTGTTATATATGATAGACTTATATTTAATACATATATAGTGTCATTTACTTCACAAATGAGATATGAATTTGTGAATAAAGGATTTGATGAGTCTATAAAGTCTGTATCTATTTGTAACCAATATGGTAGATTTAAGATGTTAATGTGAAAAGACTTTTCATTGAACACATGCACATATTCATATTGTTTATATATGTATATATAACAGCATTATTTATTTAAATAAATAAATACATTAAGTCAGTTAGTAAAATCCCTTTACCTATCAATCATAGGGGCAATTTTAAGTACTAAGAATAGGAAATATGTGAAAAGAATATACGTGTTTAAGAGAGCAGTTTGTAGTAATTAATACAATATGATAGGCATATAAAAAGATGTATTACTTGAACTTAAAAGCTCCCATAATTAAGTGATGGTCACTTGAAATTTGTAATTAGCCTTGCTGCAGTTTTTCTTGCACTCACTGCCCTTCCTTAGAAGATCATTAAGAAATTTTGTGAATGTCTTTATGTTTAATCTCATTCATGGATTCCACTGCTGCTCACAAAATAAAGCCAAAAAGAGAAGTGCAACTGTATGTGGAACTCCTTCCAAAAGCAGTACATTCATAAATAATTAAAAAGTCCTCTACTTCACATGTTACCCTTTCAGCTGATAATTTAAATGAGTAACTGAGGTCATTTTATCTGCACTTTTAACAGAATGCAACTCAGAAACTCCACAGTGTTGATATTTAAGATGAAATGTTCCTGTGTTACTGTTTTTATTTTTTAAACCAACAAAATAAATTTCAAATCTTAAAAGCAAATGTTTCATTTGCCTCCAAGTTTCCTTGCTATGTTAAAATTATTTAAAAAAAATACATTACAACCATATTTTGAGTACTGGATAAAAATAAATGTTTTGAAAATGTCTGTAGGTTGAGTGTCTGGGTTAACTTGTATAAATAACTGAACTCAATGTATTTATACTTCATTAGATTATTTTAAAATTCATGTTTAAATAAAGGCTTTACATTCTTTTTTTATTTTATTTTATTCATTTATTGGAGAGAGAGAGAGCATGAGCAGGGGGAGTGGCACAACCAGGTAAGGTCACTGCCAACAAGTTTCCTCTAACAGCATTTACAAATTAGACAATCAAATAATGTAGTTCATTACATGTTGCTACTGTATTTTAAAGTTTAAACACTTTCTGTGACACATTTTCTAACAATTAAAAAGATAATATTGAAACCTTATCCCTAAATGGAAATGTTTCCATTCTCTCTTTATTAGCTTAAATAAGTAAAATAACAACAAAAGAAAGTAGCTATTATTATAGCGGCAGCAACAATTTTCCTTCTCTTCATTTGTTACTATTCTAAAAATCCCTATTCTATTTTTTTTCTCTAGTCTCCCATGATAATTTCCTAAATCTCCTACCTTATTCTTCAATTTTTCCTTTTAGTGGAAATCTCTATTTCATATTTATTTTCTCTTCCTCCACTCTTTCTCTTATCATTCAATGTATTCTTAGATTTTCTGTTTTTCTTTTCAGCCAGATATATCTTTTTTTTTTTTTTAAGAATAATTTGATTTGCTGGTATTTTACATCAGTGGGTGCTTTCTTAGGGATGTTAGAAATGTCTGTGGAACTACTGGAGGTACAAACATTCTTACCTTTAAGAAGTTTACAGTCTAGGGTGCCTGGGTGGCTCAGTCAGTTAAGTGTCTGCCTTCAGCTCAGATCATGATCCCAGGGTCCTGGGATGGAATTCTGCATTAGCTCCCTGCTCAGCCAGGAGTCTTCTTCTCCCTCTTCCTCTGTCCCTCCCCTACTCTCTCTCAAATAAATAAATAAAATCTTTAAAAAAAAAAACGTACTTTAATCTGAGACAGAATTACCAGATTCTAACAAAATGACTTAACTCAGTCTTAATACATGACAACTGAACAAAGCAATGATCACAACTGGAAAATTTAGTCAGCCTATGGTGTAACTATTTTGGTTGACACAGGACATCTTTCAGTAACAATTTTCCCTAAATGTCAATTTCTATTTAAGGCAAAGATCTTTGACAAGAAATTCAGATCCTTCTCATCATTTTCACATCAATTTAATGTGACATCCTCAGAGTATGTAATCAAAGATGTAATTATTTCATTTGTATTATTTGTTGCCTTGTATATTGCCTGGATTTTTTAAGTATCTGATATATACAGGATGCTTAATAAGTGTTTGCAGAACATATGTATTTCAGAAGCCTTAAACAGACTTTGGTGATACTAGTAGTCATATCAAACATTTTGTAGGTTTCAGTCATATAGATAACTACATTTCTCAGAGACAGAGAAACTGTACAAATGATCTGGGTCCAGTAGGATAATGCTAGCATGTGTTATAAATTCTCTTATATGACCTCATTCTTGCAAGAATCGGTTATGTGGCAGAAAAAGAGATCACGGTCTTATACTTTATTATTTAAAGAGATTTATGGAAGTTGTTAATTTCTTCTACTACCCCTTCGTCTCGGTGGACCCAATTTCTGTGGTAATAGTGAGAGGAGAGTAGGCAATTTAGGCAGCAGCCAAAATCTCCTACAAGGCACTAGAAAATAAGGCTTGTTCCAGATCATGGGTCTGTCCAAAGGGGAATGTTAAGGGGCAGGATGGATGATGGACATGTTGTGGATTTATAACTACAAGATTCATACACCAAGTCAGTAGGGAAAGTCCCAGTCTGGTGATAAACAGAAGTGATGTAACTTGTACTGCACTTTTTTTTTTTTAAACATGTAAGTTGTATTTTTCCCTGCCATGACATCATGCTTTATCTTCAGCTCTGTCTACTGTCTCTTAAAACTAATTAAACAAACTCAACAATTTTTTTAAAGATTTTATTTATTTATTTGAGAAGAAGAGCCAGAGAGAGAAAGAGAGAGAGAGAGAGCATGAGCAAGCAGGCGGAGCAGAGGGAGAAGCAGACTGCCCGCTGAGCAGAAAGCCCAATGTGGGGCTCAATCCCAGAACCCCGAAATCATGACCTGAGCCGAAGGCAGACACTTAACTGACTGAGCCACCCAGGCACCCCCAAACTCAACAATTTTATAAAAGTTTTATTTGTTGGGGTGCCTGGTTGGCTCAGTCGTAGAACATGTGCCTCTTGATCTTGGGTTGTAAGTTCAAGGCCCACGTTGGATGTAGAGGTTACTTAAAAATAAAATCTTTAAAAAATATTTTTTATTTGTTGATTTAAGCCATTGTATGGAAGTGCTGAATCACTATATTGTACACCTGAAACTAATATTACACTGTATTTTAACTAAGTGGAATTTAAATAAAAACTTAAAAAATATAAAAAAAATAAAAATAAAAATAAAAAGAGGAAAAAATTTATTTGGCAGGCAATTTTCCTCATTACATTATTATTATCATACTGTGTGTGTGGGGGGGTGGCTGGTGTTCCAGTGAGATCCATATCAGTATTGAGTCTTATAAAGACCTTTATTTCTTTTCCTATTCTGCTTTGGATTCTCTTACATTAGAGGTTAAAATTTTGTAAAACTCTCCTGTCTGGTCTGTTTTCTCTCTCTGCTTTCAGGATTTCTTGTGCTCTCCCTGCCAACCCCACATGCCTTACAGTCTCTGGATAATGACTAATTTCTCCTGAACTTGCTACCTGAGCTCCTTTATTCTACTCTGTCTGCTGCCCTTCCCTCCTTCTGTACCATAACCTCTATCCTCTGCATCCATGCTTCAACAATACCTAACGCTCAATCTTTGCTATTATTTTAGTATGTGTTACCCAGTTTTTTGTTGTTGTTTACCTCCTTTTAAGAGGGAGTTCATTAGTGATTTTTTTCAGCTAAAATAAATAATACCCATTATTTTGAAAAGTTTTGATCACCTTTAAGTCAGTGTATGAACCTTTTAGTTAGGCCCACAATGCCTAATCTGTTCTTCCTCTTAACACGGCCAAATAGAAAAGCCCATTATCTGGGAAAGGATCATTCTCCTGGTGCCTTGTATAAGATTTTGGCTACACGCTAGATTATCCTCTCTGTCCCTATTTTGAAAATTAGTTGCAAAATACCAGTAGCCCCAGTTTCTTCTTCTAAATGATGACTGTTTCTTTACCAGGTCCGAAAAAAACCCCTTTTGACCATAGTAAACAGCTTGGACCTACTTTTTTGTCTCGCTGTTCAAGTGTTGTCATGTTCACTCCATTTCCAAATTTATTTGTAATTGGTAGGCCATCTCTTCTAAATTGAAGTATTGTCACCATTAAACTACCACCGAACTTCCTACAGTAAGAGAGGTAAATTCTTTATATTTACTATATTTGAAGTCATCATATAATATCAAAATAAAATTATGATTATGTGAAGAGTCTGTAATGTTTGCAAGAGCATTTTGAAATTATCGCTTGTCTAAACAAAATTTCCCATTTTATAATCTTATGTAAGCATCCCTTTGCCACATTTCCTATTTAAAATCTCTTAGGAGGCACTCTTATTTTCCCTCAAGTGGGAAGTCAAATGTGGAACAAATTCATCCCAAAGGAACTAATTCTATATTCCACTGAAGACCAGGTGGCTTCGATGTGGCATTTTGCCTCTTGCATATTGTTCCTCTCCTACAATAAATGGGGGTATTTAGTAGACTACTCCAACTCAATTAGAGACATACCCTTCAGGGGATAAGCCAACAGAGACTAGAATCAGAATCATACATCTTGGATAATTGGGCTCAGGTTTTGATGGCTTCTTTCCTCAATCTTATAAAACCTAACTGAACTTTACCAGATCCCAGAACTACTTAAAAATATTTGGTCCCTTATAATCCTTAACCAGCCAGTATTCAATGCACCTGATCCATGTGATGTCCTACAATGTTTTTGTCAAATGAGGAGTCTCAAAGTGTGTTTGTCGGGAGACACTTTTCAATTGGTCTCTTATATTTCTGTACTTATTATTTGTTTTAGATTTTAAACAACTTTTGAAGGATGGTTGTATATCGAATAGACTTGGAAGACATAGTATCTTCCTACGGTGCAAAGTGCAAGCATGCCTCCTTTTTTTTAATGTAACCTGTTGTATTTGCAAATATTATCTGCCTCTCTTGCATCTTCATGTGGGAATTGAGGCCCAGAACTGATATATAACCCCACCACACACACACACACACAAATACTGTTAATATTCTGGCTATTGCTATCACTGTGAATAATAAACTATCTTATTTCTGATCCAGGAATCTGTGTCTTCTATTAGCACCCCTGAAACCATGGCAGACTCATGTGTCAGCTTTCACGTAAGGGAAAAAAATCTCAAATGCTTCACAGTCTTTGATAGTGTTACCTACCTCTGAACATATGACAAACACAAGTAAAGCTGGAGCTCTGATGATAGAGAGCTTCTGTGGAAGGACTGTGTATTCACTAGTAAACAAAAGTAGTTTCATCTATTTTTTTTTTCCCCCTCCTGGACTCCATTTCCTATCTCACACTGTTGCTCATATTGGTTGGAGGCTAAGGTCTTTATCATTCAGGAAACTTTGGTTAATGACTCAAAATAAAATAGGGAGTGTCTAAAGGGATAAAGACAATTCTAGACAAAAGGTATAAGATCATGCCAGAAAGGATGAAAATTTTATCCAGTATCTATCTATTCACTCATTTATTTGTTCATTAATTAATACCAAACTTCCTGACTGAATCCCTTTTATGAGCCAGAATCTGGGCTAAAAACTGGATATTTTTAAAAAGTTTTCATTTGAAATCCAGTTAGTTATCATTCACTGTTATATTAGTTTCATGTGTACAATATAGTGATTCAACACTTCCATAAAACACCCAGTGCTCATCGTGACAAATGCCCTCCTTAATCCCCATCGTCTATTTAATCCATCACTCCTCTCAACTCCCCTCTGGTAACCATCAGTCTGTTCTCCATAATGAAATGTCTGTTTCTTGTTTTGTCTCTCTTTCTCTGTCTTATATTTTCCCCTCTGCTTATTTGTTTCCCTTCTTATATTCCACACATGAGTGAAGTCATATGGTATCTGTCTTTCTCTGACTGACTTATTTCACTTAACATTATACTGTCTAGTTCCATCCATGTCATTGCAAATGGCAAGATTTCAGTCTCTTTTATGGCTGAATAATATTCCATCATATATATATACCACTTCTTCTTTATTCATTCATCAATTGATGGACAGTTGGGCTGCTTCCATATCTGGGCTATTGTAAATAATGCTGTTATAAACATAGGGGTGCAGGTATCCCTTTGAATTAGTGTTCTTATATTCGCTGGGTAAATACCCAGTAATGGGATTGCTGTGTTGTAAGGTACTTCTATTTTTAACTTTTTGTGGAAACTCCATACTGTTTGCCAGTGTGGCTATATCAGTTTGCATTACCACCAACAGTTCACAAGTGTTCGTTTTTCTCTACAACCTCTCCAACACCTGTTGTTTCTTGTGTTGCTGATTTTAGCCATTCTGACAGGTGTGAGGTGGTATCTCATTGTAGTTTTGCTTTGCAATTCCCTGATGATAAGTGATGATGAGCATCTTTTCATCTGTCTGTTGGACATCTGTATGTCTTCTTTGGAGAAATCTCTTTTCATGTCTTCTGCCCATGTTTTAATTGGATTTTTTGTTTTTTGGGTGTTGAGTAAAAACTGGATATTAAGTAACAAACGAGACAGGTTTCCTTGAGCTTAAATTTTATTTGCATGGGCATCAGTAACAGGAAAAAATATGCATATGTGTACATACAAGTGTGTATATGTATACATCTACCTATCTATCTATCATCTATCATCTATCTACTAATTGTGATAAGTCTTGTGGGGGGGGAATGGTACATTCTGAAGAAATACGTTGCTGGATATATTGGGTAAGCAAATTTAACTGGGCTCAGATGCATTGGATATAAATGAATCACTCAAATGAATTATTTAAGATTATATAGAAGCAAATTAAATTGAAATCTTTATATAGTTGAAAATAATAGGAAGTTAAAGGAATTTTGGTTGTTGTTGCTTTTTTGTCTTGTTCTGTTTATATATGCTATGGTGTGAATGTTTGTGTCTCCCCAAATTCATATTATGAAATCTAACTCTGGAAGTGATGGTATTAAAACATAAGGGTCTTTGGGAGGTGATGAGATCACGAGTGGGATTAGAGTCCTTTTAAAAGAGACCCCAAAGGGTTCTCTCTCTTCTTTCCCCATGTGAGGTTACAGTGAGGAGACAGCCATCTATGAGGAAGTGGGCTCTCACTGGATCTGCCCATCACTTGATCTTGGACTTCTCAGCTCCAGAACTGTGAGCAATAAATTTCTGTTTTTTACAAACCACTCAGTCTAAATAGCATATCTGTTATAGCACCTGCATGTAGTAGGATAGTATGATTGAAAATGAAAACAATAAGTTTAAAGTTTCAGTAAAGTCAGTTGGCACAATGTTTTTTCTTAGAGAGGACATGCTGATTCATCTCTTAAACTTTGTTGTTTATATGTTTCTTGAATGGCCACGTCTTACTCCTCCTACGTCTTCCACAAAGTCCAGGATGATGCCTTACATAGAGATGGTACTTTATAAATACTGTAGGAAATATATACTTCTCTCGAATCTTATTTTACCTAAAGATTACTTGGATCCACTTTGCCTTGTGTAGAATATTTGAAATATATTAAGAACAGAATGTTCTCTCTAAATAACGTTTAGAATCATCATTAGTCTATGACTCCTGACTCATTTGTTTATGAAGTAGGACTTACTGTGAGAACACTAAAGCTAATAATATAAATTTTGACTTAATCACCAAACTAATTTATTATAACTTATGAAAAAATAATTTCTCATGTTGGTTTAATGCGGCTCTTAGGTTATGGCCATGACATTTTCATTAAATAAAACAAAGTAGAAAATAAAAGTAAAACTCTTGTGAAATGTTAAACTTTTCTTTCTTATTTTGTCTTGGTCTTCCTCTACCATGCTGGCAAAGCTGTATTTTATAGGAAAATACAATTTTCTAGTTGCTAGGCTTGTTACTTTTGCTAAAATTTTCAAAATATAAGAAATTGAATAGTGGTTGACTGTTTACTAAACTCCCAATCTACACATATAAAGATAAAATAATTAATGACTGTGACCTTTGTATTTCTAAAATTGTATTCTGTTTTGCCATATTATGTTTGCAATGTAATTAGTAAAGATTCTGCATATATTAACACCCAACCACTTCTACCTCATCTGTATGTCCATCACAGACCCTGTATGATTTCTGTTCATTGCAATATTGTGACCAAAAGATTGTCTGATATAGTCCTATATTTATTCAGGTAGATGCTTAAACTACAGTTTATTTGCTTGCTCATGATCAGTATGTCTGAAAGATGGTAACTATTGCATCAGATATGACTATTGAAAAATATTATTAGTGCCTGATACACTGTGATGAAATAGCTAAGTCAATTCATCATGTGTTAATTAAATTAGAAAAGAAGAAATTCCTTTGGATTTGTCCTTTGTTAGGAGTTTAAAAAAAAATAATTCCTTGGGATTGTTTTTGTGTAGTATCTATCACATGCCTCAACTTTTAAATTTGAATGTAGAAAAAAATTACCAGAATGGGGTTAGAAAATATTGTTATGAAATGTTTTTAGTCCTGTTATATTAACTTGAGAAATATGGGTTATTTTTATTAGCATTTCCCACTTTCTACATGCCCTTACTGATGTCATGTTTTTCCCACTCTTTTTATAGTGGTTGTTATTTCCTTCATGATCAATAACAATCAATGAAAATTCATAACATTAATTTTCTTTGGGAAAACAATATTTTAGAAAGAATCCATGATCAAAAATTTTAGCCATTGTTCATCCAGTAGGTGAGAATATCAATATTCCTGAAATTTCAAGAAATAGAGCTTATTAATTGTGTTGGAAAATGTTGATTGTCTCTGAACTTAGAGGTGTATATTTCAATTTAAAATGTATTTTGAATTGAAAACAAGATTTTACTGAAGTCTCATCATCCCACTTTATATCAGGCCTCCAGTGCATTCTAATTTATTTATAGAAAATATCATAAACTTGAATGTCACTTTTCCTATTGCATTTATACTGGAACCTCAACTATTCAAATATGTCAGATCTGGAAAGCACTACCATTCTATAATTTCTGTTTCCTAGGAGGAATGGATATACCATTTTAGCATAATTATCCAACAGTATTCAAAACCATCGTGAATTTTAAAACACAGTTATTACACCCTAAAAATCAAGTATTAAAATGTACAAACAACAAAATCTCTGTCAAGTTGTAAAGGAAATGCACCCACACAGACAGGTTTTAAAACTTTCTAACTTAAGGAATTTGATAGCACAGCCTCAGGGTAGTAGATTCAGGGCCTACAATATACTTCGCGGGAGACAGTAAGGAGGGCTCTGTGTCACTTTTTGCCAAAGGCTGACCTAATAGTGCTTCGGGCATTGTTTGTTTGTTTTTGAAAATACTTCACTGGGCCTTATTCGGAAAGTGCAGTTTGGAAATCTGTATAAATTAAGAATGATCTTTTTCTATGTTTGTTTTTTACTACATCAAATTAACATAGTTGGACAGAATTTCACTGTATTAAGCATTGTTAGGAAACATGTAAATTAGTGCTACTCAAAGTAGTTGCTCTTTGAACTATGTGCTATTGGTCCAGGATTAGATAAGGAGCTTGAAAGAAAATGTAAATCATTACTTCCTTCTTTGAGAGAGTCTTGGCTTTTTTTTTTTTTTTTTTTGGTTAGCTGAAATAAACAATGTATTTAGTCACAGAGTGATTTGCTTTTTTGCGCAAACTCCCTATCTCCTTGTGAAGTATAACAAATATTTCATGAACCTTCATTGATCTTCACTTTCTGTTACACTGCCATAATGTACATTCAGAGCTGCCGGTTAAAAGTGCTACAGTTGAGATGAAATGTCATGTGTTTACTTTGCACCCAGTTAGGATGAACATAGTAATTTATTAAGACACAATGAAGAAAAACATTTTTAACAATGAGTCCCAGTTTTTAAAAATCACA
Organism: Leptonychotes weddellii; assembly: GCF_054177405.1. Classification (NCBI taxonomy): domain Eukaryota; kingdom Metazoa; phylum Chordata; class Mammalia; order Carnivora; family Phocidae; genus Leptonychotes; species Leptonychotes weddellii. The sequence continues at coordinate 154,696,252 of NC_138370.1, read as the reverse complement.
TGCCATTCAAACCAAATTGTAGACTTTGATTGGTGACTGAACACTTCTTACGTGGGTAACTTGATGTAATGCACCCAGGGTAATTTTACAGAGATTATTTTTTTCTTATCAATGCTCGATTATTCTGCCTAGCAATGCAGAGAAAGCTAACTAATTTAAAATAAACTCATGTTAATTTTGGTCATTACAAACTTAAAATTGATTAATTTCCATAGTTATATATGTATATTTATATTTGGATTGTTTAAAATGTTCACGATTTACATTAAGTATATTCACATTAAACATATATTCTGTGTATACCTTGGAAAAATTATACTGAAAATTAAAATGAAAATGACATTGTATATATCTGTTGGAAGCAGCCTGTCCCATTTCCCCTTACTATACAAGTTGTGTCAAGTAATTTATAAAGTCCCTACTGCATAACAAATCGATTCTTTGTTAGAATAGGTAGTAATGTTCTTATTTCTAAATAAGAGCTGGTCTACGAGTGCCTTTGCAGCTATATTTTTTTCTAAGTGGCTTCATCGTCTTGAACTGAAGAAGCTCAGAACACTACACATCAAAATAATATATTTTGACATAATTAGCCATCAGGGAAATGCAATGAAAACTACAATGAGATATCACTACACACTTATCAGAATGGCTAAAATAAAATATAATGGCAAGACCAAAATGTTGTGAGGACAGAGAAAAAAATATTCTGTTTGATGATACACTGTAACGAGTTGTACCATAACTTAACCAAGGGGTATTTGCAAACCCGTCTCAGATGGGTGTAATGTCAAATTTGTTTTTCTTTTTTTTGTTGTTTTTTTAAGATTTTATTTATTTATTTGACAGAGAGAAAGAGCGAGAGCAGGAACACAAGCAGGGGGAGTGGGAGAGGGAGAAGCAGGCTTCCCACCGAGGAGGGAGCCCAATGCGGGGCTCAATCCCAGGATCCTGGGATCATGACCTGAGCTGAAGGCAGATGCTTAACGACTGAGTCACCTAGGTGCCCCTCAAATTTGTTTTTCTAAGCAATGTTTAGGTCACTTACCACTTTTCAAGGATATAAAATGCTATCATCTTACTTAAAACTGTGAAATTTGGTCAGATTTAAATTTCAATTTGTGTTAAAACACGTTCTGCAAACTGTGTTAAACTTTGACATTTGTTCCCTCTGTTCAGTGAATAAAACTATATTTTATTCTGAAAAATACAATTATTTTCATTCTGAAAAAATATCCCTTTTTCCTCTTATGATAGTTATTAATGTGAACTAATAGTAGAATTTGATATGGTTTCACATGACCATATTTACTGTATATAATCAAATTAAATAATAAATATAATGTATTTCTTTGGACAATTTTTAAAGACCTGTCTATTCTTTAAAAAAAAAAAAACAGAGATACACTGCTTTAGTATATTGTATATAACCTCAGATAAATTTTGACAAATCATAATTTATCAAAATTACATCTACTTAAAAAGCACATTTTTGATGTAAAAGCATCAAAAATAAAAATAAACACAAACACACATATACACACAAAACCCATGTGTTGACAAATTACAAAGGCTATACCAATAGGTTAGGCATTCCACAGTTAAGTGCTATCAAAATTTCCATTAGTGACAAAAAGATTAACATCAAAATGGCCTGATTTTCCAGAATCCAAGAAAAAGCCACTTAGGATTTATTTAAAGATAAAAATTTGAACAAATACTCCTTAAATTTAGGAAATTCAGAACATAAGGATTAAAGAAATATTTGCAGTGCTTATTATATTCAATCCTTCCTCCAAAATATGCCTTTGAAGACATAATTCTGTTTTCTCTATTTAAATTGAGTTGTCCTCCAAAAAAGTTTTCTTAAATGTGTTGCTCTGTATGATAAATGTTCCAAGACCTAACATGCTTCATTGGATTTTTATTGTGCTCTCAAATTTAATCAATAGTTTGGCTTGATGTACAATATCTAGTTTCAAATATCCTTTCCATCTATACATAAAAAAGCACACACACAGCTGTCTTTTTTATATGCTCTACTATTGAGAATTCTGCTGTCAGTATTATTCTTGTACACTTTAGGTGATCTGTTCTTTCTCCTGCACATCATTTATGCTCTTCTCTGTCTTTGATATTCTTAAAACTCACCATAATATATATGAGTGTTTTTTCTGATCTCTCAATGTTTGACGTTCTTTCAGTCTGTTATCTTTCATCTTTTTTTAATTATCCAAAATTTATGTCTGGACTTATTTAGATATTTTCTTCTTTATTTTGTTTTTCCTCTTCTGCTGCATTTTGGCAGAGGTCATTAATCTGTTTTTTTTTTTTAACTCATTTATTCATTTTACAGCTATATTCATCTTACTCTCCATTTATTGCATCCTTTATTTCAACAATTTTCACTTAATTTATATTCACAGCATAGTATCTTTCTTTTCTCCCTGTATGTATATCCTTATTTTATCATATTACTTATAAGCTATTTTTCTGTCTGTTCCAGTAACACTTCAATTGGCATATAGAGTCCACCATATCATCTTTTTTAGGTAAGTGATTGTACTTTTCATTTGCATAGTTATTTTGGCCCATGAGTTCAACTTCTCTTAGGATCATCAGGCCTCTGTAAAGTCAGAATATGCTAGGATTTTCTAAGCAACAACAAAAAGCCATAAAACCTGGTAGCTTAATTATGTTTTCTTTCTCATTCACTCAAAATATTACATACTGAGCAGCTCCCTTCTATCTTGTAGCTATAGTGTTTGGAAAAACTTGACTTCTGATATCACTGTGATATGGTGAATTAGTCAGGGTTTTTCAGAGAATCAGGAAGAGAAAAAATGGAAGATATTCTCCAGGGCCAACTCTGGAAGTGGCTATTAAAACATCTGTCCAAATCCCATTGAACAAAACTCAACAATGTACCCCTAATGAAATACAAAGAAGACTGTGTATATTTCCAGGCACACACATCTCACTTGACCTAATGATGTGCACCAATGAAAGACTGAAGGTTAATCACCACTCCACGGAAGAACTGGAGAATTTAACAATAAATTTACTAATGATGCCAAGAATTCAGAATCACAAATACTTTGGAATTAATAATGACCACCTTCACTTGACGCTACTCTATAAGGCAAATCCTATGATTGCATTTCAATTTTAAATTCTTTCAATTTTAAATCCTTAAATCCTTATGAAGAAGCATCATTTGGAGAAGCAGTTTTCATAATTTATCATCCATCAGCCCTAAGTGTTTAGAGGAAAAAGTATGGAGGAATAATGCCTTAGGGAGCTAGTCTCTCTAAAGAATTTTCAAGTCTTTACCTCTTCAAGACTTTTGCACAGTTCTGATAGCCTCTTTACATTCCAGCTGATTTCTGCAGTGAAGGGTCTGTTAAAAACTATCCCAAAACCAGGAAGAGAACTTGAAACATATCAGTCAAGAACAACTTTGTGTCTGTTCAGGAATTTATCATGATTTCTTTGGTTTTTGTTAATAGCTGAAGTAGTTCTATGTTGCACTTTCATGGTTTCTCCAGAACTGACTTTGGAGGAGGCATCCAGTTCTAGCCAGTTCCATATTTTGGCGAAAACTATAATGCCAAAAAAAACGTATTGTTATACCAGTTATCCATGTCTATTAACTGACATATCACAATAGAAATAGTACAAATGGTTGCTCTTTATTAATACCTTTATTAATACAAAAAGATATGTCATATTTTCTCTTATTTTTTTCCAAATATTTTACATTATGTGAATGGGTCAGATATGTATGAAATTACATTGAAAGTTTTTTAAATATCAGCAAATACTTTCATTTAAATGCAATTTTGAACGAAATCTACTTTTCCAAACACCACTTTTTATCCTGTTTTTTTTTTTTTAATTTTTAGCTAGATTATAAATGTTAGATCAAAAAATGATTAATAGATGTAGGTTCAAATTATTATGTTCCATTAAAAATGATTCAGTCTTTGATGAACATCTGTTTGGTAATATGTTGTATCCAGATATAGTAAATTAATGACATATACAAAATTATAGGGAAATGACACCTTCCGTTCCTTTATGAGTAGAGCTTTTAAAATACTATTTGTCACAACCTGTCATCTTGTCATTATGTAGCATTATGTAGCATTTAAAAGATGTATACCTTTCACTTTGAAGTCCTTTAAAAATCTAAAATATGACTTTCTATGGTTTGTGGTTCCATATTCCTTTATTGCCAATATGAACAAATCCATATGCTTTGATTCAAAGGTAATAAATTCCTCTTATTTGGAAAAATGATGTTTATTTTCATTCTCTCACCCTTAGCAGGTTTCATTTTAGTACACTTCAGAGTTATAATTTCATGCTTATTAAAAACATTATGATCTACATAGATGAATGAAACTTTTATTAAATTATTTACCAAAAAAATCTGTTATTTTTAAAAATGTATTTCCTTTGAGATGTTATTTTAGAGTGTTCAGAGAAGATCTAGGACTGTGGTATTATGCAGTTTTTAAATAGGTATGAATTGGTTGCTTATATGATTGCTTCTTTAAGCTCATGTATATTGTCCATTATATGCTATAAAATATTTTGAAAGTAAATTTAAGGTATGTTTTACATAGTTTATTTTTTGGAGAAAAATTTTTGTCAAAATTATTTATGAAATTCAGTATTCTTTCAACATTAATTTATTCCAAAATTTACCAAATGTCTATTGAACCTATTATATGGCAGATATTACTTTAGGCTACACTGGTAAATGAAACACTTGGCTTTGTAGAACTTTTATTTTAATGGGGGAGACAAACAAAAGCTACAAACCTTAATAAAAAAAAAATTGCAGTGTATTCAAAATGGGGAAAAAATTAGATCAGGGTGAGCAAAATCAAGATTGCGAGGCAGGGATGGGGTGTTAAAATTTTTAATAGGAAGATCAGGGTAGTTACAATGAGCAAAGGTATGAAAAGGTGATGGATTTGCCCAGAACTATCAGCAATAAGGTCACTCTAGACAAAGGGATTGGCTATCTTAAAGGCCATAAGGTTGGATCATGCTTGGTATATCTGAGGAATAGCAAGGAGACCACTGTGAGTGACTGAAGAGTAGCAGGGAAAGAGGTCACAGAGGTTAAATGAGTGGCTAGATCATGTAAAAGCTTAGATGTCATTGTAAAACTCTGGCTTTTATATTTGAAAACTTACTGTGTGAATTTCTGCTAATAACTGAGAGTTCAAATGTCCATAAAACTTCAAGGATACTTATTCTAGTAAGATAGAATAAGAAAAAGAGTTCGTATTTCCACATGGTGTAACAAATGCTAGGAGATCCAACTATAGGAAGTTCTGGGAGCACAAAAGAAAGCACCAAAATCAGACTCATATATTTGGTGGCTTTCTGTGACTGTACATCGTTTGTATTTTCTAGATTTTTATAGTAATGGAATCACACAGTATATACTATTTATTGCCTGGCTTTTCTTTTCTCAGCATAATTACTTTGAGAATCTCCAAATTGTAAATATCAATAGTTCATTTTTATGCTGAGTAGTATTCTCTTGTATGGATATATCATAACTTGTCTTTGCTCTGTTGATGGACATTTGCATTGTTTCCAATTCTTAACAATAAAGCTGCTATGAAATTCATATACAAGTTCTTGTATGAACATAGGGTTTGTTTCTCTTGAGTAAATGCCTAGGAGTAAAATGGCTATTCATGGACTCTGTAAAATGCTTTACATTTTAAAAAGTTTCAATCTATTTTCCAAAGTGGTTGTATCATGATATAGGCCATCAACAGTTTAGATTTCCCATTGCTTCACAACCTAGCTCAGATGAGGTATAATTAGCTTTTATAATTTCAGGTATTCTAATAGATATGTAAGCATATCTTGTTATGATTTTAATTTGTATTTCTTTAATGTATAAATGTTGAGGAATTTTTCCTGTGCTTATAAGCCATCCATATACCTTTGGTGAGATGTCTCTTTAATTATTTTCTTCACATAAAAAAATGGATACTCTGTTTAGTTATTAGTAAGGTTTTTTTATTTTTATTTATTTTTTAATAATCTGAGTAGATGTCCATTATTAGATATATTATTTGCAAATCCCTTCTCTAACCTTATGGCTTCTTGATGGAGCTTCAGTAGCTGTGTTTTTCAAGAAATATGCTACTTCTCTCAATCCTGATACAGGGAGGTATGACTAGAACATTATCAGTGTTGACCTTCCCAAAGTAAGGCATGGATTAATATATATGTAGTCTGTGGTTATTGGGAGTGTTCTATAATATCAATCATTTCTAGTTAGTTGATAATTTTGTTCAAGTCTTATATATCTTACTAATTTGATGACCATTTGTCTATATAATATTAAAATAAAGGTGTTGAAATTTTCTGACATAATTGACATTTTTTTCCACTTATCTTCTAAGGTATGTTTTTTTGTTGTTTTTTTTTTCCATATATCCCCAAATCTGTTATTAGGTATATAAAAGTCAAGAATTATTATACTCTCCTGATGAATTGACTCTTTTACTCTTTTATAATTTTGAATTGATCTTCTTTATGTCTGATAATGAAATTTGCTCTAAAATCCACTTTTCATTATCTTGATATAACAACCAAAGCTTTAGTGTGATTAGTGTTAATATAGCATATATTTTTCTTTTACTTTATAAAGCACTTTCCATATTTAATCTTGACAAATAACGGAAGCAGCTTTTTGACTCTTGAAGCATCTTTCTAGATCATCTTTTTTTTTTTTTTTTAATGAAGGAGCAGCAGTTTTTATTGAGGGATCTGAACTGAAAATAGGTTTAGAAGGTAATTTTAAAAAATAAATAGCCCTTCTCTCTCTTTCTTCTTCTGGGATCCTGATTATTCTAATATTGTTTTGTCTTATGGTATCACTTATCTCTTGAATTCTGCCCTTGTGATCCAGTAGTTGTTTATCTCTCTTTTTCTCACCGTCTTTATTTTCCATCATTTGGTCTTCTATATCACTAACTCTCTCTTCTGCCTCATTTATCCTAACAGTTAGAGCCTCCATTTTTGATTACACCTCATTAATAGCCTTTTTGATTTTGACTTGGTTAGAATATTATGCACCCATCAAAAGGAATGAAATCTTGCCATTTGCAACGACGTGGATGGAACCAGAGGATATTATGCTAAGCGAAACAAGTCAATCAGAGAAAGACAACTATCATATGATCTCACTGATATGAGGAATTCTTAATCTCAGGAAACAAACTGAGTCTGGCTGGAGTGGTGGAGGGTGGGAGGGCAGGGGTGGCTGGGGGATAGACACTGGGGAGGGTATATGTTATGGTGAGCGCTGTGAATTATGTAAGACTGTTGAATCACAGACCTGTACCTCTGAAACAAATAATACATTATATGTTAAAAAACAGAAGATAGTAGGAAGGGAAAATTGAAGGGGGGAAATCGGAGGGGGAGATGAACCATGAGAGACTATGGAATCTGAGAAACAAACTGAGGGCTCTAGAGGGGAGGGGGGTAGGGGGATGGGTTAGCTTCATGATGGGTACTAAAGAGGGCATGTACTCAATGGAGCACTGGGTGTTATACACAAACAATGAATCATGGAACACTACATCAAAAACTAATGATGTAATGTATGGTGATTAACATAACATAATAAAATTAAAAATAAATAAATAGCAAAAGTAGCAAAAAATACGACCTTTTTAAAACCATTTTCTTTTTCTTTTTTTTTTTTTTTGGCTCATAAACAACAGAAATTTATTTCTCACAGTTTGGAGACTGAAGACTGAGATCAGGGTGACAGGTAGGGTTCTGGTGAGGGGCCTCTTCCAGGTGGCAGACTGCTGACTTCCTGCATCCTCGCATGGTGGGAGGAGCTGGGGAGCTCTGTGGGATCTTTTTTTTTTAATTTTTTTTATTATGTTATGTTAATCTCATATAGCAACTAATGCTTCCAAGCCACCAGGAGCATCTTACCCATTGGTTAAATCTCTGGTAAGGACCCCTTTAAAAAGATATGTAAATATATACTCAGATTTATACACTTTGTGTTTTCTTCAGAGGTATGTACAAAGCTCTCAGTTTGGGACTTTGCTTCCCCATTCTCTGGTACCAGGTATTTCGCCAGCAAAGCAAATTAGTATCAGAATTAATAAGCCCCTGGCACCATCTATCTGGAGCAGAGGTTGCCCTCAGCTGAGGTCCGGAGCTCTTGATCTCCCCTCCCTATGGTTGTAGCCCTGAGGACGAGGCCCTGCCACCAGAACTCAGGCTTATGGGTTCATGAAGCAGACAAAACCAATACAGGAAAGCTCGGTCAGCTCTCGGTGGCATGCCTGCTCATCTCCCAGTACCCAGCCCTCCAGGCAGTGCCAGGTGGCAAGGAGGGGTCTTGGTCCAACATGTGGGAGGGGACGAAGTGGCCATGAGCAAGTACCTGCCTCTCTGCTCCTCTCTCTCACAAACAGGTTGTGAAGAGGAAGAAGAAGAAGAAAGGTGAACTCCAAGGGGTGAAGGCCTCAGGTAGGCAGCTGGCTCCTGCCAGCAGGAAAGGGGCAAAGCAGAAGGCAGTGAATCCCACAGGTAGGGCTGGGGGTGAGGGTTACAGTTGATTACAGAGTCTGGGCAGGGGGAACGGGGGTGCTAGTCCGCCATTGGCAAGCTAGGCTGGGTGTCAGTGCAGACAAGGCTCCTCCCACAACGGCTCATGAGAGTAGACAGAATTCTCCCCTGAGGAGCAGGTAGAGCTTCAGGTGTTGGGAAAGCTCAGAGAGTATTGGTCCAGGGGCACGGACAGGTCCAGGTACTCCTGGTTGGAGGTCAAGGTCATAATATGTTCCAGGTCTTCCACCATCAACTTGAAGGTAGGTCTCTGAGAGGGTACCGCAGGCCAGCAATCCTGCATCATCATGTATAGCTCATTGATGAAGTTACTGAGCTTGTCCATCCTATGACCTTCCTTCAGCAGCTTGAAGAGCTCCTCCACAGGCATGCCAGGATACAGGGAGCCTCCCAGAGTGAAGATTTCCCATAGGAGACCCCAAAAGACCAGACATCATTCTGGTGGGTGTAGATCCGGTTAAACAAAACCTCGAGGGCCATCCATTTCACAGGCAGCCGGCTGTTGGTTGTCTTTTTATAGTAGTCGATGTGGTGAATGTCCTGTGCAAGGCCTAAGTCTGAGAGCTTCATCACGTTGTCCTCCATCACCAGCACGTTCCTGGTGGCCAGGTCTTGGTGTATGCACTCCTTGGAGGCAAATACTCCATGCCTCGGGCCACCTGACAGGCATAGGATTCCAGGTCCTTGGAGGAGAGCTGCTCCTCTGGTTTGTGTCTGGGGTTGTAACAGTACTCCAGTCCAGGAGGCCTCCGGGCCTTCAGGTACTCCCGTAGGTTGCCTTTGCAGGCACTCCCCTAGGTTGCCTTTGCAGGCATACTCCAGGACGACGTATAAACAACCGTCCTTTATGCAGGCCCCCAGCAGGTTGATGATGTTCTTGTGCTTCCCGATCATCTTCATCATCTCCATTTCTGAGATCAGGTCTGACAGGTCTTTCTCTGTTGCATCCGACTTCAACATTTTCACAGCCACTTTGGTCACACAGTTGGGTTTGTCTTTGTCCAGCCCAATGGCCTCTGCCAACACCACCTGCACAAAGCAGCCCTCTCAGGGGGTTTACCTAAAACCAGCCTGTCTCGAGGCAGCTCCCAGCCCTAGATTATCCTTAAAAACATTAAATCACAAGATAAAAATTCTCTTCACTAGGTCTCTGTCACAGGTGTAATTTTCTTTATTTTTTTTATCATTTATCTTTTTCTTAATTCTTACTTTCAGTATAATCTATTTTGCTTCCAGGACTTTCCCCTGTTTTCTGTATGCTCTGTTTCATAGAAAAGAATTATCCTGTCAGATAATTATTTCTTGAAAATTCATTACATCTCTTTGCCTTAGTTAAAGCTGGTTCTTTTATGATATTGATTCATCTGAGTCTTCTCAAAGTGGGGAAGAATCTTCCAAATGCTGTTGTCCTCAAGCTCAAGAGTATGTCTTAGCTTCATCTTCACTCTTTTTGGAATTCACTTTTCAAATTCTTGCCCCTCTTTTTATTTTTTAAATTAAAATGTTTTATTTATTTATTTATATTTTGAATAAAGTTGACACTCAATGTTACATTAGTTTCAGGGTTTCAACATCTCCATACATTATTCTATGGTCACCACAAATGTAGCCACCATCTGTCACCATACAACACTATTATAATATCATTGACTATCTTTTCTATGTTGCCCTGCATCTCTCTTTTTAAAAGCTCTGCTTTTTTATGTTTTCTGTTATTCCAATTTTCTACCATCATTGTACTTGGTTACTTTAACAAAATATGTCTGATTGCACACTCTTCACTGAAAACCATAGCATTGGATTTATAGTAGTCTTCTTTACCCCTATCAGAACCCCAGGAGGCTTCATTCATTTATTTACCTACATAAACAGAAGATCCAACACAATGCTCTTTGATGAAATCAATTTCAAATGTATTATAATCTCTTACCTCTTAAGCACTATGCTTACTGTTCCCTTTCACTGTCTGACTAAATCCTAATCATCACTATGCTATTTAATCAGAAAGAACATCTCAACCCAGAGTTCTCTCTATATCAGGAAATGAAGACTCCGCCCTCCTGTTTGTGCAGGTAAAATAAATGTGAATACTGTTTGTCCTGCACATACCCCATCCCATTCATCAGAATATTCACCATCAAAATGTATACAAAACAGGGGCGCCTGGGTGGCTCAGTTGGTTAAGCGACTGCCTTCGGCTCAGGTCATGATCCTGGAGTCCCGGGATTGAGTCCCGCGTCGGGCTCCCTGCTCGGCGGGGAGTCTGCTTCTCCCTCTCCCACTCCCCATTTGTGTTCCCTCTCTCGCTGTGTCTTTCTCTGTCAAGTAAATAAATAAAATCTTTAAAAAAAAAAAAAAAAAATGTATACAAAACAAAAACCATAGCTCACCACTTCCATTACCACCCAGCATGGTAAAAACACCATCATATGTTCTGGGATTATTGACCTGATTATTGATTACCCCACTTCCACACTTGCTCCACTCCTCCCTCCCCCCCAAATCTATTTTGGTATAGCAACTTAACCTAAAAATCAAGTCAGATGATTTCATTCTGCTGTTGAAAATCTTTTGGTATCTTTCCCTTTCATACTAAATAAAAATTTGAAGCATTTCAATGTACTAGAAGGTCATACATCAATACTCTCTTCTCTCCACCACTATGAACTCTTCATTGGCCTCCTTGCTTTTCCTCAAATATAACAGAAAAAGCTGCTCACATAAGGTCAATGTACTTATTTGCTCTGCATAGAGCATCCTTTTTCTTTACATTTGCACAACAACCCCCTTCACTTCCTGCGGTTTTTGTGCAATTAACATCTCATAAATGAGATATAACCACCCAATATAAAATAAAATTAACCATCCCAGCATTCCCCAATGGCTTTTGCCTCTCTTGTATTTCTTTGTGACACCTATCACCATCAACCATACATTCATTATTCTATTACCTGTTTTTTAAAGATTTTTTTTTATTTGAGAGAGAGAGAATGAGCAGGGGGAGGGGCAGAGGGAGAAGAAGACTCCCCACTGAATATAGAGAGCCTGATGGGCGGCTAGATCCCAGGACCCTGAGATCATAACCCCAGCCAAAGGCAGCCACTCAATGGACTGAGGCACCTAAGTGCCCCTCTATTATTGGTTTATTTCACTATTATATTTCAAAAGAATGTAAGCTCTTTGTGGTCTGGTATTTTATATGTTTTATTAATTGTGGTATTCTCAGAAAGGTAGCTGGCAGATTGTAAGGGCTCACTAAACATTTTTAAACTTTATTTTGTTGTTATTATTGGGCTCCTTTATGGGCTCTACCTCTTACCCTAGAAGTCTACCCTTCAGATGTAAGCAATAGGAATAGAGTCCTGCTGTCTGTTCAAATGAGTAAAAAGCCTCTATTAAGTGGATATTTTAAAAGTTAAATGAATGGCCTAATACTTGTACATAGGGGGAAAGGGAGCATATTTTCTACTGTTTGGAAGTGGAGTTCTTTTATAGAGTTCTTTTACAAGCCTACACTATTGTACTATAATGGGCAGTTGTACATTACAATTATACAAACACTTTGGTAATTTATATTGGTTTTTTTTGTGATTCATGACTGGATCATTTTATTCCTTAGGAGCATTGTAGTATTTCAGATTTTCATGTTCAATAAGCCTATTGGGGTTGCTACCTTTTTTATTCAAATGGAGAAATAGTTGTGATTTCATCTAAATAAAGTGTTGTTCGTGGTGGTGTTTTCTAGGAATAAGTTACATTATGCTAGTTTCAAAGTTTTGTTAAATTTCCAAGTCTGTCACTGATAAAAGCCTTTTTATAAAGTAGTAATTTTGTACAAAGCAAAAAAGTTATGTAACACTCAATTGTTATACTACCTATGTTTCCATCTTGCATTGTGATAACACCCATCTTAACTTTATTTAAGACAAATCATTGCCAGATGACTTCTTAGCACTGATTGTATGATATGAAATCTAGCATAACTAAAAGTTTTTGGTTTTACTAGTGTATAAATCAATTTATAAAAATATATATATATGTGAATAAAAGATATTGATTTAATTTATTTGGCAATTGTAAACTGTATGGGTTTTTTTTTTTTTTGGTAAATTTATATATTCTAAAATTTCATTGAGCCCTTTTATGATAAGTAACAAGCTACAAATAATTAAGATTTATTTACCTCAAATCAAAATTATTACAGGTTAGGAAGACAATCATAGAGGTTGAAGTATTTAAAATATTGAACCCAAAATATTTTATTAGGTAAACTCATGAATGCTGAGCATTCACTGTTGAAATAATACTAATATTATTGATAGATTGGTATAAACCTAAAATTAATTATTTATATGCACTTTTCATTGCAGGTATCTGACTGATAGATTACATATACCAAGATTTTGAATGATGAGGGCCATCTGGCCATATTTGATCTTTACACTACTTTCTGCTTAAAATTCTTGAGTAAAAATCTTTTCCTTCATATGTTAAAGCTTCCTTGGAGACTCTGCCTGGGAATAAGGATACAACACTAATTGTTGTCAATACTATTCTAAAATACTATTTTAAAAGTTTCTATTTACATATGAATCTCATGATTGGCTATTGTAGTTTTTATTCAGAACCTAAAATGTCTCATACACTCCTTATTTTTTCCAGTCTTTTTTCTTCTTTTTTCTTTCTAAACATTCCATTCTCAATTGTCTATACTAGAACTCCTCTCCATTCCTCTAGAGATTTTAGGTTTTGAACCATGGACATAAAGAGATTCTCCATTTATTTTTCTGCTTAAACATTGTCTTCCTTGTCTTAGCCCAGGCTCCTTAGGCAGTGAAGCCTGAGGCTAAAGCATGTGTGCTAATATTTTATTGAAATGAATAATCCTATGAAAGTAAAAAATGAGCAAACTGAGGTTTGAGTCAGGGAAAGAGAGGAACAAATATATGAGATCAGACCTTTCTTTATTTTAAAGAACTTTATTTATTTATTTATTTTTAAATTTTTTTTTTTAAGATTTTATTTATTTATTTGAGAGAGAGAATGAGAGACAGAGAGCACGAGAGGGAAGAGGGTCAGAGGGAGAAGCAGACCCCCCGCCGAGCAGGGAGCCCGATGCGGGACTCGATCCCGGGACTCCAGGATCATGACCCGAGCCGAAGGCAGTCGCTCAACCAACTGAGCCACCCAGGCACCCAAAGAACTTTATTTTTTATTTTTTAAAAATTTTAAAAAGATTTTATTTATTTGAGAAAAAATGAGAGAGCACACACAGGGTGAAGGGCAGAGGGAGAAGTAGACTCCCAGTTGAGCAGGGAGACAAATGTAGGGCTCAATCCCAGGACTTTGGGATCATGACCTGAGCTGAAGGCAGATGCTTAACTGACTGAGCCACTGAGACACCTAGTGAACTTTAATTTTGAGAGTGGTTTTAAGCTAATAGCAAATCAAGAGGGAGATTTCCCATACACCACTTGCCCTCACACATGCATTACCTCCCTGATCATAAACATCCCCCATTACAGTGAGCATTTATTACAATTGATGAACCTACATTGATACATCATAATTACTAAAAGATCATAGTTTACATTATGGTTCCTTCTAGGTGTTGTATATCCTATTGCTTTGAACAAATGTATAATGACATGTATCCACCACTAGAGTATCATACAAAGTGGCTTCACTGCCTTAAAAATCTGTGCTCTTCCTATCCATCCCTCCCCTCTCACTCCCATCCACTTGGGGTCTTTTTCTGTCTTCACAGTTTTACCTTTTCCAGAATGTCATATAAATGGAATCATACAGTATGTAGACTCTTCAGATTGAATTCTTTCACTTAGTACTTTGCAATTCAAGCTCTTCCATATCTTTTCATGGCTTGGTAATTCATTTCTTTAGCACTAAATAATATTCCATTGTTTGTATGTGCTACATTTTATTTGACCTTTCACCTATTGAAGGATATCTTGGTTGTTTCCAAGTTTTTGTCATTTATGAATAAAACTGCTGTAGACATCTGTATGGACATAAGTTTTCATCTTCTTTGGATAAATACCAAGAAGTGCAACTGCTGGATCATCTGGTAAGAATTTGTTTAGTTTTGTAAGAAACTGCCAAATTGTTTTCCATTTTGTATTCTCAACAGAAATGGAAGAACATACCTGTTGCTCCACATCCCCACCAGCATTTAGTGTTCTGTTGTCAGTGTTTTGGGTTTTGGGTATGTACTGGTGTCTCCTTTTTGTTTTAATTTGCATTTTCCTGATGACATATGATGTGAAGCATCTTTTAATATGCTTATTTGATCTGCATATTTTCTTTAGTGAGGTATCTGCTAAGGTCTTTGGCCCATTTTTAATTAGGTTTTTTCCCATTGTTGAGTTTTAAGGGGTCTTTGTGTATTTTTGATAGCAATCCTTTGTTAGATGTGTCTTTTGCTAATATTTTCTCATAGTCTATGGTTTATCTTTTCATTCTCTTGGCACTGTGTTTCACAGAGTAGGCATTTTTAAATTCAATGAAATCTAGCTTAACAATCTTTCTTTCATGGATAGTACCTGTGTTATTGTACCTAAAGAGTTATTTCCAAACCTAAGGTCATCTAAGTTTTCTTCTATATTATCTTCTACATGTTTTATGTTTAGGTTTATAATCCAATTTGAATTAATTTTTGTGACTAGCATACGATATCTGCCTGGATTCATTTTATTTTATTTTATTTTTACATAGAGATTCCCCATTACTCCAGAGCCATTTGTTGAAAAGATTATAATTGCACGTGTATTGCCTTTGCCACTTTATCAAAGATCTTTTGAAAATATATGTGTGTATATATATATACACACACATACATATATCTTCACTATGTTCATCAGTTAAAGGGAAAGTGCCATATAATACTGAAATTCAGACTACTTCACATTCATTGATTAACCAGTAAGAAAGTATTAGAAACAAGCCAAAAATGTTTTCAACAAATTAAAGAAATAGATTGATCCAATATACTTAATGTTTCTTAAAGGAATTGCAACATTTTTATAATAGGTATCAGTTTAAATATTCATTATATAAGCATATTCTAAAAATAAATCTGAGAAAAATACTTGACATATATGATGACAAAAACAAGTTTGACAAAAGTCAGTTTTGGTAAAATTCACAATAGTTATCACTTAAATTCTTGTTCTGCTATTCAGTCATTTTAATTTACAAAAGTACAAAAATAAGAGGTGGAGCAATAGGAGATGTAAATTTCATCTGGTCCCAGGAATTCAACTAGATAGGTATCAAACCATTCTGAACACATACAAAATCAACAGGAGATTGAAGAAAAGAATAGCAGCAATTCTATGAACAGAAAAGCAACCACTTTCTGGAAGGTAGGGCATGCGGAGAAGTGAGTCCCAGGTGATATTTGGGAAGAAGGACCGCGGTGGGGGGAGCCTCCATCAGCCAGCTACTGGCAAGTGAGAGCAGCAGAGCACAATATTGAACTTTTAGATGTCTGCTCCACTGAGGGATGTTGCTCCGTGGCTAAGTGGGGGGTGGAACCCTCGCTGGGACTGTGTGGTTCAGGACCCTCAGGGTCACAGAAAGACTGGGGTTGTCTGAGTGTGGCAGAGCTCCCAGGTATTAGAGCAGGGAAGCAGCTGCAAAGATGGAGCCAAGAAGTGGGCTCTCAGCTTGGGGTGGTCATAAACTGATCCACAGCATAATCAGGTCACTAATCTCACAGCAGGGACCCAACAAGAGGCAGATCCAGGGATACTCCCCCACCTCCCCCAGGAGGAGTGGCATAGCAGCACACCACAGGAATCTGCTGGGTTTGGAGACTCCAAACGGGGTCATGTGCCAGAGATAGAAATGCTCAGTCATAGGCTGGGTGAGCATGGATTGCAGCTGGAGACCAGGGAGACAGGAGTGATTGACTGTGATTCTCTGGGAGCTCACTGAGGAGTGGGGCCCCAAGTTCTTGGCTCCTATGGGGCAGAGATTGGGAGGCCACCATTTTCATTTTCATCCTCCAAAGCTGTACGGAAAGCTTTCAGGGAACAAAAGCTATCGAGAGCAAACCCAAGCAGATTACTTAGCCTGGCCCCTGACAAGGGCCATGCAATTCTGCCTCTGGCAAAGACACTTGAGAATCACTACAACAGGCACCTCCTCCAGAAGATCAGCAAGAACATCCAGCGAAGACCAAGTTTACCAATCAATGAGAACTACAGAACTCCAGCACTTGGGGAATACAGCACATAGATCTCATGGCTTTGTTTCCCATGATTCTTTAGTCTTTCAAAGTTAATTTTTTAAAATTCTCTTTATTTTTTTCTTTTTCTATTTTTTTGAATTTTTTTTCCCTATTTCAACCAAATCTTACCTTATCAATTCCTTTTTTAAAAATCTTTTTTAATTTTCATTTTTAGAGTCATATTCTATCCCTTCATTGTAGGAAACTTATTTTTTATATATATAGAAATTTTTCCCTCTTTAAAATTTTGGAATACAGTTTCTTCTAACAGACCAAAATATGCCCTAAATCTCTAGTATATGGCTTTGTTCTAGTCTCCTCTCTGATCACATTCTCTCCCTTTTTTGTTGTTGTTCTTGTTGTTTATTCATTTTTCTTCTTTCTTTTTTCAACCAACTTCTTATCTTATCAATTCTTTTTTTAAAATTGATTATAATTTTCATCTTTACAGTCACATTCCATCTCTTCATTGTATTTATCCTTATTTTTGTACATATATGTTATTCTTTCTTTAAAATTTTAGGAGGCAGTTTCTTCTAACACACCAAAATACACCCAAAATCTAGTGTGTGGCTCTGATCTATTCACCAGCCTGATCATATTCTTTTTTTTTTTTTCCTTTCCCTTTCTTTCTCCCCTGGTTTCGAGTCTCTTCTGATTTGTTTAGTGTATATTTTTCTGGGGTCGTTGTTACCCTTTTAGTATTTTGTTCTCTCATTCATCTATTCTTCTCTGGACAAAATGACAAAATGGAAAAACTCAACTCAAAAAAAAAGAACAAGAGGCAATACCGACTGCCAGGGACCTAATCAACAGACATTAGTAAGATGTCAGAACTAGAGTTCTTGACATGGCCTTGATAAAAGCATGGAAGATACTAGAAAATCCTTTCCTGAAGAAATAAAAGAACTATAATCTAACCAAGTTGAAATCAAAAAAACAATTAATGAGGTGCAATAAAAAATGGAGGCTCTAACTCCTACAATAAATGAGGCAGAAGAGAGAATTAGTGATATAGAAGACCAAATGATGGAGAAAAAGAAGCTGAGAAAAAGAGACATAAACAATTACTGCATCATGAAGGCAGAATTTGAGAGATAAGTGATATCATAAGATGAAACAATACTAGAATAATTGGGATCCCAGAAGAAGAAGAAAGAGAGAGAGGGACAGAAAGTATATTGGAGCACATTATAGTGGAGAACTTCCCTAATTTGGGGAAGGAAACAGGCATCAAAATCCAGGAGGCTCAGAGAACTCTCCTCAAAATCAATAAAAATAGGTCAACACCATGACATCTAGCAGTGAAACTTACAAGTCTCAGAGACAAAAAGAAAATCCTGAAAGCAGCTCGGACAAAAGGTCTGTAACTACAATGGTAGAAACATTAGATTGGCAGCAGACCTATCCACAGAGACCTGGCAGGCCAGAAAGGACTGGCATGATATATTCAGAGCACTAAATGAGAAAAATATGCAGCCAAGAATACTATATACAGCTAGACAGTCATTGAAAATACAAGGAGAGATAAAAAGCTTCCAGGACAAACAAAAACTAAAGGAATTTGCAAACATGAAACCAGCCTTACAAGAAATATTGAAAGGGGTCCTCTAAGCAAAGTGAGAGCCTAAAAGTAACATAGGAAAGGAATAGAGACAACATAGAGTAACAGTTCTTACAGGCAATACAATTGCACTAAATTTATATCTTTCAATAGTTACCCTGAATGTAAAGGGGCTAAATGCCCCAATCAAAAGACACAGGGTATCAGATTGGATAAAAAAAACAAGACCCATCAATATGCTGTCTGCAAGAGACTCATTTTAGACGTAAAGACACCCCAAGATTGAAAGTGAGGGGGTGGAAAACCATTTACCATGCTAATGGACATCAAAAGAAAGCTGGGGTGGCAATCCTTATATCAGACATTTTAGATTTTAAACCAAAGACTATAATAAGAGGTGAGGAAGGACACTATATCCTACTTAAAGCATTTATCCAACAAGAAGATCTAACAATTTAAAAAATCTATGCCCCTTAGATGGGAGCAGCCAATTATATAAGCCAATTAATAACAAAATCAAAGAAACACATCAATAAAAATACAATAATAGTAGGGGACTTTAACACCCCCCTCACTGAAATGGACAGATCATCTAAGCAAAACATCAACAAGGAAATAAAGGCTTTAAATGACACACTGGAACAAATGGACTTCACAGATATATTCAGAACATTCCATCCCAAAGCAACAGAATACACATTCTTCTCTAGTTCACATGGAACATTCTCCAGAATAGATCACATCCTGGTCACAAATCAGGTCTCAACTGGTACCAAAAGATTGGGATCATTCCCTGCATATTTTCCGACCATAATGCTTTGAAATTAGAACTCAATCACAAGAGGAAAGTCAGAAATAGCTCAAATACATGGAGGCTAAAGAGCATCCTACTAAAGAATGAATGGGTCAACCAGAAAATTAAAGAAGAATTTAAAAAATTCATGGAAACAAGTGAAAATGAAAACATAACTGTTCATAACCAGGAAATTAAAGAGGAATTTAAAAAATTCATGGAAACAGTGAAAATGAAAACATAACATAACAAAATCTTTGGGATGAAGCAAAGGCATTCCTAACAAGAAAGTATATAGTAATACAAGCCTTTCTCAAGAAACAAGAAAGTTCTCAAATACACAACCTAATGCTTCACCTAAGGAGTTGGAAAAAGAGCAGCAAATAAAGCCTAAACCCAGCAGGAGAAGAGAAATAATAAAGATCAGAGCAGAAATCAATGAAACAGAAACCAAAAGTACAGTAGAACAGATCAAAGAAACTAGGAGCTGGTTCTTTGAAAGAATAATAAGATTGATAAACCCCTGGACAGTCTTATCAAAAAAAAAAAAAAAAAGAGAGAGAGAGAGAGAGAAAGAGATAAATGACCCAAATAAATAAAATTATGAATGAAAGAGGAGAGATCACAACCAACACCAAAGAAATACAAACAGGTATAACAACATATTATGAGCAATTATATGACAGCAAATTAGATAATCTGGAAGAAATGGATGCATTCCTAGAGATGTCTAAACTACCAGAACTGAACCAGGAAGAAATAGAAAACCTGAACAGACCCATAACCAGTACAGAAATTAAAGCAATAATCAAAAATCTCCCAACAAACAAGAGCCCAGGGCTAGATGGCTTCCTAAGGGAATTCTATCAAACATTTAAAGAAGGATTAATACCTCTATTCTTCTGAAACTGTTCCAAAAAAAATAGAAATGGAAGGAAAATTTCCAAACTCATTTTATGAGGCCAGAATTACTTTGATCCCCAAACCAGACAAAGACCCCATCAAAAAGGAGAATTACAGACCAATATCCCTGATGAACATGGCTGCAAAGATTCTCACCAAAATACTAACCAATAAGATCCAACAGTACATTAAAGGGATTATTCACCACGACCAAGTGGTATTTATTCCTGGGCTGCAAGGTTGGTTCAACATCAGCAAATCAATCAATGTGATATAATACATTAATAAAAGAAAGATCAAGAACCATATGATCCTCTCAATAGAGGCAGAAAAAGCATTTGACAAAGTACAGCATTCTTTCATGATGAAACTCTTCACAGTGTAGGGATCGAGGGTACACACCTCAATATCATAAAAGCCATCTAGGAAAAACCCACAGCAAATATTCTCAATGGGGAAAAACTGGGAACTTTCCTTGAAAGGTCAGGAACACAGCAGGGATGTCCACTATCACCACTGCTGTTCAACATAGTACTATAGGTTCTAGCTGCAGCAATCAGACAACAGAAAGAAATAACAGGCATCCAAATTGACAAAGAGGATGGGAAACTCTCACTTTTTTGCAGATGATATGATACTTTATGTGGAAAACCCAAAAGATTCCAACCCCAAACTGCTAGAACTCATACAGGAATTCAGGAAAGTGGCAGGATATAAAATCAATCCACAGAAATCAGTGGCATTTCTATACACCAACAACAAGACAGAAGAAAGAGAAATTAAGGAGTCAATCCCATTTACAACTGCACCCAAAACCATAAGATACCTAGGAATAAATCTAACCAAAGAGGCAAAGAATCTGTACTCAGAAAACTATAGAATACTCATGAAAGAAATTGAGGAAAGTATAAAGAAATGGAAAAATATTCCATGCTCATGGATTGGAAGAACAAATATTATGAAAATGTCTATGCTACCTAGAGTAATCTACACATTTAAAGCAATCCTTATCAAAATACCATACACTTTTTTCAAAGAAATGGAACAAATAATCCTAAAATTTGTATGGAACCAGAAAAGACCCCTAATAGCTAGAGGAATGTTGAAAAAGAAAAGCAAAGCCGGCGGCATCACAATTCCAGACTTCAAGCTCTATTACAAATCTGTCATCATCAAGACAGTATGGTACTGGCACAAAAACAGACACATAGCTCAATGGAACAGAATAGAGAGCCCAGAAATGGACCCTCAACTCTATGGTCAACTCAAAATGGATGAAAGACTTAAAAATGAGACAGGAATCCATCAAAATCCTTGAGGAGAACACAAGCAGCAACCTCTTCGACCTTAGCCATAGCAACTTCTTCTTAGATACATCACTAAAGACAAGGCAAGCAAAGGGAAAAATGAACTATTGGGACTTTCTCAAGATAAAAACTTTTGCAAGCAAAGGAAACAGTCAACAAAACCAAAAGACAACTGACAGAATGGGAGAAGATATTCACAAATGACATACCAGATAAAGGGCTAGTATCCAAAATCTATAAAGAATTTATTAAACTCAACATCCAAGGAACAGATAATCCAATCAAGAAATGGGCAGAAGACATGAACAGAGATTTCTGCAAAGAAGACATTCAAATGGCCAACAGACACATGAAAAAGTGTTCAACATCACTCAGCATCAGGGAAATCCAAATCAAAACCTCAATGAGATACCACCTCACACCAGTCAGAATGGCTAAAATTAACAAGTCAGGAAACAACAGATTGTTGGCGAAGATGCAGGGAAAGGGAAACCATCCTACAGTGTTGGTGGGAATGCAAGCTGGTGCAGCCAGTCTGGAAAACAGTATGGACGTTCCTCAAAAAATTGAAAATAGAGCTACCCTATGACCCAGGAATTGCACTACTGGGTATTTATCCCAAAGATACAAATGTAGGGATCTGAAGGGGTACGTGCACCCTTATGTTTATAGCAGCAATGTCCACCATAGCCAAACTAGGGAAAGAGCCAAGATGTCCATTGACAGATGAATGGATAAAGAAGAAGTGGTATATATATACAATGGAATATTATGCAGCCATCAAAAGAACATGGAATCTTGCCATTTGCAATGGCGTGGATGGAACTAGAGGTTACTATGCTAAGTGAAATAAGTCAGTCAGAGAAATACAAGTATCATATGATCTCACTGATATGAAGAATTTGAGAAACAAGACAGAGGATCATAGAGGAAGGGAGGGAGAAATGAAACAAGATGAAACCAGAGAGGGAGACAAACCGTAAGAGTCTCTTAATCTCAGGAAACAAACTGAGGGTGGCTGGAATGGAGGGAGCTGCGAGGGATTGGTTGGCTGTGTGTTGGACATTCGGAGGGTATGTGCTATGCTGAGCGCTGTGAATTGTGTAAGACTGATGAATCACAGATCTGTACCTCCGAAACAAATAATTTATTATATGTCTAAAAAAAAATAAATTAGGAAGGGAAAAACAAAGGGGGGAAATCGGAGAGGGAGACGAACCATGAGAGACTATGGACTCTGAGAAACAAACTGAGGGTTTTAGAAGGGAGGGGGGTGGGGGGATGGGTTAGCTTGGTAATGGGTATTAAGGAGGGCACGAATTGCATGGAACACTGGGTATTATATGCAAACAATGAATCATGGAACACTACATCAAAAACTAATGATGTAATGTATGGTGATTAACATAACATAATAAAATAAAATTAAAAAATTAAAAAATAATATATAAGAATACACAAAGTACAGTACTACACATTAGTCAGTATTATAGTAAATAAATGTTTTGGTCAAATGTAAATATGTTGTATTACAAAACATTTATTCTTTTCTTTTAGTCCTTTTAATTTGTAAAACTAGCCACCAACACCACCACCACCCCCCAAAAAGAAGATGATTTGCAATCCAAATTTATGTCTAAATGAATTTGTTGCACAGGAAAAAAAAAATGTATATATATATATATATGCACACACACACACACACATTTACAATAGTCATGTTCAAAATAGCAACAAAACAGCAGGGTCCTAAATGTAAGCAGTATAATTGTGTTTTTCTATCAAAAAAGCAAGGTTATGTGAAATATTGGAATTTTATTTCCAGGTCTAGTGTTTCAAGATAGTTAACTACACTTATGGTGTCAACTGCCCCTTGTTGGCAGTATGATTTTATTGGCTCCATGGAATAACAGCAAGAATTTACTATTGCTTCTTTCTTTTATGACACACACAGGAAAAAAAAAAAAAAATGACACATTTACTCAAGACCAACCAGAATCATTTTAACCTATCAAAATTGATGGGAGGACTTCACTGCCAAAGTCACTGCTGGGTTTTCACAATTCATTGCAGACAATCTGCTACTCCCATTATGATAAAGCAGAGAAGATTCATAATCAGGGAAGAAAGCTAGATTAATACTTGTAATATCATTGAATTATTTACCCTGCTATAGGATTATTATTATTATTAGTGTCATTTGACAATTTTCTCTCATTTTATTAAACACAACTGTGAGTAATTATCCTACCTAATATCTCTCTGTACTGGC
This sequence comes from Leptonychotes weddellii, assembly GCF_054177405.1. Lineage (NCBI taxonomy): Eukaryota > Metazoa > Chordata > Mammalia > Carnivora > Phocidae > Leptonychotes > Leptonychotes weddellii. Next base: position 154,672,522 of record NC_138370.1, on the reverse strand, counting down.
TGACTAGCTAGAAAACATTCATGAAAATATCCATTAGCCACACATATAAAATGCTGTATTATGGTGCTGTTGATTCAGTACATGCCACTAACTGATCTTTTAGCTCTTTGAGGATTTGCAAATCAATTAATTATATGTTTTTTGGATTCTCTCCATACAATTTGAAAATTTATTATAGAGTCCATAAGCATTATTAGTTTTACCGTATTAAACCAGCAATCACACTTTGATTTTCACAACAAAAGATACATAAACTCATTAATTTGGATCATTTTTCTGTTGGTCTGTCCAACCTCTAAAATACTATTCCTTAGGATAATACACACCAAAGTTTGGATTAAACAAGAAATTAGATGGCACCTGAAAACTTGGTTTAATATTCTCAAAAGTACTATACAACTCATTTCTTACATTGTGACATTATCTTACACAGATCCACACTTTTATAATCTTAACATTTTTTAAGATAATCAATAAATTAAATTAATCATGATAAAAATCAAACATAAAAATTTCTACTTTTTGCTTTTGCCCCCTCCATTTGGAGCTTATTCATAGCCTTCTGATAATTAAAAGGTCCCTTTTTTTGTGAAAATCTGGACAGAAATAGCTCTAAGAGCCCATTCAGAGCTTGATATTAATCTACATCTTTTGGCTCCGTTTCTCCTGACAACAAAGAGTAAGACAAGGATTTGAGTGGGTTTAGTTTATTTGGGAGATTATCCAAGGTAGAAAAAGTGGGAGAGGGGCTCCTGGGTGGCTCAGTTGTTAAGTGTCTGCCTTTGGCTCAGGTCATGATCCCAGGGTCCTGGGATCAAGCCCTGTATTGGGCTCCCTGCTCAGCGGGGAGCCTGCTTCTCCCTCTCCCACTCCCCCTGCTTGTGTCCCCTCTCTCGCTGTGTCTCTCTCTGTCTAATAAATAAATAAAATCTTTATAAAAAAAGTGGGAGAATGGGAGAGTGAGATGGAGAAGAAGCAAATTTGTCATAAATGTACATTGTTGATATAATTGCTGTGGCTAGACGGTGAAGGCTTGCTTTTATTGGAAGCTCCTGAGAAACTTCGCAAAGTTGTCCTAATGATGACCTGAAGACTGGCAATTTTATCTATGGTTCTTATTTCCCTTTCACTGAGGGCCATCCTCAGAGGACATTAACTCTCCTACACTTTTGGGCATTGCTTAGGTTCAACCTGAGGAAACTTTTGTAGGTTGTGTTGGAGAAATTATGAGATGAGAGATAGAACACGAGATGCTATCAGTGTTAAGTGAGTGTAATTTCCCATGGAACTATCCACCACAGGTGTGGCTAAAGTCAGGGGCTTGGGCTTGATATCAGAGGTATTTGAGGCAGTATCATTTTAGGTTAATCACTGTATCTGAAATTTCCAAAAACTTCAACAGATGAAATTTTGATTATAAATCTATAAAAATAATAATAAATCTGTATTCAAATATTTTTTATAGAAATGTACAAAGTTTCAATTGATTTAATATTTAAATGTTAGAAAATGAACTGAAAGAATTTGGTCATTTAACAAAGTATAAGAAATAGAACTTGTGTTTATGTAGGAACAGAGTAGAACTCAAGGTGCATTTAAGACTCAGTTAAGAAATTGAATATATGCTTAAATATCTTACAGGTTTGCTAAAGAATCAGTGACTTTGTGCTCACTTGTGGTTATGCAGGAATTTTAAACTTTCTGTAAGAAGCTATTAGATCTGATTATATAATGGCAGTAAAGAAAACAAAGTACAAACCCATAAAGACAAAGACATGGAGTATGAGAGAAAAGAATAACAGATAAGAGGAACCAATGCATTTGAGGAAAATGGGAATTGAACTACACAATGATTGTTGATTTTTTAGATAGAGAAAAAACAAAACTTCAGCTTGCAAGAAGGAAGTAAGCAGAAGAGAAATTGTGATGTGATACAGAATCCTGGAAAAGGCAGTAATTTGGAATGGAGGAGTAGGGATAGCCTGTCAGGTAATTTGGATAGGAAGGGGTCAGGAGATGATTGCTTGATAAATTTTATATGGTGCACTTAAATGCACAGATTTCTCTTCCTTAACTTATATGGAGAATAGAGTGTCCTTTCTCTTCCCTTTCAAAGGACCAGAGGTATCCTCTTTCAGACTGAAAACCTGAAAATCTCAGAACTCAGTTGCTCAAGCACAGTTGAGAGGACATATTTCAATTAAGATTTACATTTTGCTGCATGTGGTAGGCTGTCCACAGTGGTCTAACTGTATTTTTTCACTTAACAAGAAGACTACAGAGAGTGTTTTCTGGCATTGGTTCAGAGTCTTAAGAAAGTCAAGTAAAATGTCTTAGAGGTTTTCATGGCCTTTTATTCATGGTTGCAAAAATGGCTGCTGGAGTTCTCACTATTAAGCCCACATTTCTGGCAGAAAGACAGAGCTAAAAGAGAATGATATCTTTTATGACTGCTACGTTGTCATATGGCTACAACATAACCAGAAAAGAGAAAGGAAAATATTTGATGTTGTTTTAAGTTGCCTGTTGTCAATCTCCCAATGCATTCTGATATTAAAGAAAAAAGGAGATGGATATCTCAATAAATGATTATACCACCATTTTAAATCATAAGAGACTCTTAACAATAGGAAACAAACTGAGGGCTGCTAGAGGGGAAGTGGGTGGGAGGATGGAGTAATTGGGTGATGGGCATTAAGAAGGGCATGTTGGGGGGGGCACCTGGGTGGCTCAGTCGTTAAGCGTCTGCCTTCGGCTCAGGTCATGATCCCAGGGTCCTGGGATCGAGCCCCGCATCGGGCCCCCTGCTCCGTGGGAAGCCTGCTTCTCCCTCTCCCACTTCCCCTGCTTGTGTCCCCTCTCTCACTATGTCTCTCTCTGCCAAATAAATAAATAAATAATAAAAAAAGAGAAGGGCATGTGATGTACTGAGCACTGTGTGTTATATGCAACAGGTGAATAACTGAAATCTACATCTGAAACTAATGTTTCAGGTGGTACACTATATGTTAACTAATTGAATTAAAAAAAGTTAATACAAAATACCACGATTTTATAAAACAATATTCCCAGCAGGCTCTGTTGCTTTAAAATACTCACTTTATAACAAGAGTTGTTACTTTCGCCTAGCCAATACTTACATCAATGTTTATCCCTTTTCTGCTTTATCCCTTCCTGTTATCAGTAAAAGTTCACTTGGGCTCCCTAGAAGCCATGAGAATAAGCTTGCAATAAATCTGGTTGGTTTTCACCAGCAATTTGACCACCCTGAGCACAGGGAAGTCCATTGATAGAGGCTTTATCTCCATAAATTGCAAATACATGGATGATTTTGAATGAGAAATATTTAAAAAGTCTTAGGGGTATGATCAGGCTGTTGGGTAATTCCAGGCCTAGGAAAGGAAAATGCCAACTGATTGAGATTCCTGGTACCCTGATTTCAGAGAGACGTTAAGATCAATAAGTAACATGAGGAGACACAGGAAGCCAAACTTGTGATAATTTTGAGTGCCAGAGGGTATGTGCATCTCAGTTTATCTTCTTGCTTTACCATTATGTTGCTCCTGGTCCCATAGGAGGGGAAAATGAGGAAACAATTATGAAAGCCCTAGAGGAGAGTTTAGGTATGTGTTGGACCTAATCTCTGTGGATGACACAAGAACCCACATCCTATAGCTCTCCCTGAAACACTCCTTACGATTTCAATGTAATTTGGTGCATGCATCTTTAGAAATGACAAAACACTTTGCAAGGTCATCTACTTTATTTTCTTCTCTCTACAAGTTCCCAGCACAAGTGGGTCAACTGTCTCCACATTTTAACACAGTGACCGTTGCAGAGGAATGGAGGAGTATGAGTACAGTCATGAATATGTGTGATGTTAAGAAGTATCTGTAGCACCCAATGCCCACTTGATCCAAAGGTAAGGATTTACAGTTAAGGTCCCATTTATGATTTGACTGGTAGAGTCTGAATCATGCACTTACTATTGTTTTGACTATTACTCAGAGCCTATAGTTGTACTTGGGATATGTGCACTCTGTGAACATGTGCTATTTTTAGATTATATATTTCCCCTCTATAACCCCGTTTGTTTGTTTGCTTTTATTTGTTAGTGATTTCAGTAAATGGATATATCTGAAAAACTAAGGCGTTATTATAAGTCATTATTGTACAGTATTGTAAAATAGATTACTGAATGTGGCATTATTGACAACTGTCCTCATTTTGGAATGAGTCATCATTATTATATATAGCATTAAAATAAGTCATTATTATGTATAGCATGTCCTTGTGCATTCTTCCTTTGAATCCAGCTTAGTTTCACCATGTCCTTATCAATTTGGGAAAAATATGCTTTACAAAATTTCTCCTGTTAGTCTGTGATGGTTGTCATCAGCCGTAACTCCTCTGAAGGCTTTGTCAAAACAGTTGAAAAATTGGAAAGATGTGATTGAAACTGTTTGCTGAATATAAAGAAAAGAACATTGAAGTACAATTCACACTCTTACTTCCACTTCTAAGCCTTCAGATGTTTGACCTTTGAAAATTTTGCTTCTAGCAGAGATGCCCTATATAACTCTTACTTTAAGGAACAAGTTGCTTTTATAATTTTTTTTTTATTATTACTTTACCATTCAGGTATTTCCATTTAAATTAAATTTGATATCATTTTAAAAAAATAATAAAAAGTGCAGCCAAAGTTCAATTCCTGAGCAACAATAATTTTAGAAAGTTTTGTATTATTGAACCAAAGGGTTTTTCTGTAGTTTTAACTCTTTGTTTCTACGATTTTTCTCATTAGTCACATGAGTGACTGTGATAGAACAGGCATTGAGGATAAAGAAGGTCTGAAAAGAAACAATCCTTGTCCTCATGAAGTTGAGAATCTAGCCAAGGGAGGCAAACAATTCAATCATTTGGAGACAATTTATTGAGCGCCTGGTCTAAGGTGAGCACAAACAAAAGCCCAGACCAAAGAAATCATTTTAATGGGAGAGATAGATAATAGGGAAGCTAACTAAAGAAAAAAAAAAGTATTGGTTTTTCTTTAATAGTGATGCATATTTGATATAAAAAAGGCACATTTTAAAAAAGAGCAGGGATCGAGAAGAGGTTTTGTAACTGAGTGGTCCAAAAAGGCCGCTCTGAGAAAGTTTGTTTTGAGCAGATTTCTGAATAATATCAGCTATGAAGCTGCATGAAGATCTCAGGAATGGGTGATTATTCTGGTCAAAAAATTGTAAAGACTCTAAAGTCACAATACAAGCTGTAAGTTTCTGTAATAAGGTAAGTTCTAACAAAGAATTAGAAGAAATAACTAACCCAGGTTTGAAAGAAAAGGGACCTATGGAATTAATATTTAATTTAAGCTCTAAAAGATAAGTAGGACTTAGTTACAGTCCCCAAATTCAAGAAACTCACATGCCACAAGACAAACACATAAACAAATACATATGCCAAAAACATTAGTAAAAATACAATAGAACAAAATTCTGATGATGCTGATATACATAGGGAATGAAAGATCATAAACAAAATGCAGGTAACTGAGAGTGTGTGGGAATGTTGGTAAGAATAGTGGGGAAGAGTAATCCCTGAACATGTCCTAAATGAAGCAATTCTTGTGTTGTGTTTTAAAGGGTAAATAGGAGTTTGCCTAACTAATTAGAGAAGGATGCCTCAGCTTTAGGAGGTACAAAGCCAAAGAGGTGTGAAAAAATACTGCAAATATTTTCATGTTTGTTGCTGCTTCCAGTAATGGTGATCTAAAAACTCCTACTAAGGACAACTAAAAATCCAGACAAAATATCTTTCAATGTTAAAAATATCAGGATGTTTATAAAAATAAGTGAGGAATTACTGGGCCAAGATATAGAATATAATGAGAACCTAGAGATATATGCCTTGAAGCCATTTTTGCTATGAGAGCCTTTGAAACTGCTAAAACACACTGAGTTGTGCTTTTAATAGACTCTTGATACTAAAGAGGCAAAATTCAAAACCCAGCAGCAATCAAATTTGAGGACTTTGGTACAACCCAAATTTAAGTTGAGATCCCCAAAGCACAAGGAGAAGCAGAAATAAAGCAGTATAGCCTACCTTGCTTTCTGTGTAAACTGAGAAAGTCAAACATTGAATTTGGACTATAATTGTCCTGTAGGGCCTCAGGTGCAAGAGAAAACCCTGTCAAGGAGGACAATACCATTATTAAAGCTCATAATTATTCCCACCCAAAAAGAGTTTCGAATATAATGTCTTAGACACAGCAAAATGTAACAAAGCACACAAACAAAGAAGGCATTAGCAAGATCTGATAGACACAAGGAATTATGATATTAAAATGATCAATAAAGATTGTAAAATAGGCTTGCTTACTCTGCTCAAAGAAATGAGAAGGCAGTAAATTGAACAAAAAAACCTGAAACTGGGCGCCTGGGTGGCTCAGTTGGTTAAGCGACTGCCTTCGGCTCAGGTCATGATCCTGGAGTTCCTGGATCGAGTCCCGCATCCGGCTCCCTGCTCGGCAGGGAGTCTGCTTCTCCCTGTGACCCTCCCCCCTCTCATGTGCTCTCTGTCTCTCTCATTCTCTCTGTCTCAGATAAATAAATAAAAAAAAAAAATCTTTAAAAAAAAAAACAAAAACCTGAAACTAAAAATGAGGATGAGAAAAATTTTATAAATGAACCAAATGGATACTCTAGAACTTTAAAGATATGGCAGCTAATTTAAGACACAACAGGTTTGCCTGGGTGGCTTGCTTGGTTAAACCTCCGATTTTTCATTTTGGCTCAAGTCATGATCTCAGGGTTGTCAAATGGAGCCCCACTTTGGGCTCTATGAGGAGCCTAGAGCCTGCTTAAAATTCTCTTTGCCTCCTCTCTCTACCCCTCCCTGCTCTCTCCCTCAAATAAATAAATAAATAAGACAAAACAAAAGCAAACTATGAAAATAAATATAAACATTTTGAAACAAAAACAAATTTGAAGATAAAATAGAGAAGACCTATAAAGCTAAAAGTTCATTCAGAAAAAAGAAGGATCTACTATAGTTAAAAAAATGCATATGACACAGTGTTAAGATATCAAAAGATTTAAGCATGTACTTTACAGAAAGGATAATCCAAATGGCCCCTCATATATAAAAATTGTTCATCTTTATTATGAATCTGGAATACAAATTAAAACCTAGGATGACATACTGTTACACATTCACCATATTGGGCAACAGTAAAAATGTCTTGCAATAATGTAAAATAATGACAGTGTCCATATTTTGCTGGTAGAGTATATATAATAAAAACATTTTAGGTAAGTTGGACAATACTTAGAGAACTTAAGGATAAATAAATCTTTGGTCCATTCCTAGAAATGTAGCGTGAAATATATTAAATGAATTTTTGCACCAGGATATGCATACAAATGATCTAGTCATTCTGTTCACAATAGCAAATAAATAGTGGCATATTTGTACAATGGTATATTAAATAGCAGAGAATATTAACAAACTGGGAGAAGGGGTTAGGTTGTTAACAAAAAGAGGTCTTCTATGGTTCTGGCTATGTTCTATTTCTCAAAAAGTTCCAGTTAAATGCGTTTTCAATTCACTATATATATATCCAATATATATATATCCTATATATATATTCAATATATATATATATCCTATATATATATTTCTCAAAAAGTTCCAGTTAAATGAGTTTTCAATTCAATATATATATATCCTATATATATATACAGCCCAGAAGCTGTAAAGCTAGACTAAGGAGACTTTATAGGGCTTTCTGTAGTCTGCCAAGTACTTTAAGCCATCTATTATATCATACTTCAGTGTTCAAATCTCCATTTGTTTCCTCAGTTTCCTAATATTTATCTTAAGGTGACCTGACCTAGACTTTTGGTTACCCTTGTATTGTAAAATAGATATTTCTTTTTTTTTTTTTAAAGATTTTATTTATTTATTTGACAGAGAGAGACACAGTGAGAGCAGGATCACAAGCAGGGGGAGAGGGAGAGGGAGAAGCAGGCTTCCCGCGGAGCAGGGAGCCCGATGTGGGGCTCCATCCCAGGACCCTGGAATCATGACCTGAGCCAAAGGCCAACACTTAACGACTGAGCCACCCAGGTGTCCCGATATTTCTATTTTAACAAAGCCCTTTTAACACTCAGAGCCTAAAACTTAGAAAGATATTCTGTCATCTCACTAGAGTAGAAAATATATAGTTACCCATTAACTAATGATATCCATGTCTACATTAGATGCATGACATTTTTAATTCTTGGGAGCTTTTGCTTAAATGAATTTTCTAAGCTTCCTTTAAATGAAGCTTTAAGCCATCACCACATGAGTAAAATTAAAGAACTAAATGAAAGCAAGCCAAGTATTTACAGAGTAATAGAATGTGCAGTGGAAAGAGTACAATTCTGAAATCATAAAGCCTAAATTAGTGTGATGCATCTTTACTAGCCATGTAATCATAAACCAGTTATCTAAATGTGTTAGCCTCAGTTTTTTCACCCATGAAATGGTGATGATAATACTTATTATGCAGAGTTGTTGTGTGGATTTAATGAAGCATGGAGCATGAGAGTTTCATATTCCATGCTAAAATGATAGCTATTTTTATACTTATAATAATTCTAATAGTAGTAATTAAATTGTTCAAAATGATGATATTCATTTATATTATGAGGCACTATATTGACTATTCATAGACACATTTACCAAAATATATTTCATTTTACTTTACCCCCTCTAAAAATGTGCATTCCATAACTCAATATGAATCTCATTATGAATAATAATTACTATAATAAATACGCTGATTTTTCTTCTATTTATTTTTAGGGAAGTATCCTTTACTGTTGAACATAAAGAAACTTAAACAAGTCTGTCTTGTTCCAAATTTGTATGGTGCTTTCTTATGAAATTAGATGATAGAGTTGTATGAAATAAATTCATGCAGTTAAGACATTTATCTTTGAAAAACTGGATGGTCAATTTAGTATTTCAAAAGATTTTAAATTTAAACCTTAAAACTGACTTCTTTCAGGCTTATTTATAGCCCATCCTCCATGCTTCATTAAGTATTGCTTCATTGTAAACTAAGTAATAGTTTTGGTCACAGGTTATATAACTAAAATGGATTTTATATTCTGTTATTTCAGAGTTAGTTGCAGTTTCTACCTCCTTACTTCCTTTTTTGAAAAATAGATTAATTCTTTTTTTTTTTTAATATTTTATTTATTTTTTAGAGAGTGAGCAAGAGAGAAACAGCATGAGAGGGGAGAGGGTCAGAGGGAGAAGCAGGCTCCCCGCGGAGCTGGGAGCCCGATGTGGGACTCGATCCCAGGACTCTGGGATCATGACCTGAGCCGAAGGCAGACGCCTAACCATCTGAGCCACCCAGGCGCCCGAAAAATAGATTAATTCTATAAAAAGCTTTTTTCCAGCTTTTTTGAGAAATAATTGACATAATTTGTAAATTTAAGAAATAATTTCCTATAGCATTGCAAATGTTTTAACATTGTGTGAATTTTGTACAATATGATAAATTGCTATACATCTATATTGCAAAATAACTAACATAAGAATGTTAATACATCTACCATCTCATATAGTTGCCATTATTTTTTGTACATGTGTGATAAGGAATTTTAAGACCTACTCTCTTAGCAACTTTCTTGTATATAGTACCATAGAGATAAACTTCAGAGATATTGTGGGTTTGGTTCCAGACCACCTCAATAAAGTGATTATCTCAATAAACTAAGTCAAATTAGTATTTTTTTTTTTTTGGTTTTCCAGTGCATATAAAAATTATGTTTACACTATAGTGTTCAAAAGCATTACGTCTTAAAAAATGTATATACCTTAACTAAAAAAGTACTTTATTGTTAAAAAATGATAACCATTTTCTGAGTTTTCAGTGAGTCATAATTACTGATCACAGATCACCATAACAAATACAGTAATAATGAAAAAATTTGAAATATTGCAAGAATTACCAACATGTGACACAGAGACACAAAATGAGCAAATGTTGTTGGAAAAATTGTGGCAGCAGACCTGTTTGATGCAAGATTGCCACAAACTTTCAATTTGTAAAAATGTGATATGTGCAAAGTGCAATAAAGTGAAGCACAGTAAAACAAGGTATGCATGTATTGTTAACTATGATCATCATGCTGTACATCAGATCTTTAGAACTTATTCATATTATAGTTGCAAGTTTGTACCCTTTGACCATCTTACTCCACCCTATCCCCACACCCTGTCAATCACTAATCTACTCTCAGTTTCTATTAGTTTGCTTTTTTTCAGATTCTATATATAAGTGAAATCATTCAATAATATATCTTTCTTTGTATGACTTATTTCACTTAGCATAATGCCCTCAAGTTCCATCCATGTTGTTGCAAATGGCAGGATTTCTTAGTTTTTCATGGTTGAGTAGTATTCCATAGTATATATATCCCATACTTATTTTATTCGTTCATCCGTTGATGGACACTGAAGTTATTTCCATGTCTTGGCTAGAGTTAATAATTTTATAATGAACATAGGAGTGCAGATATGTTTTCGAGATAGTGACTTCATTTTCTTCAGGTATATACCAGAAGTGGGATTACTGAATCATATGGTAATTTTACTTTTAATAATTTGAATAATCTCCATACTGTTTTCCATACAAATTTATATTCCTACCACAGTGCATGAGTTCCCCATTTCCCCAATATTTCCCAAAATTTGTTATTTTCAGTTTTTTTGATAGTATCTAACTGACAGTGGGTAATATCTTGCTGTTTTTTAAAGGTAAAAAAATAAAATGACCTTGACCTGATTGTTTATGTTGAGCACCTTTTCCTGTACCTGTTGGTCATTTATATATCTTCTTTGAAAAAAAAAAAAATGTCTATTCAGGTCCTTTTGCTATTTTTTAAATTAGATTTTTTTTTTTGCGATTGAATTGTAGGAGTTCTTTATATATGTTGGTTAACCTCTTTTCAGATGTAAGATTTGCAAATGTTTTCTCCCATTCTGTGGATTGCATTTTCATTATCTTCTTTTTTTTTTTTTTTTGCTATGCAGAAACTTTAGTTTGATGTAATCCCATTTATTTATTTATTTATTTAGCTTTTGGTCTTATATCCACAAAATTATTGGCAAGACCAATGTCAAGGAGATTTTCCCCTATGTTTTCCTTTAGGAATTTTAAAGTTTCATGTGTTATATTTAAGTCTTTAATCTATTTCAAGTTAAGTTTTATGACTGATGTAAGATAGGGGTCCAGTTTCATACTGTCATATGTGACTATTCAGGTTTTTTTTTTTTTAATGATTTTATTTATTAGAAAGAGAGAGAGACACAGCAAGAGAGGGAACACAAGCAGGGGAGTGGGAGAGGTAGAAGCAATTTCCTGCCAAGCAGGGAACGCAATGCAGGGCTCGATCCCAGGACCCTGGGATTGTGACCTGAGCCAAAGGCAGACGCTTAATGACTGAACCACCCAGGTGCCCCTGTGACTAGTTTTAAAGATCATTTATTGAACAGATTATTTTTTCCCCATTACATATGCTGGCAAATAATTAGGTCAAATATTAGGTGACTGTATGAAAGGATTTAATTCTGGGCTATCAATTCTGTTCCACTTGTTTATTGGTCTGTATTTATGCTGGTACTTTATTGTTTTGAGTATGAGGGCTTAGTAGTATAGTTTCAAAACAGGAAGTGTAATGCCTCTACTTCATTCTTTCTCAAAACTGCTTTGTTTATTTGGGGTCTTTTATGGCCCCATATGAATTTTAGGATTTTTTGTTTATCTCTGTAAAAAATAACATAGGAATTTTGCTGGGGATTGAATTTACAGATTGCTTTGTGTAGTATGGACATTTTAACAATGTTAATTTTTACCACTCATAAATATGGAGTATCTTTCATTTGTGTCTCCTTCAATTTCTTTATCAATGTCATAGTTTATAGTGTACAAATCTTTCATCTCCTTAGTTAAATTTATTCCTAAGTATTTTATGATTTTGATGCTATTGTGAATTAGATTTTCTTTTTCAGATAGTTCATCGTTAGAGTGTTAAAATACTCATGTCTTGTGCTTACTTTGGCAGCACATATACTAAAATTGGAATGATATAGAGAAGATTAGCATGATCACTGCACAAGGATGACACACAAATTTGTGAAGCGTTCCATATAGAAAAAAGCTCATGCCTTTTGTATATTGATTTTCTATTTTGCAACTTTACTAAATTTGCTTATTCTAAATTTTTTTTTAGTAGAGTCTTTAGGATTTTTTTCATGTAAATTCATGTCATCTATAAACAGAAAATTTTACTCCTTTTTTTATTTGGAAGCCTTTTATTTGTTTTGCTTGCCTGGTTTCTCTGGCTAGGAGATCCAGTACTATGTCAAATGAGAATGGTGAAAGTGGACACACTTGTCTTGTTTCTGATCTTCGAGGGGAAAACTTTCAACCTTTTTCCATTGAGTATATTGTTAACTATGGGCTTGCAATATATGGTTTTTATTACGTTGACGTACATTCCTTCTGTACCCAGTTTGTTGAGTGTTTTTATCATGAAAAGACGTTGAATTTTGTCAAATGCCTTTTCGGCATATATTGAGATGATCATATGATTTTTATCAGTCATTTTATTAATATGATGTATCATATTTACTGATTTGCATATTTTCAACCATCCTTAAATCCCAGGAATGAATCCCACTTGATCATTGTTTATGATATTTTAATGTGCTGGTGAATTCAGTTTTGCAGTATTTTGCTGAGAATTGTTGCATTTTTATATACCAGAGATATTATCCAATAGTTCTTTTTATTGCTGTTTTGTTTTTTCTTGTAGTGCCCTTATCTGGTTTTGGTATCAAGATAATGCTGGCCTTGTAAAATGAGCTTGGGAGTGTTCCATCCTCTTCAACTTTTGGGGAAGAGTTTAAAAACATTCTTTAAATGTTTGGTAGAATTCACTGTAGAAACCATCTGATTCTGGACTTTTATTTGTTGGAACGTTTTTATTACTGATTCAATCTCCTTACTCATTATTGACCTTTTTTTTTAATATTTCATATTTTATATATAAAGATTTTATATTTCTTTATGATTCAGTCTTGATAGGTTGTATATGCCTAGGGATTTGTCCATTTCCTCTAGGCTTTTTGATTTGTTGGCATATATCTGTTAATAATAGTCTTTTTTGATCCTTTGTATTTCTGTGGTTTCTGTTATAATGTCTCCTCTCTCATTTCTGATTTTGAGTCCTCTCTCTTTTTCTGAGTTATTCTAGCTAAAATCTTGCCAATTTTATTTACCATTTAAAAAAGCAATTCCTAGTTTTTTTTTTATTCTTTATTTCATTTATTATGGCTCTAATTTTTATTTTTTCCTTCCTTTTGCTAATTTTGGGTTTACTTTGTTCTTTTTCTAGTTTTTTTGAGGTGTAATATTAGGTTGTTTATTTGAAATCTTTCTTTTTGGTATATACATTTATGGCTATAAACTTTCATTTTATAACTGCTTTGCTGCTTCCCATAAGATTTGGTATAATTTTTTATTTTTATTTGTCTCAAGGTATATTTTTTCCCCATTTTGTCTTTTTTTTTTTATTTCTTGGTTGTTTAAAAATGTGTATGTCTGTGTATTTGTGAATTTTCCAGATTTCCTTCTGTTATTGATTTCTAGTTTAATATGATTTGCCTGGAAAAGATACTTGATATGCTTTCTATATTCTTGATTTTTTTGAGACTCTTGTTTTGTGGTCTAAAATGTGATCTATCCTAGAAAATGTTCCATGTGTGCTTGAGAAGAATATTTATTGTGATCCTGTTGGATGGTATGTCCTGTATATATCTGTTAGGTTCATTTGACATAGTGTTTTATTTTTTTTTTTAAAGATTTTGTTTATTTATTTGACAGAAACACAGCATGAGAGAGAACACAAGCAGGGGGAGTGGGAGAGGGAGAAGCAGGCTTCCCGTGGAGCAGAGAACCCGATGAGGGGCTCCATCCCAGGACCCTGGGATCATGACCTGAGCCGAAGGCAGATGCTTATGACTGAGCCACCCAGGCACCACCAACATACTGTTTTTTTTTGTTGTTGTTTTGTTTTGTTTTTAAGGTTTATTTATGAGAGAGGGGGAGGAGCAGGGACAGAGGGACAATCAGAGTCCGTGCTGAGCAGGGAGCCCTATGTGGGACTCGATCCCAGGACCCTACAATCAAGACCTGAACTGAAGGCAGAGGCTTAACCAACTGAGCCACCCAGGCGCCCTGGTATAGTGTTTATTTTTATTTTTTTTTAATTTTTAAAATTCTTTTTAAATATTTTATTTATTTATTTGAGACAGAGATAGTGAGAGAGAGCACAGGAGCAGGAAGGAGGAGGAGAAGCAGATTCCCCACTGAGCAGGGAGTCCTATGTGGGGCTCGATCCCAGGACCCTGGGATCATGACCTGAGCTGAAGGCAGACACCTAACTACTGAGCCACCCAGGCACCCCGACACTCAATTTGTTATCTATAGTTAAGAGTCTTTTATGATTTGCCTCCCTCTTTTTTTTTCTTTCCCCCATGTTTATCTGTTTTGATTCTCTATTGTTTTCTGTTTTGTAGGTACGTTGTTCCTTATTTCCTGTCTTGTTCTCTTCATTTGTAATTTGATGACTTTTTGTGGCAGTATGCTTTAACTCCTTTATCAAAATCTTTTGTGTATCTACTACATATTTTTCTTTTGTATTTACCATGAAGCTTACATAAAATATGTTAGTTATAACATTCTATTTTAAGTTGATAACAACTTAAGATCAATACTGTATGGGAAATTTATACGTCTATAACAATAGGTTATTGATGTTTTATATTTTATATCTTTTTTATACAGCACATTCAATAACAAATTATTGTAGTTATTTTTAATAGGCTTGTTTTTTAACTTTTAAACTAGAGTTGTAAATAATTTATGTACCTCCATTACACTATTAGAGAATCTGGTTTTGACTATGCATTTACCTTTAACAATCAATAAGGAACCATTCATTTTGCCATCTTGATGACATCACTGCCCCCAAATATTTATTAAATTTTACTTTAGTTAATATATGACTATATTTTATTTCTAATAATAGACATGTCAATTTTACTGTTTTTAATATTAAGATTTTCTCTTTAGCATCATTATCATCTATTTCCTTTTCAATTTTATAAATGTTTACATTTCTGGTGTTAAGTACAAATATGAATTTTAAACTCTAGATCATGTGCTCCATGGTGGCAGAAATTTGTCTTTTCATCACACACACACACACAAAATTGGTACTAAATGGATCTTTGTTGATTGGTGTTCTGACACTAGCAGAGCTGACAGAAGCATAGATAGAATCTTCTGATCCATAGTCAGACGCGTTATCCATTGCGCCACTGGCCCTGTGCTTGACAGAAGCATAGATAAAGCAGAAAACATAATGACTATCAAAAAGGTGAACCTGAAGATAAGAAGCTACTTTTAGCTTAGTTACTTTGATATACACTCTGGATAGCATTCCAATTTTCATGGATTTTTGGAAAGCAAACAGCTCCCCTCCTAAATAATAAATTTATTAATTGCATTCCTTATGAGTCTTGACAGCAGTCAGCTTTGTGGGTTTCTGATTCCATTCCAAGGGGTTGAATGTCTGTTTGATTTATGTAATAGGCAGGAATGTCATGAAGAAACATTGTAGGATAAAATTTCTTAAAGACAGGAACACAGATGGCTGCCTATGGACTGTGTGGTGGGTGTTAATGAAAATGCATTGAGCAGTGAGGGAAGGGCAGCAAACAACCATAGGAAAGGTGCCCTGAGTTTGTTTTTGTTTGGTTTTGTTTTGTTTTAAAGATAGATAACGCTTCCCCCCCATGGAAATTTTCAAAATTATTTTGCTCTAACAACCACAAATACTTAGAACATTATGAACACAATATGGGCATTAAAGGATAAAAACAAACAAAAAGTTGTGTAAATTCTGTGTTCATCATTATTTCAGCCATGTTTTTCTATGCTTAACTGCTCATAGAAATTACACAGTCCAGTTTCTAAATATTATACCAGACTGTTAAACCAATGCAAAGGGTTTTATGCAATTTTCCATAACACCATTTAGATTTTCTACATTGGCTGTCACTCCTGAAAATTCTCAGTTTATAAATGTTCATGCACTGAAACACCATATATTTAATATAATAATATTCACTAGATATTTACTTAGTTTGCTACTCTATTTTGACCCTATCTAACTGTTCAATTTCTTCTGTTTTCCCCCCTTATTTTCTACAAATGTCAATTCATTACATGTTAGATAAAGTGAAACAAAGAGGAAGCTGTTAGTAGGAAGTATTAATAGGTGATTTGATGTTACTTTGTGAGATATTCTTAAGTAATAGGCAAGATATTTCCATATCATCATTCTAACACCTTTAAGTAATACAGCACAGTTGTTAAGCTTTAATTAAACCTTCATAAAATCTTTATATGTATTTTTTTTCTAATTCACAAGTCATCCCTTCATGTCCCATTCAAAGCCCACTCATTTTATATAATAATTATTTTATCTGCCCAGTACAATCTTCATTTAACTTATTGCTCTGGGAATACAAAAGGATGGGAAAGGAATATTTTATAATATGATATTTTGTCATTTATACACTACAGAATCTGTGTAGGCATTCTTTGATCAGAGATCTATGCAGGAGGTCCAAATTAAAGAAAAACAAACAAAAAAATATTTGTTATCAGCCCTGTCTTGTAGTTTCATTTGGAGGAACCACAAAAGGAAAGCCATTAAAATGTTTGTTTTTCTTTAATTTTTAAAATTAATTTTAATGTTTTTATTGGATTATGATCCCTTAAACTCATCTGCACCATGAATAGAAAACCAAAGCAATCTATCTGACAGTAATTCAAGATGTTGCCTTTTAAAAACTTCACTGGAAGGAGTCTCATCTATAGAGTAGATGAGCCTTGGACTCAAAAGTGTCATCATAGACTTTGCTGTCAAGGGAATCATCTCAAATAGATCTATTTCTATGTGGTGTGTGGCTTGTCAGGTCCATCTAGCTCATGCAACTGGTTTTCTGTGTCCATAGCTTATATTCCATAAGGTCTGTAGTATAGTTATCCAGCTAATCTGCCTCTGGGCAGATTTTTAACTACCTATGTAGCCCCAAAAATCTTAGGGTCTAGAAATACAACAATTCCCACAGCTCCTGCTGCCATATTGTAATACATCTATTTCTTTGTTCTTATCTAATAACCATGTGGCTATTGCTGATGAGTCACTGCATTCTTCTTCAGACAATTCTTGTGGCAGATCCTTAGCCACAGCAGCCAGCGAGCTGTTTTACCATTGAAAAGATGTCATGCAACAGCTTTCCAAAATTATTGTTTTCAGCTACTTTAGCATTTTTATCTATTAATCACAATCTCTTCTTCTTTTATTTACCTTATGCTGTGTTGATTATACCTGTTTCATTATGTCAGAGGCAAAGTGTCAGAAGAAGATAGGAATGACTCTCAGAAGCTATAACCACCTAAAGTATTTTGTGGATGTTTTCTTTTTTATTCCATTTAGTATGCTCCTAGGTATGCAACCTCCACTTGATCAGAGTTTCCTTGGCAGATTCTATAGTTAAAACTGTATCATCAAACTTTTTTTTAAAGCAAAAAATATATATATATATGGAAGTGTTTTATATGCAGTGTAATTCAAAATACTAGGGTTTACTACTCTACTGTGCAGTGAATTTTGATCAAGAAAACAATGATTTGGTAGTTAGAACCAATTAATATCTCTAAATATTGGATGTGGTCTCTTCAATATTCAAAAAAGGCCACCAAATATTGAGCTTTTTACTCAATTTCCGGTGAGCCCAAGGCAAGTAATACATTATTCACTGGAAGAAGTGATTTCATGGTGGTTGCAAGCCAAGAAATAGCCTGAATTCACTTTTGGCATTGCACCTTGCACTTTGAAACAACTATATTCTCTTTTATATTAAATGTTATAAATAGTTTTATACTGTGTTTATAGAAAGGAAACCAGTTAATTTCCATATCAATCCCAATACACTAGTTTTTTACAACAAACTACCTTTCTCTAATGGGTTGAACTGTACTGGCATTGCAAAATCAATAGACAGAATCATTATTTTCAAATCTTAATAAGCTTCTGTCAGTCTCAATGAGCCATCTGCTTTTTGAACCTGCCAAATGAGGACCTTTTAGAAAAAAAAAATAATTATTAATTCAATTTTCTCTTTTCTAAAACCACTTCTGGTGTTCACCAAAATATCCTGTTTTGCCTTCAGATGTACTTTATACTGATGGATCCTTAAGTGGTTGATTCTAGCTCTGTCATCATCTAGAATTCTAGAAAATAAAATTATTTTATAATATAATTACCATATAACAGTATTACATTTTCCATTTTCTTAATCTATCTTATGCTCATTCATTAAAAAATGTGTTTTAAGAGTGAATTTTGTATACACATATATACATTATAATTCTGCAAACAGGTTAAAGTTTTGTTTTGATAATTTAAGAAAGCAATTGAAATACACATTGGAATGTTGAAGTAGATACAGTTTCTAAGAACTGGGCTAGGAATCAATATCATACAATTTGTCCTGAATATCATAAAGGCTGATAAAATTGACAAATTCTGTTCATGGAGATAACTCACTTTAAAAAAAAAAAAATAGGCCATTTAACCGTTTCATAATTTAAATTACAATTGATGGTGAAATAATATCTATAACTACTTTAATTAATAAAAAGATGTGAATTCAGGGCTAATCAAGGCACCATACCTTTATCTTTAAAATTCTCATAATAATTTAGTGAGGTAGCTTTAGTAGTATGTCAATTTTACAGATAAGGAGTTGAAGCTCACAGATTGGTTTTCTAGTATATGCAAATACTTCATTATCTATAGCACTTTATTTTCCAAATTATGTGGTAAAACTTTCAAATATGTAATCACATTTTATAGAACCACTTTTACCTGGACTTCTAGAGTAGGATAATGAAAGAATTCAAAAACAGGATTTTTTCTCACCCTCAAGGACACAAGCAGTGGAAGCTACTCAAGACTCCAAAAGAGCAAGACAGCAAGGACCAGAGGTTTTACTATGCACTGAATCACCATGTGACTTGAGCCTGCTAATAATGAGTTATTATTTATGTGATTAAATTGTGGGGCACCTGGGTGGCTCAGCTGGTTAGGCATCTGACTCCTGATTTCAGCTCAGATCATGGACTCAGGTCATGCTCTTAGATCATGTTCTCTCAGGGTCATGAGCTCGAGCTTGTGTTAGGCTCTGCGCCCAATGGGGAGTCTCTTTGAGATTCTTTCCCTCCCCCTCTCCCTCTGCCTATCCCCCTGCTTGCACACACACTCTCTCTCTAAAATATATACATCTTTTTAAAAAATGTGATTGAATTGTGAGCAGAGTCTCACCCATCTGTTGTCCTCTTAATACCTGCAGATTTGTGTAGTATTTTCATAAACACTAGAATCAAAATATTATGGAAAGAGAAATTTCATAAAAAGAGTTCTCTTTATCCCCCAGATTTTAAGCAAAAGCTGCATGTATTCACCGACACGTGGATTATCTCAACATGTAAGTTACATCGAGGTCAACAATTTTCATATTCTTTGTTCACTACTGTACCTTCAGTATTAGACTTTTAACAGGAAGTTATAAAACACTTGTTAGTTGAACAAATAATTTTACACTTGATCAAAATATTATTTATTTATTTTTTTTTTAAAAATTCCTACTTACATGGCCAACACCACAAGACACTCTGTGGAGTTAGCATAAAGCATAATATTTAGACCTCAATATCATAGAAATTAAGTTTTCATGATCATTTTGGAAAAATAATTCTAAAAAAAAAAGTGGAAGAATGTTTATAATCTATGTGATACTTACTGACAATGCTATGGAAATTCAACAATCAGACTGATTGTTTTAAAGGCAAGTGAAATCATGCTGCTCTGCAAAACCTTGGTATCTCTGTTTCATTCAGTATAAGAACCAAAGTCCTTTAGTGGTATCAAGTGCCTACAGGATTTGAATTCCTTATTAAATTTTCAATGTCATCCACACCGTCCCCCACTCCCCAAACTCCCATTCAACTGACAGGCCTATTTTTTATTCCTTGAACGTGAGAGATGTTCTTGAGTCTCAGAGCCTTTGCATCCACACTTCTCCCTTTCTAGAACACTGTTCTCCTAGATATCCACATGGCTAACTGCTTCACTTCATCCAAACATTTGCCCAAATATTAAGTTCTCAATGAGACATATCCCAATTACTCAGTATTAAATTTCTTATCACTCTCCCATAGACCAACTCTCACATGGTCATGTTCTTTCCTTTTCTGGTTTCTCTGTTTTTCTAATAATAAAATAACCATTTTCAAATGTACTATGAAATTTAATTACTAAGTAATTAAATTGCTTATTCTTTGTCTCTTCCACCAGAATGTAAGCTCCACAAATTTAGGGATCTTTCTTCTGTTCATATTCGAAGTATTCTAGTATTTAGTATCTAAGTATTCTAAGTATCTAGAACAGGGTTTGACTTTTAGATAGTACTTAAAGATATAAAATATAATATAAAATAAAAAATATAAAATTATTTTTAATTTGGTTATTATTTGGCAAAAAATTATGGCAAATGGCAACAAATATTTGAAAGTACACTGCTTCTGAAGTTTGAAAATGTATGTTAATATACTCAAAATATTCAGAATATGTAATTCAGCTATAAGTACTTGCTTATTAGTGACCTTATATTTCTTTGGGAATATTTTACTATGTACATTACTAGCTGCCCAATAACTACTCACAAAATACATGTCAGATTCACTGAATAAATATGAGTGTTATGTTTCTAACAACTCCAATAAAACAAGCATATTCTAAAATGTCTGATCAGATTGAGCCAGTCTTTCCTCATGCCCCCATCAAGTATACTGATAGTGCATCAAAGGACTGGGTAATAGATGGTTTAAGTTTCTTAGATCTTGGCAGTATTGCTAATTATGCTTACTCAAATCTTCGCACATTTTCAAATAATATTACAACTCAGTGATCTTGACCTAAGGCATCAGACCCAACTCACAAAATTCTGGATGGAATTTTATTGTTTATGAGAGTTTTTCTGGGGACATCCTACTTTAAAAACATATTTGCTTGGGCGCCTGGGTGGCTCAGTTGGTTAAGCGATTGCCTTCGGCTCAGGTCATGATCCTGGAGTCCCTGGATCTAGTCCCGCATCGGGCTCCCTGCTCAGTGGGGAGTCTGCTTCTCCCTCTGACCCTCCCCCCTCTCATGTACTCCCTCTCTCTCATTCTCTCTCTCTCAAATAAAAATAAATAAAATCTTAAAAAAAAACAAACAAACACATATTTGCTTATCATAAGCCACAGAGTGAGAAAAGAATCTTCAATGACGGAGATAGCTGTGAGGTTTCCCGGTTCATCTTAATAGAGGGATAGTCTTTGACTTCAAACTACTGTGACTGAAGAAATCCTCAAAAAGGCACACACAATCAGGGTGCCTGGGTGGCTCAGTCAGTTAAGTGGTAGACTCTTAGTTTCGGCTCAGGTTCATAAGATCAAGCCCTATGTCTGGCTTCACGCTCAGTGGGGAATCTTCTTGTAGATTCTCTCTTCCTCTCCCTTTGCCCCTCCCCCCACTCATGCTTGTGCTGTCTCTCAAATCAATCTAAAAAAAAAAAAAATGGCACACACATTAACAGTGGACACATAGACCATGAATTTAGACTTAGGGTTTGTATGAGGTCAAAGGTAGTATGAAAACTGAACAAGTAAATAAAATAAGAGCACCATTCATATTAGGCAAGTAATTATAGACTTATATGCATTATTTACCAGGTACTATTCTCAGTAGCGGGCATACAGCAGTAACAAAATAGACAAAATCCCTGATCTAATGGGATATTTTTTCTAAGAATTTTCTATTCCTAAAAATTTTGACTTATACTTAATAATGAGTCCTTGAAAGTAGGAAACTAAAGGAATTCTAGTGCAAATGATATGGCCAAAGGCAACATGATATGGGAATTTCAAATCTTCAATTGTAGCAACCAATCTACACAGGAAAAGACAGAATGTTCGTTCTGTGTTTTTATAATCTATACCATGAAGGACAATTTCCCCTATCTGCTGCAATTACATATAAAATTGTTATAAACACAAATACATTCCTATTATGATATATTATATTTACATATATTTTCAAACTAGTGCCACACACACCATAGGCAATTTTATTTAAATAGAATGAACTTTAGTTTCTGTCAATTTTATTTATATGAAGATTAAAAAGAAAACCTTGATTTTTCTATTTGGACAAAATAGTAGACATTTGTCTTCTTAAAAGATTACTTAGAAAGCACAAAAACTTTTAAAAATTTTTTTTATTTAAAAAAGATTTTTTGAAGTAAAATTTCCAGTAGTTGAATACTATCTATCAGAAATAATCATTATCATCACCAACATTAGATCACATTAGGCATTTACTATTCCTTCACTCCCCCTCCTGCTGCTTCTAATGATGTGTCAGGTGACAATAATTAACAAGGATGAAGCACAATGAAGCACTAACTGTGCTGAGAACTCTACTTAGAATATCCCAGTTAATGAGCACCGGTCACATACATCAGTGTGATCATAGAATAGATCAGAATTTTAAAAAATCCCAATTGCATAGAGGTGGAAACTGAGTGCTAGAGTGATTAGCCTCGCTGTAGTCATGTAAGTAAGTAGTCAGGTATGTAACATGGATTTGTACCCCATCTTTCTGATTCCAGAACCCATGATTTTCAGTGGTCCACTAGACTGCTACACTTTGTGCCCCACACCATGCTAAGCCTTTACAAAATGCTGTTTACTAAAAACCTCACAACAACTCTATCAGGGAGTAAGTACAATTTGCCTTTTTGAATAGGGAAATTAAGATGAACTGAGGTTAAATATATTCTCTGAGGACCATGGCTTTTGGTCTGGCTCCAAAGTCTATGCTATGAGCCATCAAACTACAGCTTTTCTCATGGAATAATGTTAGTTGCCCAAATCTCTTACATTTGTATTTTTGTAGTTCAAAGATGATGGTGGAATGGAAAAATCATTTTCTGAAAAGCAACTTTTTTCACCAGCCGGCAGCCAAAAAAATAAATCTTAAGACTAAAAATATATTTATTTTGTTTTTCTAGATACAGAAAAACTGACATACATGTTTGAGTATTATGTTTATTATACAATATTTTCCTTTTTATTTCAGGGATTTGTTGCATAACTAGTAAAATTTAATAAAAAAATAAAAACATTATTTTTTTCAAGCTAATAGATTTCTATAAGAAAGCTATCAAGATTTTATACTGCTTGTTATATGTAGTTTATCTCCTGGAAAGAAAGCTTAACTTTGTTCCTTTGTCCCTTCCAAATGATAACTAAATCTGGTCTTGGAAACAACAGAATCATATATTACAGGCTTGTTACAAATTACTGCACCAAATCCAAAGATACTTATTTTTTTTATTATTTTTTTTAAAGATTTTATTTATTTATTCATGAGAGACAGAGAGACAGACAGAGGCAGAGGGAGAAGCAGGCTCCCGCGGAGCAGGGAGCCCGATGCGGGACTTGATCCCAGGACCCTGGGATCATGACCTGAGCTGAAGGCAGATGCTTAACCGACTGAGCCACCCAGGCGTCCCCAATGATACTTATTAATAAAAAATTTAAACATTTTTCAGTGTTTTTATACATTTGAATAGATAGTACAATATATTTAAGTGGAGAATATCCTAGAAATATTATCACATTATTTTTCCTTAAAAAGATATTTCTTTTCGTAAATTGCTTCTTATTTTACCACATCTCCTTTTTTTTTTTTAAAATTTAATTGATGAAGATCTTTCCTGGGGTGCCTGGGTGGCTCAGTTAGGTGTCTTCCTTCGGCTCAGGTCATGATCCCAGGGTCCTGGGATGGAGCCCTGCATCAGGCTCCCTGCTCGGTGGGATGCCTGCTTCTCCATCTCCCTCTACTCTTCCCCCTGCTTGTGTTTTCTTGCTCTCTCTGTCAAATAAATAAATAACATCTTTAAAATGTTATATGCAAACAATGAATCATGGAACACTACATCAAAAACTAATGGTGTAATGTATGGTGATTAACATAACATAATAAAATAAAAAAGTAAAACATTTGCCAACAAAACAAAACAAAACAAAAAAAATCTTTCCTGTGGTAAGACAGTAAAGGAAGGAGTGTGGCTACTTTGATCAGATCACTGTCAAATCATGTATTAGAAATGGAACAAATATATGAATATTTTAAATTGTATGAGCCATTTAGTCTTCAAAAATTAAGGAAAAGTTTAGGAACAGAAAATTGTCTCTAATTTTTTCCTTACCCCCTTTATATTTGCATGCATATTAAGACTTCCAGGATTTAGGATATGAACATGATATAGTTCATATTAGATTATTCTCAAATCTCATCTTATAACAGGTTTTTTTTTTCTTTTCTGAACATCATATGTAAAATAGAATTTCTCATTGTTGTCTTTCCTCCTTACCATGCAACATTCTTTTTCAAGGCACATATAAGCACATGAAATATTGTTTTGTCTATTTTTCAGTCATCTGTACTTTTCTCTCTCCCCACTCTGGCCTCAAATGTGTACCCCATGAGAATGGAAATTTTGTTTTGTTCAAGACTATATACTTGAGGGGCACCTGGGTGGCTCAGTCAGTTAAGTGGCCAACTCTTGATTTCAGCTTTGGTCATGATCTCAGGGTTGTGAGATAGAGCTTGAGTTGGGCTCTGCACTGGGTGTGGAGCCTGCTTAAGATTCTCTCTCTCCCTCTGCCCCTCCTCCTGCTCAAGAACATTATCTCTCTCTCTAAAAAAAAAAAAAAAAAGGCTATCTACTTGTCAAGTAGAATTTTGTGAGACATGTAGAAGATAAATATCTGCTGAATAAAACAATTGTGTGAATAATTATCCCAAATAATGTGGGATTAGTATTAACTTGTTGCTCATTTTTCTACAAGATTATTGAAGTATCTTTTTATAGTGGTATTGTAATATAGTGAATGCACATTACAGGAAAAATAGTAGTAGATATACCAGTGTTGTTTAGAATTTTGTTGTAACAAATTTAAATAAACATTAAGTGAGAATATAAGCAAATATATGATACTATATGAAAACATTTTTTTTGCACTTGAGTCTTATGTATAAAATACAGGTTCAAGAAATTTCAGTAGAAAGAAATTGCTTTCATTAATGAAAAAATTTATTTTGAATATATGGATGTTTTTATTTTATAATATGTATATATTTTAAAGAGAATATTTTTCACAGCAATTTTCTACTGTACTGTAACAAATTTTAAGAGGATGAAATTTCCTTCGTATACTGAACACTTATGTAAGCTTGCATCTGATCTCAGCCTATACTTTGAATTCTGTATTGCACAGAAGTGTTCAAAAGTATTGGTTGAATAGTCAGACAAACTTGAAATGATTCCTTGCTTTGACATATGTTAGCTGGTCAGTTTGGGTAAGTTACTTAAACTACCTAAATCATGGGCTCTCAGTTTATAAGATTAAGCTGGTCTTTATTTATGGGATTGTAATAAGAATTAAAAATTATACATGCACATAAATTAGCTTATGTGTGTATGGAAATCTGTGTAGATAAATAAGCTTTTTTCTATAAGCCCTTTTCATGTTTGCACCTGCAAAGTACACATAAAAGTATATGTGTGTATGTGCATGTGTGTATGTGAAATCATAACCTAATTAATGCATGTTTTATCTGTGTGTTATTATTTTCCTTAAATCTATTACATGGACATGGCCATTACATTTCTTTGGTTTTTTGTTGTTGTTTTTTTGTCTCAAAGAAGTTAAGAGCAATTTGTATTCTTGACAAAAGATTCTTATTTTTCTACTTTTACTGCAATACAGCTTAACCTGTTTCCAGCTCTCATTCAAATAAGGAATCTTTTCTTCTATTTCAAAGACATTTGGGATAAATGTGTTAGTTGTGCATGATTCATGTTGGATCAAGGCAGAGTCTTAATCTACATAGTTTATTTTATTCTTTGTTGGACACTGATAACCATTTCCTGATGGTAAAAGCACAACATTTTGCTTTTCTTCCTTAATGCAATTATCTTACATTCATTGGAGACAAGAAGCATAACTATTTGAAAGCTCCATTATTTTCTCTTGCTTTGTGCCTAAAGCATATTATGTAGTGCATACAATGAAAAGGAATTTCAGCAGTGACTATTACATATGCTTAACTGCAGATCAAGGAATGAGTAAAAATGAGGAGAAATTACATATCCATATAAACAATAAAAACATTAAATGACTATATTCCTATAAACAACTGATTAAACATCAAAAATTAAAATGACTATTACCATACCATGAACTGCTATTTAGATTGTGCACACCAAATTATGCAGTTATTATTGTGATGATTGGATACATATAAAATAGATATGATTAGCAGCCCTGTCACTCTTAAGTCATTATCCAAATGTGCCTTGATTGTACTTTTTAAGAGCCTTGAAAAAAAGGGGGTTTTACATCTGCTCAAAAATACGGTATTTTGTAACAACATCTATGCTGTATTGCTTTTGATTTAATTAGTGAAAAAAAATATAAGCTAAAGAAAGAACTTAAGTATTTTCTTTTTTTTTTTTAAAGATTTTTTATTTATTTATTTGAGAGAGAGAATGAGAGAGAGAGAGAGCACATGAGAGGGGGGAGGGTCAGAGGGAGAAGCAGATCCCCTGCTGAGCAAGAAGCCCGATATGGGACTCGATCCCGGGATTCCAGGATCATGACCTGAGCCGAAGGCAGTCGTTTAACCAACTGAGCCACCCAGGTGCCCAGTATTTTCTTTTAATACAGCAATTGGATTTATTCTGTAGTGGTACTGGGTTTCATGATTGCTTTTAATTATGATATTTAATACTAGAAAGAAAGATGAGTCATGTAAATGCTTAATTATAATAAAGATGTTTTATTTATGATCCAGATGGTATGAGAAATTTTGACTTGTGCATCTATCACCTCTGTTGTACCCCCTATGACAAAACTTTAGCAATGATAGATAAAAAACTCTTAAAGTTAGTATTAAAACATTGTTCCACACAAAACCATTTCCTAGAACAAACTATACATAGCAGTAAGTGGTGTTGAGGCTATGGTTTTTGATAAAATTAGATACGATCTAAAGATCCACTACAGCTGGACAATGAGACTAAACATGTCTTAAGTTAATTAAAACAGTGAAGCTTGAATCACCACACAATAAAAGACATGTGGAATGGAGTTGGAGGACCCACTGCCTAAAAGACTTTATACATACCCACACATTTATAAAATATTATATATATACAAAATATTTGTGTTTATAAATATAAGGTCCCTGTACTACATATAATATGGACACATATTATATATACATATTGCCGAGGCCTTAGGATATGGTTTAAATAGATCCCCATACCCTTCATAATCAGATCCTGTACTAGGCCTTCGGACTTCTAAGTGATTATATTTGCCATATCCCGAATGTTTCTGAAGGACATTTTTCATGGCACATGGAGGTAAACACTCCTCAAATCTTTCATAAAGAATGACTGAAAATTTGTATGTGTGAGTGGTGTGTCGTATTGCTAAATACCTCTCACCAAGAACCTTCAAATTAAGTTACAGAACACATATACTAATTAGTTATCTTTTCTGCAATACAAAACTTTTGAAGTTTACATGGGATTATTCTGGTAGTCCTTACAATTTCAGCCATTGACAAGTGGGGGAAAAAAAAAAGGCATGGTGGAACGGGTATAGAAAGTTTTTATGGAAATAGTGTCAATTACTTCCACTCATAATCCATTGCCTAGAATTCAGCAAAAATGGCATAAGGACAGAGAAAGGTAATCTATCTGCATAAAGAAAAGAATGTAAGAAAAAACAACAAACAAAAAGAATGTAGACTTCAGAGAGTCTCTGTAGAAGTCTCTGAAATAACTAGCTAAAAAGTTAACATTAATAAAAACTGCCTATAAAATCAGTTATCAACACATTAATTGAATTCAGATGAAATGAAAATGATAGGGTGTCCTGAAAAATGACCCTAAAATGATAGGTATCTCAAATCCTATCTTGAAAATTAGATGTTCCACACAAAAATATGCACATGGAAGGGTTTTTAATCTTAAATGAGAAAAAAATATAATACATTATATGTCAACCTAAACAATTTTCTAAAACTTGACTGGAGCACGGTAAAATACTTTATGTAAATGATGAACTATAATGATAGGAAGTTATCTTTAAATTGTTGTTCTTGACTACCAGATAATGAATAGAATTGTACTTTGCACACTTCTCAAAATATCTACCCAATATTACGTTATTTGAGTAGTTGTTATTTAAATAGTAACTTGATACTATTTTTGTACAGTGGTTTGATAAAATTGTCTACATAATGAATGTTATTACTATTTCTTATGACATAAATTATCTTCTATGTAAAACTGATTATTAAGGTATTAAAGAAAAATATTAGGTCCTTAAATTTAAAGATAAATAATCCTAGAATCACAGATTAGAATATTATGCTTTAACTATAGAATGTGACTAGTTAATATTAAAATTTGTTTCAAATGTCTATGTTCCAATTGCATATATTACACCTAAAGTCTTAATCTTTCACCTGAGAAATGTCCCCTAAAAAACAACAAAATGAGGATTATTGAATTGCAGTCATATTTAAAAAGGATGGGCAAAAAGCCAAATAAATACTTTATAAAAGACTCACAATGAAGATTTGCATTATTTTTCACAAGGATGCTTTAGGCCTAAAAATACTTAAAGAGTATAAGAGAAGTTTACAGTTCAGGAATATCATCTTTTAAAAGTAACTAAATCTTTGCTATCAGTACAAGAAACAGCTTTCAAAACTCATCAAAGAGCTTTGAACCACAAGGTAACAAAATTGCAGGTACCATAAAATATTTAAAATTCATTTCATTTGTCAGTTTTTTTGTTTTGTTTTGTTTTGTTAATAAACAGAGATTCACCCTTTAGGTTTTGTGGGATCTGCACTATAAAGACAAATCCATAAAGTACTTTAAAACTCTGTAATCTTTCCAGAAATGCATTTTAGATTTCAGAGGGTTTTTTTTAAATTTTTTTTATTTTTTATTACAGTTTTTAAAATAGGATAAAGTTAGGTACCAAACATACATGTGCAATCAAATACTAAAATTTTAATATGTTGCCATGCTGCTTTAACTTTCAAAAAGAAATTAAAGATAGACTTTCATCCTCATTATATCCCTATCAGACTCCATTACCTAATTGCTCTACTTCCATCACTAGGAGTTAGCAGTTATTTTTGTTACCCAGGGTTTTAAAGAGTTATTATAGTTCCATATCTATAAATAATTTTTGTTTTCATTTTTTAATTTAAATGAATGTGGTATTATCCCTGTATCATTTATCTCCCTTTTTTATACAATATCATATCTTAAGGTACTTTTGTGTAAAAACACATAGGTGTGTTTAGTTTATTTTAATGCATCCTGTATAGGATCCTAATATTCTAATACTTTAAATTTATATATCCATGTCTTCATGGCTAGGTACTAAGTTTTTGCTACTTTTATACTCTTAATAAATCATTTTACAATGTATGACCTAATGTTTTAATACCCAAAAGCTACCTTGGTGTGCACCTTAAAATTTACTAAAGACTTTCCAATTTCTCTCTAAATATTTTCCCTATTTCACATATCCACCATTATTACAGAAGCTTTCTTGCTGTGGGTACTTTACGTTTTAGAACTTTAGGTTTTTGCAAATATGATGACTGATAAATCATGTTTTTAATAATTTGTTATTTTGGACTAACTCAATTTTTTTTTTCCCATATATATATGCTTGTCATTCAGAGTTGCTCTTCTGCATACAGCTTTTCTGGCTATTTTTACATAAGGTTGATTTTGGCCATCAATATCTTGAGTATTGTTTCCTGGGCTGTCTTAACTTTTTACCCTATTGATGTTTTATTACACAAGTTCTTTTTAATGTATTTTATTTTTTAAAAGATTTTATTTATTTATTTGGGAGAGAACATGAGAGAGAGAGAGCTCTGGCAGGGGTTGGGGTGCAGAGGAAGAAGCAGACTCCCTGCTGAGCAGGGACCTCAATGTGGGATTCAATCCCAGGACCCTGGGATCATGACCTGAGCCGAAGGCAGATGCTTAACTGACTGAGCCACCCAGGAACTCTATACAGGTTATTTTTAACAAGTCAAATTAATAGGGGTACCTGGGTGACTCAGTTGGTTAAGCCTCCAACTCTTAATTTCAGCTCAGGTCATGATCTCGGGGTCATTGGATTAAGCCCCACATCAGGTCCTGCACTCAGCCCAGAGTCTGCTTGTTCCTCCCTACCCATTTCTTGCTCTCCTACTCTCTCTCTCTCTCAAATAAATAAATAAATAAAATCTTAGAAAAAATAGGTCAATTTAATTAAAAAAGTATTTCCATTAATGGTTTTTATGTAGTTAGCTCTAATTTTAATACATAATTAGGTTGACTATTTCAGTTTAATTTCAATTTTTGAATGAGATTTTTATTTATTTTAATTTGGTTTTAATATGTAGAATTTTAAAATTGGCAAAGTTTTCATTTTAATTAATTTAAAAATTGAATCTCAGTGTAGCAAATTTTACAGTCCTCTTATGAACACAATTGAATACTTTTTAGCTGATAGCTATCTTTTTAATAAGCTATTTAATTTCATGCCATTTTTTGTTTGATGGTTTATTTTGAATAATTCTTTCTTTTTTATTTTAATTTGAAAAGTTCTTCATATTTTAAGATTAGTGTTATTTCTTTGATATACATTAAAACTACTAAACACAGTATCTAAATTTATTTTCTATTTTGTCAATGAAGATTTTATGATTAAAATATTTTATTTTTTATTTTTAAAATTTTACTCTTGTCATGTGATAGGATAATTTATTAGAGCAAATTCCATGACAACTCACATAAAATGACCATTTTCTTTTTTTTTTTTAAGATATTATTTATTTATTTGACAGAGAGAGACTGAGAGAGCACATGAGAGGGGGGAGGGTCAGAGGGAGAAGCAGGCTCCCTGCCGAGCAGGGAGCCCGATGCGGGACTTGATCCAGCGACTCCAGGATCATGACCTGAGCCGAAGGCAGTCGCCTAACCAACTGAGCCACCCAGGCACCCCAAAATGACCATTTTCTGAAAGACATCCATAAGACCACCTCTATTTCTTTAAATGTGGTTAAAATTATCAATTTTTTATTTCCTTTCCATAGTGAATTATACTTCTATTTTTTTCAGATATTTTTGTTATTTTTTTTTGTTTTTTTTGTTTTTATTTTATTGTCTATTTCTTTCCTATGTGTTGATTTTTTTCCTTCTTTCATCATTAATGTCTCACCCTCATCTTTGCATTTCTGTTTAAATTTCACTTCCTGAGAATGACATATTTACTGCCTTATCTAAAGTAGCTACTGACAAAACTGCCAATCAGTATTCTCTATCAAAAAACTCATTATTCTTTAATATTTTTTTCACATTCTATATTTTAAACATGTTTGTTGCCTCCCCCTTTTTTTTTGAAAAAAATGTAAGCTCCAGTAAGTGTTCTGTATCCATCTTTATTTCATTTGTACACTCAGAAACTAGAAAACCTGCTTTGGCAATGTGAGCTCAGTGTATATTTGTTAAATAAATAAATAAATAGATAAGTAAATAGATATTGCACAGTGTGTGCATGTGAGCATATCAAGTTATAGACATGGAATTGGCTCAATTATGGACCTTTATCACTGGTTTTGTTATGATTTTTTTTTGTTTTGTTATGATTAAACATGATTGAAAAGAAAATGATGAGGCATAGGGCATCTCTGAATGTGTTAACTAACTGGATTATGTTACTGGTTCTGCCACTGACTGAACATCCGATATTGTATAAGTTAGCATCCTTGGAACTATGAAACACTGATTTCAAATATAGGTGATGCTTGAACAACACAGAATTTGGGGGCACCAACCACTTGAACAATCAAAAATCCATGTAGAACTTTTGACTCCCCATTTTGACTCCCTCTACTAATAGCCTACTGCTGACTGGAAACCTTACAGATAACGTAAGTCAATTAACAACAATTTTGTATATATATTATATAGTGTATTCTTACCATAAATTAACCTAGTGAAAAGAAAATGTGATTAAGAAAAGCATAAGGAAGATAAAATAACATTTATAGTACTGTATTGTATTTATCAAAAAATTCTGCAGTTCTCTAAATTCTCACACAGTTTAAACACGTTATTCAAGGATTAACTGTAAATATAACATGTATGTGTATAAATACAGAATAGAATATATATAAATATATAATAGAATACATAGAGAAATCATTTACATAAATTCTTTGAGGATGTAAGGACAAGCCATTTCTTTCTCAGCTTGGGAAAAGAAAGGAGAAGAACATGGAATTACAACAAAAGGGGGTAGAGTCAGTAAGTCAATCTGTCAACAAATTCTGAATGCATTCTATGTTACAGGCATTGCATAAGAAGGGGATATAATAATCAAAGTAGAAAAATCCTCATGGTGATTGCATAAACTGAAAATATCAAAAGCAGGATATAACTTGCAAGTAAAACTATGAGGTTTTTACAAGATATCATTAAAATAAAACTCTTCACCATCAGGATGTAAGAGAAAGAGATAATGTTTTCTCAATACAGGATTTGCACTAGCAGATAAGGAGGACAAGGTGCTCAAGAGGTTTTAAGTTCTTTATTGGAATTCATAGTGCATCTCTAGATGGAAATTAAAATTTACCATGTTATATAGATTATAGAATAAACAGATCGATGTCTGTTTACTAATCTGTATGCTCAGCAATTCACTACAAAATATTTTTATGAAAACAAATTCAATTTATCAACATATCAATGCATAGTTGTATGCAATCATGATTATATTTGTTCTGCCCCAAAGTTCAGGGTTAAGAAAGAACTTGTATATATGTATATATTAAATATGTATATATTTATACTTACAAATTATTTCTTATATATAATTATAAAAATGATTAATATCAATAAAGGACTTAGAAGACTGGATTTCAATGAAGGATATTAACAGAGTTGATCTATAATTTAGCCTAATTTAACAGCTTATATCTGCAATCAGTTTACTTACCTACTTTAGGGCAGAATTTCCTCATCTACAAAATGGTAAATACTTCATGATTTTGTTGTGAAGTTTAAATAGATAATGTTAGTGAAAGAAGCATTGTCATAGAGCCTACTCTGTATAAAAATCACTAACATTTCATTGGTATTAGCTTTTGTGCTTATGTTAGTATAATCACAGAAGGGGAGCATACAATTTGTAAAACACATTAACAAATATATTCATAGAATTCTAGAAATAATAGAGACAAACCATGAGACTCCACACTGATGTCAGTGATCTGAAAAATCCAGAGTTTGGATGAAGCTAAATTATGGACAGGTGCAATGATTCAAGTCAAAACAATTTCCAGAAAAGTTGTTTTAAGTTGTCCATTTTATGAATAGTTCAGGTTGTTGTGGATTAATCTGATTAAAGATGCCGTGAAAACACTTACAAAAAGGTCCCTTATTGATTTATGCAAAGGGGAGAAAAAAGACTCACCAGGAATTATTCTTCTCTCAAGTAGACATAAGAGCACAGACTCAAAAGAAAAAGTTGAAGCTAAGAGCATACTAGTGTTGAAGCATTTAGCACAATTTTATTCTGGTTTTGAATATACTAAGGTGGACATGTTTTCAAATATTTATAATCTCTTATTTTTGATTAAATATCCTTAAGGTTTAATGTTCAGATCATTGAATCAAAATAATTGGTTAGAGGATCTTAATTTACTTTGTAGAGAACTTTTTTCGTCTCTATGCTTTATCTTTAAGACTTTAAAGAATAAAAAAAGCAAAGACAACCCAAAACTTGAAATTGAGAGGATTGGCAGTGAGCATCTGGGATAAAATGGAAGGAAGAATTCTCTTCTCTCTTCAAGACCAGCAGCAATTCCCCATTTCAATCTCTTGAGTAATTCATTCTTTGAAACTTGTGTCCTTTTTGAATAAAGAATGCACTAACCTTTAAAATCCCCACCTTGTTACTTATGATACGTGGTCTGGTTTTGTTTACTTATCATACACAAACTCAGTTTTTTATTTAAAAGGATTTAGATTCTAAATTCATTTTTCAAATCCAAAACTGTGTGATTATAAATAATTGACATTAAAAAATACTGTATATTTGCAACCAATGTGTTATGTTGATATACAGAATCCCTCCCTCCCTCCTTCTCTCTCTCTGTCACACACACACACACACACACACACACACTGCCCTACTTTAGAAATTTGTCCATTTTAGGAAAAGCAAATAATTTAGGCTATGTGATTGTTTTTAAAATTAGTAACATAATTCTCTTCTTCATTTAGAAAGGAAAATTGTTCCTACTTTTGGACGATCCCCCTATTTTGTAGAGTAGATACATTTGAAGAGTGCCCATTTCACTTTAAATTGTTCCATAGAAAATATGATTTCCAAACTAAAAACAATAGACCATTTATCAATGAATTTTACCCTATTATTTCATGTTTTGTAAGAAAAAAATGAATTAGGATATTGCCAGAAGTAGAAAAATGATTTATTCTCCCAGAGAAAAATACCTCTGTGGAAGCTGAACATGCATTTTACAGTCATATCCTTGAAACTAAGGAGTTTTAAAATTCATGAACTACTGAAATCAATTCATTAAATGCAATTATTCACTGCCTTCCTCTGTTTTATCTCTAATATTGATCAATTAGACATTAGCAATATTATGGTATTTTATAATAAAAAGACATTATTGTCTAACTTCATGTCAGCTTACTACAGAACAGTGATATGGGAATGCATTCATCCAACAATGAACTGAATTTTGTTTGATTGAATAGATATATAAATTATGTCACTAAAAAGAATTTTAAAGGACATTTGGTACAATCATGTATTTTATATTTTAATATCATGAAAAATAATACATTAAAAACTCTCGTAAGCAATCATCAATTACATAAATAGTAAACAAATCTCAACCATTTTCTTAGGAAAATATTCTGAAAAAGACTGTGGCTTGCTGAATACTTAGAGCTAGTACTGGTTAATCTTCCATTTACTTAAGATATGTCTGCTATCAACAGTTGTAAACTCATCAATATTGATCAGTATTTATCCCAAGAATATTTATAACAGTTGTAGCTCTTACTCTACTATTGGTTTTATTTACCATCATCTAAATTGTTAAATGCTAATGTAAAATGGCCTATGGAAACTAAGTTGAATATTTGCAAAGAGCAATTAAAGATAAATTATTTACAATATCCTCTTAAATTACTTAGAGCAGAAATGTAACTATTGGGGAAAGCTTTAAAAACTAGAAGTATTTTGCGTCAGATTGCTTTGCAAATGTATTTCAAACAAAAGGAAACAAACTGAAATCCATGTACGTATTATGGGTGTGTTTTTTGCAAGAAAGATGAATTAGAACTCAGTCATAAAGAAAGGAAAGAATCATATATATGATTATATTATTGTGATATATATTCATTGTAATCATATTATATTTTATTCATTATGTATTGTTATTATTTAATAAAAGTATATTTTAAATATATTAACTATTATATATTAATATATAATATAAATATTATTTTATAATATATTTTATATGTATTCAAATTATCTACATGTACTAGTGCATCACTCTATTGTGTGTATCAAAGTACATACACAAAAATAGAAGCTAAATGTGAATAAAATAAAAAAAATTCAAAATAGAAGTTGTAATGTTTCTTTCCTGGTTCCCCAATTAATCATCATAAGCTTATTTGACTCATGATTTCTATTAGAGTGCACTTTCAGTGAGATGCTCACACTCAGCTCCAGCACTTCTGTCTTTGGCTTTAGGGTAAACCACAGTATATCTTCTATTTACCTGGCACTCATTTAAACTCAGGCATAGGGTTTACAGTTTCTCTCTATGTTGAAGGAATTCACCTTATGAAATGTCCTCTTGAATTTCATTCTTCCATTTCTTATTTTGAGATTCATCCACGTCTTTCCTTTTCATAGTTGCATAGCATTCCATTGTATGGGTATACCATCAATTGTTAATCTATTTACCCATTGGTGAATATTTGAGATTTTATTATTTTATTGCTCCCTGCCAGGCTTAGGTTGCAAGCTTAATTTCTCTCCTATCCTTTTGTGATCAAATGCCAGCACAATTTATCCATAACTCAGCTTTCAAATCTATGAATGAGATCGTGACAGTGACAGGCAGCTCTTCCAACTTAATTGAAGCAAAGCCAGTACTTCAAAACAATCACCTTTTGTTGTATTTACAGTCCCTGTGACAGTCAGGAACTCAAAAAGAACAGAGCAG
Source organism: Leptonychotes weddellii (assembly GCF_054177405.1). Lineage (NCBI taxonomy): Eukaryota > Metazoa > Chordata > Mammalia > Carnivora > Phocidae > Leptonychotes > Leptonychotes weddellii. Next base: position 154,635,833 of record NC_138370.1, on the reverse strand, counting down.
ATTGGTTTGTCTCTGTTCTCCAATATCTTGTGTTTAAGCTGCAAAGACTTGAATGGCTGCTGGGCACTCAAATGGCTGGTGCTGGGATCATCCGGAGGCTCCTTTGCTTATATCATGCCAGGGATGGGAGGGCTTGGAGACTTAGCTTAGCTGAGACTGTGGATCTTTCTGTAGGCACTCCATGTTCCTCGGACTTTTCACAGAATGGCAACTGGCTTCTGAATGTGAACACCTCAAGAACAATCATTTATTCCAAGAGAACCAGGTAGAAGCTGCATGGCTTTTTATGACCCATTTTGGAAGCCACAAAAAGTTACTTGTGCTGTACTCTTGGTTGAAGTAGTCATAAATGTGCTTAGAGCCAAGAGAAAAGGATATAGACAACTCCTCTTGAAGGATGAAATGCCATACAAATTGTGAATTTTTTTAAAAAACTGCTACACCAACTACAGGATATACAATGTATGGTTTGTTTTAATTTTTAAGACTTTTTGTAGTATAATTAAGGTACAATAAACTGCATGTTTTCAACATATACAATTTGATAAGTTTTAACTAATATACACACCCATGAAACCAACAAAACAATCAAAATAATGAATACATCTAACACAATCAATAGTTTCTCTAAGGCACTTCTAGCTTGTCAATCACATCTACTTTCATTAAAAATTATATATCATTTTCTAAAATTTAATAGTTTTTTGAATTTTTCATTCAGTATAATTATTTTGAGATTCATTCATGCCTTTCCTTTTCAGAGCTGAGTAGCATTCCATTGTGTGGGTGTACTGTCATTAATTAATCTACTCACCAGTTGATGAATATTTGAGTTTTTATCATTTGAGATATAACAAATAAGACTTTCATATACACATTTTACTATGTCATATGCATTATTCTCTCCATTAAATCTAAGAAACATTGGCTGAGTCTTATAATAGGTGTATGTTTAACCCTTTAAGAAATGGCCAAATTGTTTTCTAAAGTGGTTGTACCATTCTGAATTTTTACCAGCAGCATTTATTTTTTATCTTGTTTTTTTTAAAGATTTTATTTATTTATTTATTTGAGAGAGACAGAGTGAGAGAGATCATGAGCAAGGGGGAAGGGTAGAGGGAGAAGCAAACTCCCTGCTGAGCAGGGAGCCTGATATGGGACTCAATCCAGGACTTTGGGATCATGACCTGAGCTGAAGGCAGACGCTTAACTGACTGAGCCACCCAGGCACCCTACCAGCAGCATTTAAGTGTCCAAGTTCCTCAATGTGTTCTCCATAACTCATTCAGTCTTTTTAATATTAGTCCTTCTCAATTTGCATTTCTCTGATGACTTACAATGTTGAATATCTTTTCATGTGTTCTTTTTTTTACCATCTCTATATCTTTTTTGATGAAGTATTAAAAACTTTTGCCTTTTGGAATTTTTGTTTTGTTTTCTTATTATTAGATTGTGATATTTTATATATTCTAGATACACATCCCTTACGAGATGTATGGTTTGCAAAGATTTTCTCCCAGTCTGTGTGTTATCTTCCTATTCTCTAAACAGTGACTGTTTAGAGCACAGGAATTTTGTTTTGCTTTCAATTTTCATGAACTCTATAATTTTTTTAGAAACATCATGGCTTTGAGACTATATCTACAAAATATTTTCCTATTTCAAGATCACAATGTTTTCTTCTTCAGTAAGTTTTTCCTAGGTTACTATTAGCAGATTGAAGAAGCTTTCTTTTTATCCTATTTTGCTGCGAGTTTTTATAGAGGACATTGAATTGTGTTAAAAGCATTTCTGAGTATATTGAAATGAATATATCAGGGTTTTTGTTTGTTTGTTTGTTTGTTAATATTGTGAATTAAATTGATTTGTTTTCAAATGTAAAGCCCAATTTGCATTTCTGGGTTAAAGCCTGCCTGGCCTTCATGTGTCATCCTTTTCATATATTGTTGGATTCAATTTCTTTTGTTGTAATGTCATTATTTGGTTTTGGTATCACGGTAATGCTGACTACATTAATAGAGAAGTAGTAATTCCTTTTCTATTCATTAGAAGAATTTATGTTGAATTGATATTATATCATCCTTAAATATTTTGTAGCATTCACAATTTTAGTCATCTGGGTCTAGAGTTTTCTTTGTGAGATTTCTAAGTACAATTTTTATTTTTATAATAGATGAGGATTATTGGATTTATTCTTGGCTGACATTTGATAATTTATGGCTTTTAGATAATTTGTTCATTTTATCTAAGTTGTTAAATTTATTGGCCTAAAGTTTTCTATAATATCCCCTTATTATCCCTTTTATGTATTGCAATTTTTAGTGATATAGCTCTTCTCATTCCTAATTGATAGTTTGTGCCTCCTCATTTTTTCCCTGATTTATCTGGATAGAGGTTAATCAATTTTATATATCCTCTCAAAGAACCATATTTTGTTTTCATTGATTTTCTCTATTCTTTTTTAAATTTGATTGATTTTTTCTCTGACCTTTATTATTTTTCCTAGCCGACTTCATTTTTTTTATTTTCTCCTCTTTTTCTAGTTTCTTAAGGTGGAAACTAAGAAAATTGATTTGTAAACTTTCCTCTTTTATAACATGTGCTTAATATAAGTGCCCAGGGTGCCTGGGTGGCTCAGTTGGTTAAGCGACTGCCTTTGGCTCAGGTCATGATCCTGGAGTCCCGGGATGGAGTCCCGCATCGGGCTCCCTGCTCAGCGGGGAGTCTGCTTCTCCCTCTGACCATCTTCCCTCTCATGCTCTCTCTCATTCTCTCTCTCAAATAAATAAATAAAATCTTTAAAAATATATATATATAAGTGCCCAAAATTTCCATCTAAATATTGCATTAGCTGCATTTCACAAATTTTGAAACACTGGGTTTTCATTTTCATGCACATCAAAATACTTACCAGATTTTCTTTTGAACTATGCTGTCATCTGTGTGTGATTTAGAAGTGTGTTACTTGGCTTTCAAATATTTGGGGATTTTCAAAATACATATCAGATATTGATTTTAAATTTAATTCCACTTTGTTCAGATAAAATAGATTGCATGGTTTAAATAATTTTGAAATGATTTGTAATTATTATATTGGACAGACTACTCTATAAATGTCAGTCAGATATATCTGCCTGATAGTATTGTTCAAAGCAACTATATTCTTACTAATTTTCTTTCTATTTGTCCTATCAATTATTGAGAGGTTAGTTTTGAAATCTCGGACTGTTAGTTTGGATTTGTCTATTTCCCATTTAATTTCTGTTGGATTTTGCTTCACATATTTAAAGTGTTGAGATATAGAGACATTAATACTGTGTATTTATATCCTCATCAATTTAAATTTTCATCAATATAAATGACTTTCTTTTTCTCTAGTAATATTATTTGTTCTCAAATCTACTTTGAAATTAATACAGCTGCTTTAGTTTTCTTTGATTAGTTTTACCATAAAACATATTTATTCACCTATGTACTGTTAATCTATATGTGTATTTGTGTTAAAATGAGTTTCCCATAGGCAGTATATAGTTATATCTTGATTTTCTTGTCAAATGTTACAACTCTTAATTATGATGTTTAGACAACTTATATTAACATGATTATTTATGTGGTTAGTTTTAAGTTTACCGTCTTACTGCTTGTTTTCTATTTTGCACTTTGTTCTTTTTCCCTTCATTTGTGTTGACTTTTGGTTGAGTATTTTTTAGGACTTAATTTTACCTCCTTTGTTGGCTTATTATGTATAACTTTTTAAAAAGTACTTGCTTAAGTTTAGAGTTTTAACTAATCACAATTTACCTTTAAATAACAATATACTGCATTGTGTAAACTATAATCACTTTACAAAGCAATTCCATTTGGCCTCCTGTCCTTTGTGTTAATGTCATATATGCTACCACTAATATGTTAAAACCACACAATACATCGTTTTGTTTTATGTGTTTTTTTTTTTTTTTTTGCCTCAATAAACCATCTTTTTTTCAAAAATTGAAGTGTTATATTAGTTTCAGGCATACAATATAATGATTCAGTGATGCTATACATTACTCCGTGCTCATCAAGATAAATATACATTTGATCCCCTTTATCTATTTCTCCCATCCCCCACCTACCTCTCCTCTGGAACCACCAGTTTGTTCTCTGTATTTAAGAATCTGGGTTTGTGGGCGCCTGGGTGGCTCAGTTGGTTAAGCGACTGCCTTTGGCTCAGGTCATGATCCTGGAGTCCCGGGATCGAGTCCCGCATCTGGCCCCCTGCTTGGCGGGGAGTCTGCTTCTCCCTCTGACCCTCCCCCCTCTCATGTGCTCTCTCTCATTCTCTCTCTCTCAAATAAATAAATAAAATCTTTAAAAAAAAAAAAAAAGAATCTGGGTTTGTCTTTTTGTTTTGTATGTGTGTGGGGTGTTTTTTGTTTTTTTTTTTTTTGTCTCTGTCTTTTGTTCCTGTTTGCTCATTTGTTTTATTTCTTAAATATCACATATAAGTGAAATGATCTGGTATTTTTCTTTCTCTGATTGACTTATTTCACTTAGCATTATAACCCCTAATCCATCCATGTTATTGCAAATGGCAAGATCTCATTCTTTTTATGGCTGAGTAATATTCCATAATACACATATATTATGTATCACATATATAATATATATGTATGTACATATATTACATATTGCATATTATATATGTAATTACATATTACATATATAGGACATATTACACATTACATATATATGCAATATATTTATATTACATATGTATATTCTGTTATATATATATGTATATTACATCTTCTTCATCCATTCATTTATGGGCGGACACTTGGGTTGCTTCCCAGTGGTGGCTATTGTAACTAATGCTGCAGTTAAACATATAAGCCCATATATATTTTTGAATTAGTGTTTTCATTTTCTTTGGGTAAATACCCAGTAGTGGAATTAATGGATCATATGGTAATTCTATTTTTTTTTTTAAGATTTTTTTTTATTTGTTTATTTGACAGAGAGAGAGACAGTGAGAGAGGGAACACAAGCAGAGGGAGTGGGAGAGGGAGAAGCAGGCTTCCTGCCGAGCAGGGAGCGCGATGCGGGACTCGATCCCAGGACCCTGGGACCATGACCTGAGCCGAAGGCAGACGCTTAACGACGGAGCCACCCAGGCGCCCAGTAATTCTATTTTTAACTTTTTGAGAAACCTCAATACTGTTTTCCATAGTGGCTGCACCAATTTGCATTCCTACCAACCATGTCCTCCCAAACACTCACTGTTCCCCATGTTTTTTATTTTAGCCATTCTGACAGATACAGTAAAGTGATATCTCATTGTGGTTTTGATTTGCATTTCCCTGATGATTAGTGATGTTGATCTTTTCTTATGTCTGTTGCCCTCTGTATGTCTTCTTTGAAAAGCTTGTATTCAGGGGTGCCTGGGTGGCTCAGTTGGTTAAGCATCTGCCTTTGGCTCAGGTCATGATCCCGGGGTCCTGTGTTGGAGCCCTGCAGCAGGACTCCCTGCTCAGAGTGGAGTCAGCTTCTTCCGCTCCCTCTGTTCCTCCCCACCTCACTCACGCTTTCTCTCTCTCTCTCAAATAAATAAATCTTTAAAAAAAAAAAAAGAACTGTATTCAGGTACTCTGCCCATTTTTCAATCTAATTATTTGTGTTTTTTTGGTGTTAAGTTGTAATAAACTACCTTATAAAAAAAAAGTATTTATTTACCTAGTTTAATGCTTTTCATTTTCTGTAGGTCCAGATTTTTATCTGATACCATTTTTCCATTCCCTAAAACACTTATTTGAATATCTGTGTATTACATGGTTTATCAGTGATGATTCTTTTTATCTCTTTATGTTTGAAAAAGTTTACTTCACCATAATTTGGAAGAATTTTCCATGGGTATAGAATTCTAGGTTAACAGTTTTGGTTTCTTTTTGTTGTTGTTTTCAATTTTCCTTGAAAGCTGTGCCCTTCCATCTTCTACCTCACACTGTTTCCAATGAGAAATCTGATACCAATCTTATCTTTTTTCCTCTGTTTGTAATATATCATTTTTTGAAGAATTTTAAAACTTCTCTTTATCCCTTATTTTAAGAAATATCATTTTGATATGACTGCTGCACTTTTCTTCAGTTTATTATGTTTGGATCTTGAGCTTTTTGAAGTTCTGGGTTTATACCTTTTATTTGGACAAATGTTAGCCATTATTTCTTCCAATATGTTTTTATTGTTCTCTCTCTTCTCCTTCAGCTACTCCAATTATACAAATATTAAGTTTCCTAAAATTGTCCTACATCTCATTGGTGCTATGTTCATTTTTAATCAGTCTCTTTCTCATTTCACTTTGAATAATTTTTATTGCTATGTGTTAGGTTCACTAAACTTTTTGTCTACAAGATCTCATCTGTTTTTGATTCTATTCTGTGCATTTTCATTTCTGTCATTATAGTTTCTATTTGTAGAAGTTTAATGGGGGTCTTCCTTGTATCTTCTATGTGTATACTTGCCAAGCTGTCCTTCCTCTTCCCTCTTGCACTTAATATGACTATAATAACCTTTTGATGCCCCTGTCTTCTGATTTTTTTTTTAAAGATTTTATTTATTTATTTGAGAGAGAGAATGAGAGACAGCACAAGAGGGAAGAGGGTCAGAGGGAGAAGCAGACCCCCCGCCGAGCAGGGAGCCCCATGCAGGACTCGATCCCGGGACTCCAGGATCATGACCTGAGCCGAAGGCAGTCGCTTAACCAACTGAGCCACCCAGGCGCCCCCCGTCTTCTGATTTTATCATCTGTGTAATTTCCACGTCCATTTCTGTTGATTTTTTTCCTTTTATTATGTGTCATATTTTCCTGCTCCTTTGCATGCCTGCAATTGTTTACTGGATCCCAGACATTGTAGATTATCCCAAATTAGCAGCTGGATGTTTTGTATTTTTTTAAAAATACACTTAACTTTCTAAGTTACTTGGAAATAGTTTGATCCCTCAAAACTAACTTTTCAGTTTTATTAGGCAAGAGCAGAACAGCCTTTAATTTAATATTTTACCACTAAAAAGATACACATCTGATTTTCTAACTCAGCATACTTCAAGTTATGGGAATTTTTTTTCCACTGTTCATCAGCTGTCCTAATTTTCCTGGAAAGGATGGTTCTCCATGGAAATTTCACTTCAGAAACCAGGACAATCCCAGGCAAAGTAATACTATTGGTCATACCATGGGAACACAGATTATTGTTGTCCTGTATAAACTCAGATAATGATTTCATGTAATCTGTTTTTTTTTTTTTTTTTTTCCCCCTGCTCTCAGGTAGTTTCCTCTTACTAATGTGCCAACCAGTCCTGAACTAAAGACTCTAGGGGAACCTCCTGAAGATCTCTGAGCTCTGTGCAGTTCTCCTTCTCTAGTAGTCTTCTCTCCAATCTCTAGCCTCTTTGGTTTTGCCAGACTCCCATACCATCTCTTCAACTTAGGCAGATTGGCAATGTCTCTATAAGCTCCCCTCTTGCCATTCAGCCTGTAAATTGGGGAAATCTTAGGGTTCACCTTATTGGATTCCCCGTCTTGTGTTTTCTGATAATCAATGACTGAATGCCATTGTTTAATATATTTTACTCAGATTTTTAAAAGTTTCAGGGAGTAGGGTAATTCTGGTCCCTGTTACTCCATCTTGCTTGCAATCAGAAGTCTTCAAGTGTTCTATACAACTGTCTAAATATTTGTGGTATATTTGTTGAGGGTCAGCTAATAAATAATGTCATTTGAATTCATGTAAAATTATTTTTTTTAAGTAGAAAATAAAACTGACTTATTTAAATAGCTATGTACCTTATTTTAAAGAAGAAGTAAATATAAAATAACAAATTTAAAAATAGATTATAAAATAAGTAACATAGGCTCATAAAAAGAAAATTCAATCATAAAGTTGTATATATTTTTTTAAATGAGATATGTGGATGATATAGAATATAACAAATATAAATTGGTGTGAATATTACAAAATAAAACTTTATTTGATGCTTACTGATGTACAATATGTGTAATGATGTGGTGTCTTAGATTTTTATTAAAATATTTCAGAAAATAAAAAACACAAAAAAAACAAACCAAAAACCCACAGCCAGAAAATGAGTCATATATATGAAATAAGTAGACGAAATGTTACTTGTTGAAGACTGTTGATGGACATAGAGTAACATATTCTACTATTCTGTTTTTATGTATTTTCTAATACTCATTTATAATTGATTTTTAAAAAACTGAAACAGGAAGTAAGAATTAAATCTATGATTTGAAATGGAGAATGATCAGGATATTGAATCTGACTGGCACTGTGTTAAAGATTAGGAGTAAGTTTGTGGCAACATTTGATCAGAAAGATAATGTTGCCAAGTATAACTGTTAATTTCATCTTAGTACCCAAGAGATTCATGGTGAAATGAAAACTAATGATACAGACACAGGAAGATAAGTGGAGGTTAAGATAAAAACCCCATATGATAGTATGCAAGAGACATTTAAAAGCCTTCAACTAGAAAATGAGAAGGAGATGTACAATGAGATTACCAAGGTCTTCATAACTTCTCAGATAGAGGGTAGGAGAAGAGGTTCGGCAATTGAACAACATAAATAATGCTTGCAGTATAAAAGCTGTTTTATGATTGGGGAATAAAATAAATTGAATTATTTCAAAACTACAGTCAATACCTGAGTTGAGGGAGAATTTTAAAGACTGAATCATACACTGGAAATTTGATTGGTGTGAAAAAAAAAAATTAGGGAAATCCCATGAAGCAGAAGCCAAATATGGAAGTGAATGGGAAAGAGATATAAACTAAATGAAGTGCAATTAATATGAATAATAAACACTTAGATGATGCCAGTGAACTTGGAAATTAAAAGATGATTCCTTGCTGTAAGCATTTAATTTTATTGGTTTTCAAACCATCACATAGAGGAATTAAAAGGGAATAATTGTGGGGAAATGGGAATAGCATTTGTAATTTATTATTTTGAGACATTTAGCTATGACAAGAAGGAATAAACATGATGGCTTAAAGAAGGATAAGATTTGATTGATTTCTGCCCCCTCTCCACTTGAAAAGGGATTCTGCAACAGATTTGCAAAAAAATATTTGAAATGTTTAATGAAATAGTTGCTGAGATTCTTGAAAAAAGAACAATGTGATATAATTAATGATGAAACATAAAAAGGGTTTAATTTGGAAGATGAATAAATAGGAAAGAGAGAAAAAAAAGGAAGAGTTCCATTAGAAAAATTCTTAAGCCTATATAGTTCAGTTTTCACATAAGATACATTTTCTATAAGTAAAGATGTTAAAGTTCAGCAATGGGAAGTGAGAGTGTTATATTTACTTTTAATGTTGGAGGTAGTGGATTTGCATTAAGATAGAAAATGACCATATTAGGGGGAGCCTAAAAGATGAAGATAGATAGATAGATGATAGATAGATGATAGGTAGATAGAGAACAGAGGGATCTGCTGAGACTTGTCACGTAGAGCTGCCTGAAAGAATTGTATCTGGTGTGGAGATAGGGGACTATTTCTATTGGCTAGTATATTTAATTTGTAGAGAATGTTGTTGCCCACACAATTTGTCATTTTTATTTAACACTTATATGTGAGCATATCATCAAACTGATGGCTTGATCAAACTGATAGAAGAATACAAACAATTTAATAATTTGATGTAGTACAGCTACATGTCACATAATCATAGCCTTTACAAAGATCCATGTTTTCAAAATATCCCTGGAGGTCTTGATGGAATTTAAATTACTGACTAAATATTGTGAGCCAGAAGATATAAACTGCAGTTTGATAGCAAGACTCAGTGGCACTGGGAGGCCTAAAGGAGAAGAATTGGTATTGTTTAAATTTAGTACATGCCCACAAGTGCTATTATTGATTTTATGATATGAGTTTTGTAACTAAGATGAAAGCAATGGTAAAGCCATTAGGTTTCTCTCATTTTTCCCCCTCATTACATAATACAAGAAAATAAGCCATTTAAATATATATATATTTTTAAATAATATATGTATATTTAATAATAATCAAGTAATTTGCTAATGGTGGAGTGGGTAGTTGGCTTTATAATTGGCTTTGAACAAATGTACAAAAAGAAGCATCCAGATTATCACTTTTCAGAAAGTCAGAAATAGGAAAGAGTACATGTATAA
>NC_138370.1:154578646-154625135 GCF_054177405.1 Leptonychotes weddellii | reverse complement strand
AACCTTCAGAAGGAAAGGAGAATGTTTTGTGGACCATTTGTTTTTTGTGTGTGTGTGTGTGGCAGTTTTAAGTTATTAGTTTTTAAAATCAGTACTTTTTAATGGAAACAACTTGACCAAAAATCTGTCACAGAATTTTGAGACCCATTAAAACAAAAGTTTAATGAGAAAAAAAAAAAAGAGAAAGTTTCCCTAATCTAGAAGAGTAAACATTAGAGAACCAGCAGTGTTTCAACCAAGAGTTACAAAACTTTAATTGTCTTTTTAGTTCATTTAGTCCCATGTTACTATTTCTTATTTAGTTTGAGTGGAGCTTTAGTTAATTCTGGAAATTCTTACTCACTTCAATTTTGATCTTAAAGATATTGAATACCTGTTTTTGTCCTAAAAGTCCTTTATATGAACCTCCTTGAAGATGAAACTCATTTTTCAAGACAATAAGAACAATTACAAATGACAAAAACTCAGAAATGGACATTGCTAATGATCTGATATGAGAGTTCATTATAATACAATTGACAAGGAAACTCAGTTATTCTGTGACACGTTAACACTTCAATAGCCAGAATATTGAGTGATGATGACCTTATACCAGAATGTAACGTACCAAACAAACAAGGCTAATTAGTCAGGGAGACTTTGTTCATGATTTAAATCTTGGGGAACTTTGTTAAAACCTTAAGTTTTAAAGCACATAGAAATAAGATTAGGGATATTGATGACCTGATGAAGGCAAAACATAGAAACTGGTTTTTCTGGTCAGGCAAAGAGAAAACAACTGTTTACATTTTCTTATCAAGAGCAGACCAACAATTCAAGAAAACTTGTCTTTTTGAATAGAGAGAAAGCAAACTTTCAATTTTATACCAGTGTACTTTAAAATCCATTTATTTCAATCTTAGTCTTCCTGACCACACCTAAAATTCTGTTTTCCCTTCATAAACCTTCTACAACTTATCTTTGCTTTCAGATTTGTCCCAAGCCATTTCTTTCCAAACAACCAGTCTCATATTGGACAAAATTACCTTCTTTCACCTTCAACAGCAATGCATTTCCATTTCTTATATCTTTCTTACATATCTCCTACTTTTCCACATACAGAGCTGTTTCCCTTATTTCCATCAGTCTTAATTACATTTAGCTGAATTTTGCACTCTTAGAAACCTTAGCCTCCAGTGAAGACTAAGTAGTAACCAATTGTGAATGATTTCACCAGAATTCTTTAGATGGCAAGTTTATGAATTAATTAAGCACAAGTCATGTTTAAGCAGACTTAAATACCCTTAGTTTCTTTGCAGTAAGAAGTCAAAAGCACAAACCTATGTCCAGTTATCAATGACTTAGCACTTTATCCTATTTGGAAAAGACCTAGATGTCCAATGAATTTCATTCCATTTATCATCCAAGCAAAACTTTAAAGTTTCAGATTACCAAAGACTTTGAAAGCTATTTTAGCAATTACCCATGAAAACTTTGATGAGATAGATAATTAACCATCATTTCAGTCATCTTTTTGCTAACAAATTGCAACAGAGATAACATGAGCTTATTTGACCTTTAATAAGCCTCGATAGAAGTTACATGTTTACTGCTGATAACTTAAAGACATGTCTATCTTAATTAAACCAACAAACTTAACTTAGTTCAAATAATGAACTATGTTTCACCTGCATCCTCCCCATTGTCAGTTTTTACCTGAGACACTGGTGTCTCATCTGGAGTGGGTAGTGGTAAGTCCAGAGGGTGCTCTTCTTGCTCTTTGACAGTGAAGGGAGGAGGAGTCATGGTGCCTGAGGCACCAAGGATGGTCTAGAAGCCAGTTATGTGGGCTGCATCAAAGGTGGCACAGAAACAGGAGAAGAGGGAGGGGGAGACAAAAGAGGCAAAGTGCTGCCAAAAGGCAGAGAAAGGGTTTCCAGTTTTAGAGCTCATCAGCTCCAACAGAGGATCAGACGCCATGTTTTCCCACCAACAAGGTGGACCAGGCAGTCCATGTCAGGCCAGAGAAGACAGGGAATTTCCCTGAAACAAAGGGAGTTTCAGCAGTTGCTTGGGAATATTCCTTAAAGTCCCCGTCCTGAGGTAGACTAACCACAATTGGCTCCAGTTACAGCCATTAACCCAGGAAATGAGTGAGGGAGAAGACCCCACATCTGTTAGGAGGAACAGAGAGAAAGAAAGTGAGGGTCCCCTTTGCTAGGGAGGGCCTGTGTTTGCTCCAGCAACCCGGGTTTACTGAGAGGAGGCCTATTCAGATAACTATCATCCAATATTTCACGAGGGGGTTTACTAGTGGCCACATTCGGGCAAACACATTCTGCTCTGTTTCCTACAGAAGAGATCTAACAGACAGATCCTACTGAGACCATGCAGTGTTACAGGAGCTCAGGGGTGCCTTTTAACCCACTGAAACAATTCAGATTGCAAAATTTAGGAAAGAAGGCACCCCAAGGGAAAGTCCTTGGGAACCAAAGGAGAAGCCTACTGAGGCCATGCTTCCAGAAAAGTAAAGAATGTCCATTACCCCATCCCCCCCGACTCCCGGGGGGGCGTCCCACACAGGATATGTCAGAGGTTCCCGTGTGTCAAAGTGACCAGAGGCATCCCTCAAGCAAGTCATCACTATTGATCACAATCCTGCCTTCCTATGAAGGCATTCCTGCTGTAACAGGCCTGTAGGAGGGATGCCAAAATCCCCTCCCTACCCCATTACATCCTAGGCTGCCCATGGGTGTCTGGTGAATGGACCAAAACACCCATGCTGTGCCATCATATGCCCTGAAGGTTACATACTACCCTGCCATTTTAACCCATGGAAAATACTAGAAAAGTTTTACAAGGGGAAATTACCGAATTTTGTAGCTTTAATAGTAGAGGACATTGATGGAAAACAGTAAAGATGGAAATCCATCATGATTCTAAGTGACATTCCAGCACATGTGGTCTTCACAGCCAACTTCCCTAGGAAATGGTCCCAGGTTGGGTTTTAATTCAATTGGGTACTGGTTTCAGCCAGCTCCAAGTAGAGTTCCTGTAGCCAGAAGTGGCTGGCTAGACCAGGGATGTGGAGGGCATCACATTAGATCAATCAGGAGGAAACCTCACATGGGAGTCTTAAGATTGACAGCCATCCTGGTGACTTAGGTGGCTGTCCCATGCCCAGGACAGACAACTTTGTATAAGGACAGGAGTAAAGAGAGGGCATCAAGTTTCTGGGTTTCATTACAATTCTGGCCAGGGTACTAACTTCCAGCCAAAAAGCAGACTTTCTCCTCCCCATAGAGTTAGCTATGGGCTAGAGGATTGCAGCCTGAGCAATTGGCATGAAAGTGTTCCAGTAAGACCGTACTCCTTGAAGAGCCCCTGAAATAAGAGTAAAGGAAGAGAAGAGAAAGTACTTACCAATTTTTCACTGAAGCTCAGAGTCCAGATGTAAAGACTCAAAGCCCCCACTTTCGGGTGCCATATGATGGGGTTTTGGAATATAGGTTAGGTTCAGTGGCGTGGAGTCCAGAGCCGATGGCCAATAAAGAATTCTTGAGATGACTCTGGTGCAAAATGGTGGCTTATTAAAGCACAGGGACAGGACCTGTGGGCAGAAAGAGCTGCTGCCTGTAATTCAGTTTTATAATACTCCTCCACCGTGACTTTATTTTAAAATTGAAGTTCATAATCTGATGGTCATTTAAAAATCTATATCAATCCTTCCTGCATTATTTGACACTACTGTGTCTCTTCTGGTCTCCTATGTTTTTTTGACTATTTTCCTCTGGGCTTTACAAATTCCTTTTCCACTTTCTGGTCTCTGTAAGTCTCTGTATTTTCTCAATTTTTTCTCCCTCACCTATTCTTTCTCCCAAAAAAGCATCTACTTCCATGGCTTTAATTATAAACTGGACATAAATAACTCCTAAGTTTTTGTGTCTCTGTTACTTTCCTGTTTTCACCTTTTTTGTGGCTCTCCATTGTCACTAAGGATAACATCCCAATGTTAACAAAGTCCTACAAAATCTAGCCTTTAGACACAATTTACACTAGCCAGATGTTACTTCCTCTCCTGCCCCTGTTCTTCTCCTGGTCTTTTGTTAAGCTAAATTCTATTGATCTTTCAAATTTTAACATAGTATCATTACCTGGAGAGGCCTTCTCTGAAATCCACAGTATGAATTAACCCCCCCTCCCCTCTATTTCATAATAATCTGTTTTATGTCCTCAGGGACTATCTCGGACTTTGCAGTTGTATATTTATTTATATGATTATGTGTATGATATTTGTCATTGATCCTATGCTGTACCCATTCAGAGGACAGGGACCATATCAAATAAACTCATCCCTCTATATTGAGAAATACAGAATCAACAAAGATGTTAAGTGGATAGACCAATCAAATGCTTTGTTACTTATAAACTAAGTTATATTTCCATTTTTATATTTTTTGGTGGGGGGGACACTGATTTAGATAAATTTCACCTCCCAAAACTCATCATGTTAAAAACTGTATTCATCCATCCCTGAATGAGACGCCTCATCAACTCTACATTTTATAAAGCTGGCATCATGCTTAATTTTATTTTATTTGTTCTTCCCCATTATTTTATTTGTGAAATAATTCTACTCTTCATTCATAATTTCTCTTGGATTGTCGTTTTTTTTTCTCCTGCCTACAACCACAAAATTCATTTCCATACAAATGTCTAAGAAAAAATACAACTTTAATTTACATGCTTATTTTCTTGTCAGTTGCAGGGTGTATAGAAAATGGAATCTATTCCTGGGAATACAATTGCACATGTTTCTTTGTGACAGACACATGGTCATCCTTCAAGTCTCCACTTAAGCATTGTGATTTCGCAGGAAATACCTTGTTGTCCACTGCCACAGGTTATTTCTTGGAAGATTGAGACATTGAGATGGAGTTTATTGGCCTGAATATTATTTAAGGGATTAGTTGGAATCAATATTTTAGAAGAAAGGGAAGGAAGCATGATGGGGCCAAGGAAAAAGTTCATCTACGATGCTGGCTTGATGACTGCCTCAGCTGCGGGGCAGAAACTCTGGAGCTAAAATGGTCCATCAGAGTTGTACTGTGTTGGTTCAAAATGTTTCAGCCTTATAAGTCCACTTCCATCAGTCACTGGATATGAGCCACCCTAAGAGGAGACTGACCCTTGATAAAATCTGTCCAAAAGTAAGGCAATCCCTGAAGCAAGTGACAATGGTAGGCAATCACATTGGCAACTGATATCCTTACCTGTAGAGCTAGACGACCCCTCACGGTTTTCACCACAGCCATTAAAGCAGAATTAGTGGAAGTGTTTTGTATAAGCCTATTTAATTCAAAGGGGACTTTTGGTTTTTCCACACATTTTAATTTACTTTATAAAAAAGAAAATGTTTAAAGAAATTTGAAAAAAAAATTATATAAATCTAGGATTTGTTAATTTAGGATTCTGGGTAATGTTTGTTATTCAGTGTATTATTTCTGTACTTTAAAATATTTTTAACAGGGCGCCTGGGTGGCTCAGTTGGTTAAGCGACTGCCTTCGGCTCAGGTCATGATCCTGGAGTCCCGGGATCGAGTCCCACATCAGGCTCCCTGCTCGGCGGGGAGTCTGCTTCTCCCTCTGACCCTCCTCCCTCTCATGCTCTCTCTATCTCATTCTCTCTCTCAAATAAATAAATAAAATCTTTAAAAAAAAATAAAATAAAATATTTTTAACAAAAAACAAACACAATATATTAGTTGCTTTTTTTTTTATTAGTTGCTTTTTTATGCCTCCAATATCATGCTATGTTTATCCAGATCATGGTATTTGCCAACCTTATTGTAATTTTCTATTTAGTTATGTATTAGTCATTATTCTCCAAATTTCCATAAGGACAAGTTCTCCCTCAATTAAATCTTTGGACCTAGGAAAATGCCAGGAACATAGCACCAAGTCCAAATTTGCTTTTGAATGAATGAGAATTGCTGTATGTCAGGCTCCAAACAAGTAATGGCAACTTGCCACTTGAGACCTCCACATGCCTTGCCTATAAATCATGAACCTTACACATTTAGGAGGTACAAGATTGCTCATGAATGGACCTGAGGCACAAAATCCTATTAGAATTGTCAAACTGTACTCTTGTTTCCAAGAAGGAGAATCACTTTCATCTGAGTTTCTCTCTCTCTCTTCAACACTTCTTTTTGATCCTATAATTAACTTGGTATTTGTATATTGATATATTTAACTTCTGAATTTTTAAGTCTCTCTTCAAGAATTTTCACTAAGATTAAAACTGGGCTATCTCAGGGCACATTTTCCATGCAAACCAGCCCATGGGAACCTACTCCAACAGCTAGACTACTCCACCCACACCCCATCCTAATGTCAGAATTTAACCATTACAAAATCACTGATGAGCAAGGACCAAGAGCGACATGAGGAAGAGGGGAATGTGTTGACATCTGATAGTGGGTACTGAAGAGATTCACTTCACACTCTGGCTGAGATCTTGTATTGAAAAAATTTAGGATTAATTTAATGGAACCAACCTATTTTTTTACTGGGGTTTCTATGGTTCCATATTTGGGTAAGCATGTCATTAAATGTTCAAAGAAAAACTTCTGCACTCTAATAGCTAAGTCTTAAAGCTGTATTTGTGAACTCAAGTTTTTTTATGTACCATATTTACATACAACTTTTCCAATTATAATTTAATATTTTATATAAGTTAATTCACTTTGTAACCTATTAACTCTCATTCTCACCAGTAAAAATCAGCCAATACTTTATTATTATTATATATTAAAACAGATTTCATGAAAAATCACTTTATGTATTATCAAGAGAATGTGCTCTCTATATTGGAAAGTACTCTTCTAAAGATTATTTTAGTTATTCTTCTTTCCTTGGCCATTTACATCATGAATAGCTTAAAACTAGAGATTTTCAAACACAATTTGAAAAGCATAGCCCTAAAATTCTCACATTTGGTGAATTCATGAAGTTCTTGAACCTTAAATACAA
Source organism: Leptonychotes weddellii (assembly GCF_054177405.1). Lineage (NCBI taxonomy): Eukaryota > Metazoa > Chordata > Mammalia > Carnivora > Phocidae > Leptonychotes > Leptonychotes weddellii. The sequence continues at coordinate 154,618,121 of NC_138370.1, read as the reverse complement.
GAACTACAGAATAATAATAATAATAATAATAATAATATTTTATTATTATCTTACATAACTTTAATGAGCAAAATTTCTATTTCTTGCTGAGAATCATTAGTGAAAATATTAAAAAGTGTTGGGACTTAAAGTTAACCATGAGAATCTTTTATCATCCTGGATAATATTCAAATCTGTCAGTTTGCTTTGAATAAGATTTATAGTGGGGAAGCTGGAAAGCTGAAAACCCTTATTTTCTCATGAAATCACAGGGTTAGCAGAAACCGAGAGGTCATATAACCCTATCATCTAACTTTAAAGTTGGTTTCATCCAAACTATCTCAAACAGATGAAATTCTGTTCTATTTTAAGACACCCCTATCAAAGGAAATTTTAGCTCTATTTTCAGATATATGTTTTCAGTACTAATAACTTTAACACAGTTGGAAATCTGAGCATTTAAGGCAGTGCTATAGCTGAGGGTAACTCAAAATGTGTTGAGTGACAATGTCTTATTCAATCTGATATGGAGAAAGAGACAAATTGTAAAACATCTTACAAAGGTAATGCTTAAATCATCTTTACCTTCAATTTTCTAAACAAAAAATCTCAAGTTACTCAGCAAATTCTGAAAGTTTGTAAAGACTTTATAGCCTTTAACAGGTAGAATTTTGAAATAGAAATAATTTTCACATATTGAAATAATTTACAATTAGGGCAGGAAGCTTTCAAATATCCAATTTTTCACACTCTAATTCTCATTCTATTATTTCCATTTGTATTACTCCATTTCATGAGCTATCATAAGAAAAGAAATGGCCATCATGTATTCCTTAAGTTTATGGCTTTGCATTATTTATCAGATATCCTAAGTATAAATATCCCCATTCAGGGTAGAAATGTATAGTTTTTTGTTAATATTTCCTTTTGTCTTTTTACTATGCCACTTTTGCTGACCTTTTGAAGACATTACATTAGCAAATAAAAAGGCTTTTGGGGAAAATGGTTAATGACATTATGGTATTAAGACAATCTGAAATATTTTGACATGAAATATTGGTAATAGCTAAAGAGCCTCACAAATCAGTGTTTCAAATCAGTTTTTTATTTACTTCATTTTACAGTAATGGATATTTCCAATATCTGCATTGTTCATGCAGTTAATTTTTTTTTTTTTAAGGGGTAAAATCAGTATAGAGACTAAAACTTTTCAATCAGTGAAAATATGTGGAATGGCCAATCTCTAAATCCCCTTAACAATTTCCTTTCTCCTGGTATCAGTTTCAGCCCCCTTTCGAACTGAATCAGAATCATTTTTGTATCAGATAGGATCCTGTAGAAATGACGGACTGTTCCTTCCAAGGCCAGATGGCAAAAGACATTGTTTCCACCTTGCTCTCTCTTGGTTCACTAGCTCTGGGGGAAACGAAACTTCATGCCATAAACACACTCTAGCAGCCTATGGAAAAGGTCACATGTCAAAGAACTATTTGACCTCCTGCCAACAACCAGCACTAACTTGCCAGGCATTTGAGTGAATATCTTTGGAAGCAGATTCTAGCCCTAGGTAAGCCTTAAGAAGATAGCAGTTCTGGCCCACATATTAACTGTGATCTCAGGAACTGTGAGTCAAAGACACTAAGATCCACAGGAATTGTGTGAGATAATAAATGCGTTGTTTTAGGATACTAGGTTCCTAGGGAATCTGTTAAGCAGCAATAGATAACTAATACATTTTCCTAACTACTCTTAAGGAATAAGAGGAACAGACTGCTTCATCTTCTTTTCTGATCACAAAAGGAAATCATCATTACCTTGTTCTTTTTTTCCTCTTGTTCTCAAATGTCAGTTTATGATTGGAACTTTACTAATCAGATAATATATGAAATAAAAAAAAATGAAATTGACAAACTCAGCTAGACATGGAAGATGTCTTTGGTATAAACCACTATCTATAATTTTCTAGGGACATGGACACATGTAGATAGGGTTACTTAACATATATAGATAGGAATTTTGAAAAGATGAAGAAGATTAAACAAAAACCCCAAATCTGTGATTTGTAGAAGACTCCGATTTGGAGAGTTGTTTGGTAAACTTTGCACAGATTCATAGACACAAGATAGGTACATATACATACTCATGTAACAGTTTTTTTTCCTATAAGATATAAGTTCTGGTATGCAAGTAATGTGGGGAGAGTAATTAACATAATCACTCAGCAGACATCATAGATTACCTGGAACTCACATGAATGAATCTAAGAGCTAAAATGTAGTCTGTTTACTAAAGTGCACTCACTTCAACTCCGTATAACTTGTAAGGTTATACGCTATACTCTGAAACTATCAGAGTAAGGATTTTGAAATTAACCTGGTTGACTTTATCTAATCAATGTATGGTTGTATTATTATTAGTTTTTCTTATTTTTGTGTCTTTTAGATCATAGACTTTACCTGAATGTTTCTTGCTGGTACCTTTCTTGGCTTGAGGTTCCTTCTTTTTTTTTAAGTTCCTACTTCATTTTCCAAGATGGGGTGAACATGGAGAATTGGAGAATTTGCTCCAACAAACATTCTCAGTACTTTTATGATTTTACTTATCAAAAATAAATCTTTACTTTGTAAACTAATTGGTGTTTACTTTACTGTAATTTATGCAGTAGGCAAAGGCGCCTTGGACGTTGCATACCCAGGGGAAAAACTGTTCACATAGATGGTAATGGAATGGTAACTCTGAAGGTACACAGCAAGTAACTGGTGCAAGTCTATAATGGCAGCCCTTGTGAAACACTTTTTCTTAAAATACAGTTAGTCACTTATAACAAACCAATGTCTTGAACATAACATTCCTTTCCATGGAGATAAAATGACACTTTAAAATTTTATACTTCTATAGTCCTGTTTCTAGATTTTCTTCTCAGTACATTGATTTGTCTATTTTTGTAATTTCTGTATTGTTCAAAGTTTTTAACTTGGAATTCTCTTATTGTCTATCCTTCTGATGACTTTTTGGAGAATTTTATTAAGTACAAGAGAAATCATGGGATTTCTATTAGACTTTTTTTTTTTTTTCTATTAGACTTGAATAAAATATGTGTCTTTTGGTGAGGAAAGGAGACCATATAACAATATTGAGTTTATCACATATAGAAAAGAAACTTTTTATACTTCACTTTCAATAACCTACTGGTTTTCTTCAAGCAGGTCACCCTTATTTTATTGTTACTTTTTATAACTGTTTTTGCAGTTTAATGAATAGCCTCCCATGTTTGTGTATGTCGGTGCACATGTGCACACACTTTTTGGCAATTTACTGGTTGAGTTAATTTTCCCAGATTCTGATTTTGAATTCTAGTTTTATTTAGAAAACTTATTCTCTACATGTGAAACAGTTTACATATCATAGGGCCTTGCTTGAAGGAGATTCAATCACAAGCAACATTGGAGTTTTTTGGGAGCTCATCAAAATGCAGACTCGCAGACCCCACCCAAGCTATATTCATTTAGCAACTACATTTTGCAAGATGACCAGGGAAATATGGACGTACATTAAAGTCTAAGAAACAGGATCATAGAAGGTATTGCTTATCTAAAAATGAATCATCAGTAAAGTCTTTAGGGGAAGCTTTTCTTTGACATTTTGTATTACATCTATTATTATTAGTTTATTCATATTTTATTTTTCCTGTCTCCATCTTTGATAGTATGTAACATTTTTGTAATGTTACACAAACATACACACACACAAAAACATCCACACGTACTTTTGACAACATATTTTAAAGAATTTTCATATATATGTGATTCATGTTAAAAAATCAATTTCATATATATTTATTGATTATTATTTTCATATATATGAATTTCCTTTCTTTAATACTTTTTAGGCTTGACAGATGTTTATTCATTTTAATCTTATCACTAAAATTCTGCTCTATTTTTTTTTCCATGTTTAAGGAATAATTTAGATATCACAAAATGAGTTCTATTTAGATACATGATTTGATGAATTATTGCAGACACATATAGTCCTGTACCTACCACACAATCAAGATATAAAAGGTTTTCATCACTATAAAAAGTTATGAAGTGTGTCTTTGTAGTCAGTCTCCTATGTAGTCAATCTCCTATCTCACTCCCACCTGAATCATCTGGCAACCACTGATATGTTTTCTGCCCAATTGTCTTGCTTTTTAAGAATACTGCATAAATGGGATAATATAGGGAGTATAACAACCCACAAGCTTTGGTTTGACGCAGTTTAATGGCTATTTTAGCTCTAGAGCTCCCCATGGGGTGAACCAAAGGAACATTGAAACTCAGTTTCTCTCCCTGGACAATCTTGTTTCCTTCTCCTGCCTTCCACAAGTTTTGTTTCCCTAATAAACATCTTTTCCACCAAACCATCTTTCTCCCTCTCCACAAGGTAGAGACCTAAAACAGTAATCAGTAGAAGTTTTCCTGGTGGAGATGATACCTAAGTAAAAACTTGAAGGATGACTGTATTCCGAAAAAGAGAAGCCTTTGTGATAATGTTTCTAGAATGGAAAAAGTCCTTGTAAATAACCTGCATCAAATAATAGAATGGAAACTTAAGCTAAATTCATATTTTAGATAAATTCTTCTGTGAGAATGTACATTTTGTTTGCAGAGAGGAAATAAAAAATGAGAATCCAGAAAAAATTACAGATAAAAAATAAAATTATTTTTGTTCAAATGTAATCCTGACAGGAAAAGTGTGAAATAAAATTAAATGGAATCTAAATTCATTCCATTGAGAGATGAAGTTATTATAAGATAATAAGAGGTATAATGTTTAGGAAGGGTGGGCAGGGTTATTTCTTTAGTTTCTCCCTATTTGGGGAGGAAAGAATTCAGTCTTTCACTACAAGTAGGATGTTGGTTGTAGGTTATTTGATGAATTTTTTTGGTTTAATGAGAGATTTTATTTAATTTGATGTTGAATTTTGTTAAACTCTTTTATGTAACTAATGAAATGATATATAGTATTCTTCTTTAGTCTCTTGATATGGCCAATTAATGTTTGGTTTTTGAATGCTGAACCAACCTTGTGATCCTAGGATAAACCTATCTGGTCATGATGTATTGACAGATAGGCTTAAAAAATGTGGGAAAAAAAAATGTAACACACTAACCCTAAACAAGAGAAAGTGAAATTAACTATATAAACAAACCTTATGAAAAACAGATTTCAGAAAAAGGAATATTACTAAAGATATGGGATGTTATTACATATTAATAAATAAAGCAAAAAATAAATAAATAAAGCATTCACAAGGGAGCATAAAAATCTAAAGATGCTCTTAATACAGAGCCCCAGAACACAAGTATAAGAGCAGGAAATAACTGAAAGGAAATGTAGGCAAATCTATAATCATGGTGGATAATTCACTAGACTTCTCATTATTTGAAGGGAAAATAAATTAGGCAGAGAATCAGTAAGAACACTGAAGCATTGAACAACACTAACAACTAACAAGCTAAATAACACTGATAGACTACACTGACTTAAACAACAGAAAATGTATTCTTTCATGTTCACATGGGATGTCACTAAAATAGACCATATCCTGTACTGTGATGCAAATGGTGTTAGTTTCAACCAATATTGAAGAATTACAATCTTATGAAGTGTTTCCCATATCACAATAGAGTTCAGTTAAACATCAATAACAGAAAGAGGTCTAGAACCTAATCTTATCCTATCTCAAAATAATTGGACACTACTATTATACTTCTAAATATCAAATGGGCAAAAGAAGAAGTGACAATAGATATCAGAAAAAAAATTAAAAAGGACAAACAAAACATATTCAGGCTTGTGGGGTGCACCTAAATAAATATTTAGAAGGAAATTTAGAGCATTAAATACTTACATTAAAAAGAAATAAATTGTCTCAAATCAGTGATTTCAGCTTCTGATACATAAAGTAGCCTATTTTCAAAGTTATAATTTAAAAGTCAAGGTATAAAACATGACTAGCATCTTTTCTATTTTTATCAGTGATCTTGAAAAACACTGCAAAAAAACCCTTATTTTTGTCACTTTAATTCTAACATAGTACAGAAAATTTGATAATTAGAACGCATACTCAAGACTTTTAACATTTGTTCTACATTTGCTTAGTGAATCTGTAATTTTGCCTAAAGTATATGTAAGGTTTTCACGTTCAAGAAATAAATATATATTAATATTTTTATTAATGAAGTTATTATACATAATATGTAACTAATCATATATTAATTATATATAATTTTATTTTATAATAAATACAATATCAATTGATAAATTATATATACACAACTTAATTAAGTTATAAAATTAATGTCATTGGTGAAGAACAGATTAATAGATTTTATTAAACTTTTCTAAGATTTGACTTTTTGAATTAACTTTAATCTATATTGTATCTAACAAATAACTGTTGTGGTTTATGCCATTAATATTTTAAAATGTGGCTAATGTTCCCTAAAGATATACCAAAATTAAACAAAGACAGAGTTTATGCCATTAATAAATTGTGCAATGTCTTTTTTCCTCCCCCTTCCATTTACACACCCTGATCAAGGGCTCCTCTGTTTTTCATTATTGCAAGACCTTTGTGTGCAATTTCAATAAATTGGCAAAGTATGCTTTTTGTCCATCATCTCCCTGGACCTGAATTTTATTCTTCCACTGGCAGGCTCTTCTCTATTTCAGAAATCTATGTCCCACACAAAAGTGTAAAAAACTACCCAGAATTGAAGTACTGAATAAATAATGTACAACTATTCATATGCATTACTTCCCCATGAATATGTGCTTTTAAAGATGGCACCTTAACTGTTTATTGGAAGGCAAATGATACAATCCCTTAATGTAAAAATTAAGTAATCTTGGCCAAAATTTAAGAAATACGCCAAGAAAACTGGATCTTTCCCCATGGGTAGCTTATCTTTTAAAGGTAAGATCAGACAAAGCCTTTTCTCTGCCTTCTTTCAGAAAAAGTCCATGTTCTAATGTTTCAACTAGACATCCCTTCTGTATAACTGAGAGGACTCTGACCTCTTGAGATTGGCACATGATATGATGCCATTTGAGTTACTTTTTTTCTGTTTAATTTCTGCTATTAACTGATCCAGTAGCCCCTCTTACTACCCTCAGAGTATTTATTTTCAGAAACTAGAGTTTTTATAAAGAATATTGATAATGCCATAAATTATATTATTTTTGTCATTGATATGTAACATTGTTTTCTCAAGGTTTTTGGTTCTAGAATTTCAGTTTTCTAAATTAATTGCAGTATGATAATGATATTGCATATTTCATCAGACACCTTAGAAAGCATGAGTCATTTTATCAATTGCAAAGTCATGCATTTTATGTACACAACACTAAGGATAAAAAAAGCACTGCTGAATAAGGTATAAAATATGAAAAGTTTCTATTGTTCTATTTCTTATCATCAGTCCCCGGTGTAAAGACTAGTAAAACATTGCAAACTTAGTCTCTGTTCATTGACATTTTTAATCTAAGATAAGGGAATAATAACAGTAGTACACACATAAACAGGGTATCTCTAAAATGGTGAATTAGTATCAATAGCTTAGCAAAGATAGCAGAGAAAAAAAGGTGAAGGTAATCAAAGTACAAAAAAACTAGGAAACTTATAAATTGTGCATTAATTATGTTCTTTGAACTTAGAATATTCAAGAAATATTCAAGGACTTAGAATATTCAAGAAATATTTAAATGAATAATTGAATGGCATGATTGAGCAATTTTTAAAGGTAAAACATGGGGATAATATTTGTACATTGTATTAGCAAGGCAAACAACATTTCTTGATTCATAAAAACTGTCTTTGTAAACAGATATTCTCTACTTAATATGTATGTATATAAACATATGACAATGTTTAGCAAATTATTTCTTACCTTCCTATATTATTTCGAAAGTTGCTGACTATTTAAAATAGATATCCTTTCTAGATTATGTGCCATTTAGAGAAGACTTAACAATTTTTTTTTTTAATTTTGATGATAATTGTTAGTAAATCTAGATTTCAGGACTTACTTCCTGTAGTTCAATCTAACCCCTGGATGGTGGACAAATTAAGCAAAGAATTAAGAAAATGATTTAAAATATCTTTATTCCAATAAAGAAAAGGCTTTTTCAAGGTTGTATCTCCAGGTGACTCCAATATTTGTTCATTTTGTGAAGACATTTACAAATTTTTAAAACTGTAGGTATTGAGGAAATATACTCTTCCGGCACACTTTTTGATTCATTTCATGCCCATTTTGTTCTTTCTTTTACTTCCCTATCTCACATAGAGAAAAGACATCTAGCCTTAAGAGAATTTAAGAAAACCAAGAGTAGTTTGATAAACTGTTAAATGGGAAATAGCTAAACTCATCAGTGGTTGTGCTAGATACTGCTACTTCATCTTATTTGCCTCAGGCTCTAGCCATTCTCTTTTCAATGTCAATTTACCTTGCCCTATGGTCAAATACAGATCAAGCTTGCTTTCTACTTTCTGAAAATAAATAGAATTAGTTAAATTAATCAGATAATCATTGTAAGTTAACTCATTAAATAGTTAATGAAATATCAACCAAAAAACAAAACAAGCAAGCCCTACCACTACCAAGTTAAATACAAGTTTACTTAAGACATTGGTCTTTAAACATGTAGGCATACCCCTGGGGCTACACAAATTTTCCAAAGATAAGAGTGTACAAACCATCTTAAAGAAATCAGTCCAGATAATCTACATCTATATTGTATACTAGCACCCCTTTCGTCCTTCCACTTGTGCAAAATTTCTCCCGCTTTACAAAACAAAAACATTCTTCTCACCTGGCATCAATCTTTTTGTGGCACATTACTCCATATATAAAAACTTCCAGGGAATCAAACAAAAGGGCAACAGGAAATACTATTTTCAAAGAAGACTCCTTTTATGGCTAATAAAGGCACATAAACCACTCTGAGGCTTTTCTATATAAGCACGGTTTTAGAAATGGAACTTCACCTTGTATACTGTTAAATTCAATCTGGTACAGAATACGGACAGTGGGAGATTTTACAAGGAATATACTGCCATTATGGAAAAATTTAAGAGCAAAGCAAAGAAAATGCTGATTTTTTTAAAGTGTTATTTTTTCCATAAATTTAAACATAGGAAATTCTCTCCTCAGCTGTAAGTGCAAAATAGAAAGTACCTTCAAACAGCAAAAGAAATTCAAGTTTGTGACACTGATACAATTAAATGTAACTGAATGTTTTCAAAACTATCCTTTTTAGTTATGTTGGATATGACTCAAAGATTTTTACACTTTGTTTTATATGTAATATGTTCAATATTTACAAATGTACTTACAATCTATTTACCCAAATCAAATTATGAAATATTTATTCCAATTACAATATAATCCCATTTTATTTCTAAATGTTTACTATATTCTAAGTTCTAATAACAAAACTATAAATCAAATGCTATTTGCTAAAGCTATTCATTTAAAATAGTATAGGCCTTGGGGCTCCCAGAGGCTCAGTCCATTAAACATCCAACTCTTGATTTCAGCGCAGGGTCATGAGATCAAGCCCTGTGTCAGGCTACATGCTCAGAGTGGAGTCCGCTTGAGAGATTCTCTCTCTCCCTGTCCTTCTGCTCATCCCCTTGCTCATCTCTCTTTCTCTCTCTCTAAAATAAAAAAAAAATAAAAAAATAAAATAGTATTGACCTTCATCTTTAATTAATATATAGAATTTGATTATGATTTTCATGAAATTAATGGAGTTATAACTGAATTTTTACCACTAATCCTTAAACATTTTTAAAGACATCAACACACTCATGTCTAAAGTAATTACTACTAAAGTAATAACATGCCTTATATCCTAATTATTATTTCATAGATATCTTATAAACTTAGATATATATTATAATTTTTTTGGAAATTTAGTATTATGGAACAATACTTATATTAATAAAACTGATTCCTATGTTAGACTTGTTAATCATGATTTAGTTCCTATCAGTAATATTTTCATTCATTGTATTTATGATATTTCATGCTATAATATATATAGCTTTATCTGCTTCATAAATGATGTACTTTTTTGTTTGGCAGGAAGTATATCAGATTTGGCTGATTGATACAAGATTGAGCATTGACAGGGAGAGGCAATATGGTGGAGGAGTAGGGGGCCCTATTTCAACTGGTCCCCTGAATTTAGTTGATATCTACAAAACCATTCTGAACACCCAAGAAATCAGACTGAGATGTAAGAATATATATCTGTATCTCTACAAGCAGAAAATCTCTACTGGTCACGAGGTATAAAGGAGTCATGATTCTGCAGGCAGATATCAGAAGATAAACAGAAGGGGGTGCTGGAGAGGTGATATAACACCAGAGCACAAAAATGTCCCGTGCTGGTGACCAGGCACAGACTTGCAGACCGGTAGTGGCAGGGAAAGGACTTAGTGCAGCCCCCAGACAGGATCCAGGAGCTGCGGATGCATGCCCATGAACCTGGGGCGGCTCATGGTTTTAGAAGCACAAAGGGCAGAGACACGCCCTAGTCCTGGGATCAACCTCTGAGAGAGTTGCTCTGGGGTGCACCACCATGGGAGACTGCAGTTTTTAGGAGCACAGACAGAAAAGGAGTCTCTCTGTCCTGGAGAGCTCAGTGAAGAGCAGACTATGATTTCTCTGCTCTGGGTCAGAGGTTTGGGTGCGGTCATTTCTGATCTAACTCTCAGAAGAGACAGAAGAGATGCGGGAAGACACCACAGAAAAAGAGCTCAAAAAACCAGTTTCCACTGAGCCCACCCCCCCACACACATGGGGGCAGGGCAACTCTGCTCAAGCAGGGTTGCCTGAGTAACAGTGTGGCAGGCCCCTCCCCCAGAAGACAGGCTGGAAGAACAAGAGGACAACATCCCTAGGGTCCCTATAAAATGGGTGTGCTTGCTTGGATTGTGGTTAATACTTTGGACTCTGTACATTCCCTCAACCACCCCTCAAGAGAATGACTAAGAGGAGGAACTCCCAACAAAGAAAAGAATTGGAGACTATGGCTTCTGCCACAGACCTAATGGGTATGGATATAACAAGTCGTTAGAGATAGACTTCAGAGTAGCAATTATGAAGTCAATATCTAGGCTTGAGAAAAATATTAGTGACAATATAGAATCTCTAAGGGCAGAAATGAGAGCTAAACAGGCCGAACTTAAAAATGCTAGGAATGATATGCAGTCTAAACTGGATACCCTGACAGCCAGGGTAAATGAGGCAGAAGAAAGAATTAGTGAGCTAGAAGATAAGATGATAGAAAAGAAGGAAGCCAAGGAGGCCTGGAATAAACACCTAAAAGCCCAAGAGATCAGACTGAGAGAGATTAATGACACCATGAAAAGTTCCAATGTCAGAATTACTGGGATCCCTGAGGGGGTGGGGAGAGAGAGAGGACTAGAATATATATTTGAGCAAACTGTAGCTGAGAACATCCCTAATCTGGGAAAGGAAACAAGCATTTGTGTCCAAGAGGCAGAGAGGACCCCTCCCAAGATCAATGAGATCAATGTCCTGACATATAATAGTAAAACTCACAAATCTTAGAACCAAGGAAGCAATTCTGAAAGCAGCTAGGGGGAAGAGATTTCCTACGTAAAGAGAGAGGAACATCAGAATAATGTCAGACTGATCCACAGAGACCTGGCAAGCCAGAAAGGGCTGGCAAGAAATATTCAGGGTACTAAATGAGAAGACTATGAAGCCAAAGATACTTTGTCCAGCAAGGCTGTCATTCAGAATGAATGGAGAGACAAGGAGCTTCCAGGACCAGCAGAAACTGAAAGACTATGTGACCACCAAGGCGGCCCTGCAAGAAATATTAAGGGGGGTTCTATAAAAGAAGAAAGACCCCAGGAGAACATAGACCAGAAATTTACAGAGACAATCTATAGAAACAGGGCTTCACAGGCAACATGATGGCACTAAAATCTTATCTTTCAATGGCCACTCTCAACATGAACAACCTAAATTCTTCCATGAAATGGCACAGGGTTGCAGATTGGATAAAAAGACAGGACCCATCCATAGGCTGTCTACAAAAGACTCATTCTGAACCTAAAGATACATCCAGACAGAAAGTGAGGGGATAGAGGACCATTTTTCATGCCAACGGACCTCAAAAGAGAGCTGGGGTAGCAATTCTCATATCAGACAAATTAGATTTTAAGCTAAAGACTGTATAGTAAGAGATACAGAGGGACACTATATCATTCTTAAAGGGTCTATCCAAAAAGAAGATCTAACAGTTGTAAATATCTATGCCCCCAACATGGGAGCAGCCAACTACATAAGCCAACTGTTAACCAAAATAAGGAGACATATTGATAATAATACACTAATTGTAGGAGACTTTAACACTTTAATGGCCTGCTTCTCCCTCTGCCTCTGCCTGCCGCTCCCCCTGCTTGTGCTCTCTGTCTCTCTGTCAAATAAATAAATAAAATCTTTAAAAATAAAAAAAAGAAAGAAAAGAGCAATATATTAATTTGCCTATTTTCACTGTAAAACTATGGTTGCCAATAATTAGTCTTCTTACACTAAGATACATGAAACTAGAAAAAATTCTGTGGCATGAACGAAATGGCAATATATGTTCAAAAAGGATAATGTAAAATTGCCGACTGTTAAAGAATCTATTTGCATATATTTTAAATGTTTAATGTTGTATGTCAAATCACTATGGTAAAAGAATGACTTAAGAGTTTACTACATTCTTTAAAACCCCTACACCAGGCACTAGACTGTGAAAAAGTCATAACAACACTCAAAACAAAATTCTTACTCTGAAAGCTTATGTTATATTCTAGTTGGAGGTAGGGTGAATATTTATAAGACTATGGATTAAATATATTAATAAATTATATAAAAGTGCTTTGACAACCAAGAGGAGGGAAGGAATAATACTGCCACAAAGATTATAGCAATATTACTGCTATAGTGAACTAGTTAATGACATTCATACAAGGTATTTTATTCTTACAGCATGTTATGTAATGATGAATATAGTGAGGCAGTTTTGAACAACTTTGAGATTGACATGATATTTGCTAACTTGGTAACAAATACATTTCTTGAAGTCTGTTGATACTTTAATATATTATTCTAGGTGTTGTGGATAAATTTACTTAATTGATGCTTATTTAAGGAATATTATACAAACGTTATTTAATATAAGTGATAGAAATATATCAAAGTTGCAGGAAAATTATGTTCCATATATTTATATCATTTCATGTAAGCTATTCCTCAGTGGTGTGAAATACTGTATCACTTTTTTCAAAGGAAGTTCTTTGCCTTCCATTCTCTCTCTTCCCCTTCTCTGGGGCTGCGAAGCGTACATGTAGATGATTGAGACAGTTTTAATCATGTAAATGAAGAATATGCCCTACAGGATAACAGAGCAAGTTAGAAGTAATCTAGATGCAAAATTACATTATATAGTAGAACACACATACCCATCCTGGAATACTCAGGTATCCTACACTGTACACAGAAGAAAGAAATCTCTGTATTGTTTGAACCACTGCATTTCTTCTTTACAACATACCCTATGACAGATTCCTTTCAATTTATTGATATAAGGGGACAAGTCTGTTGATGGGTGAAAGGTCATACAAGTATTTCAATTTAGAATGAATGGGAAAAGTCCCAATTAATTCATGTGGGAGAATGTCATAATAAGAAAACCCCATTCATGTTTTATAGTAAAATTCAGCTTTCTGCCTCAAAAAAAAATCACATATAGTTTCTATTTTTGAAAGTATATTATTGAGACAGGGTAGGAAAGGTAGATGGCATATTTATAAACTTTTCAGGAATGAAGTTACAGAACATTTCTCCAGGAAAGATGACTTTTGTCATCACTATTTTACTGAGAAATTCTACATCATCAATGCCTCATCATTTTGGTGATATACGATACTAATAAAGCATCATGATGACCATAATGATGTATATGTGAGTCAAAATATATCAGCACAATGGTATCTCTGAAATGATTTATCAGGATAGTATATCACTATGGTGGATGTTACACTGATGTTGAAGTACCAGCAAGAAAACACCCCTCAGACTTAAAATTCTTATTTTCATAATAAATGTTTTATTTTCATGAATCTATTTCTATGAAAAATGAACTGCTACAGTATGTCAGGTTGATAAAAAAACACACAAGAAATTCAAAATATTAAATCTGTGCTTTTACTAGCATGGAACAGATACTATTATATAAAGAAAGATTTAAGTACAGAAGTCACATGAACTGGTCAATTATTTCTGGAAATATTTTACTCCCATAATCCAATTAGAAACAGTTAAAATTTGGTCCCAGACTTCCAATTCCTTATTTTTTTTTTTTTTGTTAACACATGTAGTAGATTAAACTTATATTACTTCACAATGATATTGTAAACAGAAGCTTTATTTTCAAATTTGTTCTTGATAACCATTAAAAAATTATAACTGAATATCAAAACACAGATGTCCTATGAAATTATCAGCCCTAGGTGATAAGTGACTGTATGTGTTCTCTGATTCTCTGAGAGCTTAAAAACAAATGAGCAAAAACAAACACAATACAGAAATTCATATTTTTATTAATGTAAGGCAGAGCCATTACCTAGACTTAGACAATAGAATTTACATTTACCAAATTGTTGAAACAATACTGTTCTTACATTCACTTTTTATTTTTATTTTTTACAGTTTATTTTTATACACCCTAGTGGCAGGTAAAATTTCACTGTCCCGTGGAATGCTGTAGGAGTGTGACTGCCAGGACTTTCATCTGTGGTGGACTGGGAAGGAGAAGTGATAGCGCATGTAGGGCTTCTGGCTTTTGAGCTATACAGAGGAAATAGTAACTCCAAGTATTGTAGAATTAGATGGTTGTTGCTAAATGTCACCTATAGATCCATAAGGGAAAATGGCAGGCTCAATTTGTTAATCAGAAAGATAAAGTATGGGAGAGTCTCCTTGGTAGTACTTACAAGATATTTTTATCTCTTGGACCCAGAGGACACACAGAGATAAAGTTCAGGCACAAGATTCAGGTTTCATACAGCTATAACTGCCAATCTTGAGTCTGGGAATGTAAGACATATCAAGACATGCATTTGGTAACACCAGCAGCAATCCATTACAAAATGGACATGGTACATGTAAGATTGGGCTCAAGCAGCACAAACAATGAGACAGTCTTGACTCTCTTTCAGCTCACACCTATGGCCTTATAATCATTCCCTATAACCAGCTGACAGAGGTAGAAAAAGGCCAAGCTTGTCACATATAACGTTTGGACAAGTATGTGGGTGCAAGCTGAAAATTTACTATTTGCTCTACAGCCCCACTCAAGGGTAAGCCTGAATGACAGTGGTGAGGGGAAATCTAATCGGACACAACTTCGAGTATAGCTCCTGATTATCTACTTGGTTTGGAAAGAGAAATCACTCAAGGTAGCGATAAAATTGACCTTATGGGCAGTGGTTAATGTCTTGGCTTAATATATAAGAGACTGAAAACAGCAAAATTAAGACATGGGGAAGAGATATGTTAATGGACGTACCAGATTAGGTACCAAGTGTGAAAATCTTTTTATTGCACAATAGTATCCCCCAGAGAGCAGTCACTAAACAGAAATATATATTAAAAAAAATATTTCTAAAGGTCTGTTGGGTATTTCCAATTTGAAAATTTGCAGATATTTCAAATTGTCCAAAAATGGATACATCATGTTACTTCTTCAAACTTGCTTTTGTTCATTACTTTATTAATGTTACTTAATTTGTAACACAATGTTCTAGATTTTGGGAAGGTGTATCAGGATAAAGGTCAATCTCCTTGTAAGGTTTCTGGAAATACTGGATCAAGTGTTCCAGTTGTATGTCAAGAGAGAGTTTTTATATAGGCTTCTTATTGAAATGAATAAGTCACAGGCAGAAAAGGTACAGTATAGAGAATATAGTCAATGATATTGTAATAGTGTTGCATGGTGATAGATGGTAGTTACACTTGTGGTGAGCAAAGCATATTGTATAGAATTATTGAGTCATTATGTATATGAAATTACATATCTGAAATTAATGTAACATTGTGTATCAACTACACTTAAATCCTAAAAAAGAGAGAGGTGGGGGGAGAATTTGAAGTAACTATGAATATATTCAAAATTAATTTTGGTATGCCTGTCCTCTATTAGGAAGATAAACTTTGTAGGGAACACATACAAATAGATAATTGGGAATGGGAAACTTTTCATGATAGCAAGAATTGAAGTTACAAAATCAAAGAAAATACCTGGCTGAGAATTTTGTCTTCAAACTGGAATCTATAAGAATACTGGGATACTCTTGAACATTATATGGTTTCTTCTGTACTCAAATAAATATTTGAAAAGCTTGCTTTTAGTTAAGCAGTTTTAACTAAAGCAGCTAAAAGCAGAGGAATTGAAAAGGAACATGTCTAAAAAATACTGCTTTTGACAGGGTGCAACGTGTATCCAGGCAACCACTGGTCGATTAATGATCCCTCTTAATACCTACTAGTCAGA
The DNA here is from genome assembly GCF_054177405.1 of Leptonychotes weddellii. Taxonomy (NCBI): domain Eukaryota; kingdom Metazoa; phylum Chordata; class Mammalia; order Carnivora; family Phocidae; genus Leptonychotes; species Leptonychotes weddellii. The sequence continues at coordinate 154,601,504 of NC_138370.1, read as the reverse complement.
GCAGCCTGAGTATAAAAGGCAAAGAACCTCAGCTTAAATATATTTTGTATGAGCAGGTCATAGTAAATAGTTACTTAGTGTTCAGTCATTCACGAGTCAACCATTAAATATGTAAGTGTGACTAAGACTGGAATTTTGTCCTCAAGGAACTTTTAGACTGCAATGTTATGTAAGCAAACAGATGTGAACGAAGAAGATAGTTCAGGAAAGGAATTTATTGGGATTGTTCTTGTTGAATTAAGATTAAATTTAAAGAAGTTGATAAATATATATATATATATATATAAATTAAATAAATTGAAGTAAACAGAGAAAATGCGTGATCCCATTAGGAAATAAGATGAATTCATAGTTGAACAATTTTTTGAGCTTTTCCCTAAAGTTAAAAATCATAAAAACTGATTTAGTTTATTTAAAAAAGCATAATTGACCATTTTTTTACATCACTGCATATTTTGTTTTGTTTTTTATTTTGGGGGATTGGCTGTTTTGTTAAGAAAATACCACCAAAATCAATGATTAAGCACTTAGGTAAAGAGCCTTTTCAAATTTATCAAGTTCCTATTTTTTCTTTTTAGAATGTGTTCTTTGAACATATTCATCCTCATATAAATTTCTTATCTTAGAATAATTTACAAACAAATGACACTTCATTGCTAGGAATTAACTAAGAAACATAACTTGTTTAACATATTATTTTAATGGCTTACATTATTTCAGTGTTAGCAATCTTGGAAGCATGTGATTTAATTTTTAAGAGACTAATTTTCTGATATTATTTTTATTAGGATATTTCAAAGACAGTATTATATTAGAAATGTACTCTGGATGTGTTACCAAATTCATATAAAGAGAACAGATGAGAACCTCAAGGTCAAAAATCAGGTGTTAATAAGAACAGAGTTTTTCAAAGCTTTCCCAGCTCTTCAGTTGAATCCCCAGATGTTCCAAACTTGTAAAGGCAAGGAAAAGGGCAAAAAGAGGTTATTGCATTCAGGGTTTATATATATTGAGGATCATTTTATTGTTGATGCTATTTTTAGATATTTTATATGCCAAAGATAATGGATGACTTTTTTAACCTTTATTTTCATATTTTATAAATATATATAACTATATAACATATTTATAACTATATAAACATAGTTATATGCATATATGGTTATGCTTTTTTGTGAGTAGAATTTTGAATTACATGAATTATTCATTTAAAACTAAATAATGGAGAATTAAATCTTATGTACAAGAATATGAAGTCACATCCAAAAATGGCTGATGGGAAAATATAAAAATAGTATTTCAAGCTGAGCATAGCATCACATTTGAATATCAAACAAATAAATTGACATTGCTATACAAATTACAGTGAATCTAAATTGCTTTACCAAGTATAGATGACACTGTCACCTGGGTAACAGGCTTGTAAGTTATACATAAGGAATTCGCATTAGATTTTAGAATCCTTATTTCTCCATATTCCCAGCTGCACACACACAAAATAATAATCAGCTTTATTATTTATAAGAAACCATTGTGGCATGTTGTTTATATGTGTGTCTGTGTGTCTCTGTGTGCAAGTAGGGCAATTCCTACATTTCTAACCCAAGAAAACAATTACAGCTATTTAAAGATTGTTTTAAAAAATTCTCAGCCTCCATAAGTTACCTCCTTGGAAAAGACAATCAGTTATTATTTCTCCAGACACTAACTGAAACCTAGCAAACTGTACTTTTGTGATTCAAGTCTTATACTCCTGTTTCCTTGTAGGAAGTAGAAAACATGCAAAGTGGTGTAATGATTTAAACTTTTTTGTTTCAGAAATACCTTTTTCTATTGTAGTTATTACTTCTGTTACAATAACAGATGTTATATTTTCACTTACAGAGACTATAATATCAATAATTAAGTTCCTAATCCTATATAATTAAGGTTTTGAAGAGTCAAAGTTGTCATTTTAAGAATCAAGAGCAGAGAAGGAATACCAATCTCCTGGTAACAAAATGCAGTTGAAAGAGAATGAAAGAATGGAAGACACAGAAAGAGGGAGAGAATTAAAAACTAAAATTAAATTAGGGTTAATGCAGTAGAAATGTACTATATTTGAAATAAATTTCTAATTATTCATTAAAGATTCTAGGTTTGTTTTGTACTGAGGTAAAAGAAATTTGATCAATATAATTTCTCTCATAGTTTTTAGAGCACGGGAAAGTAATAATAAAAGAACCTACATGGAATATAACATAGAAAAACAAAACCACCCTTATTTGCATAGAATATTGCATTAAGTGATAAACATTTATATTTTCTTTCATACTAAGATCAGTGATAATTTGGGTTCTTTGAATATTTAAATATTTATTATTAGCACTAGAAATATTTAAATTGAGTGAGTGTCCCCCATGGAGAAAAGGTGTGAGGTGTGCTCAGTATGAGATATTTTTTGTTTGTTTCTAAATTCAGATCCACTAACTCTCAAATGTGTTCTCCTAGAAAAAGTAATACTAAGAGTTTGGGGAATAATATCTTGGGAATATGAAAAGATTATTTTAGGGGGTTGCTTACATGTTAACTGAAAATTATTCTGTAATTTTTATATAGTACAAGATAACAAATGTTAAAGTGATAAATGCCTATAAGTCACAAAATGAGCATCCCGGTGCTGAATATAATAAAGATGCTTCTTAAAGTTTTCCATTATACATTATGCAATAGCAACTGTCCCCTGCTTGTTATATTGGCAGAATCAAATATAAACAGAAAATTCTATTTAACTTTATTAATTTGCTCAGAAATATACTTGCTTTAGAGGAATATTCTTTAAGAAAACATGCTAGTTTTGGAACTTAATTGCAAATAATGGTCATGTAGCCTAATATTTCTTCCTAAAGTAACTCATTTTTAAGACTTAGATGCTCCATTGTTGAAACATGTTTAAATCACAGTTTGATTTAAAATGAATTATAGTAACAGTTTTCAGAAAATATATGTTGCCACTTTTGGCACAGTGTTTCTGTTTTAATCCTTGGCCTTAATTTTTTTGTCCTTGATTTCTGTGTCACAAAGTTGAGAGGATGTAGACAGTGATTAATATAATCTGGAATCTAATTCCTCCTGGATAGTACTGCTTCTGCCTCATTGTATTAACTCTTCTCAGAAACATGCAGGTGATTATCTTCTTCCAAAAAAAAAAAAAAAAAGGAAGTCAAGGTCAACGAAAGTCTGGTATATGTATGGATTTCATTTCTGAAATACTATGCACTTTTGGAGCATAAAAATTGTATTGCATATAGAATAAATATAATGCAATTTATCCACAGCTAGTCATGGAATTTCATATAAAGAATAAATAGCCATAGAAGAGCCTTCCTAAATCCTTTTCTTTAGAAACTTTTTATAGTAACTTATAGCATCAAGCAAAGACAATGACACCAGGTTTATTGCTTTACCTTAAATGCTTATTCCCTGATATTACATTTCAGAAGAGTTATGAAAGTAGAATATGTTATCTTTATGATACAAGTGGTCAGTAAGTATATCAATGGTAAAGATTGTTGTTTTTATAATGTAAGAGCTTAATTTAGCATGCATATCTTTAAAATCATTATGCAAAATAAATATAATATAGTTTATTTACAAAGTAAGTTTACTCTGAGCTATGTTAAAATCAAATTCGGGTTGCATATTAAAAGGCTCATTAAGAAAAAGACTTCATTTAAGAGTTGATTATTTCTCAATGCAAGGCCTATAATTAATGAAAAGTTATCAAACATAGTTCATAGAATCATGATTCCTTGTCACCAGAAATAATATCTAGCATGCATTAACTGTCAGGTATGGTTCTGAGTATTTTTTTAGATACATTAATTAAGTCTTCCAAACAACTCCTTAGGTAAGAACTGTATTTTCCCCAATTTGTCTATGAGGAAGAAGAAAGGTTGAGTAACTTGTTCAAGTTCACTACTATGTGATAAGGCAGGCCTAAATATTGGAGTCCTTGTACTTGACCATTACTCTGTGTGGCTTATGCTAGAACGTTCCATTCTTTATGCTAGTCTAATCAGTTCTTGGCCAGCAGTGGCCACGCCATGTAAGTACTCAATGAATTTTATTCTCGTACTTCAGTTTGAGACCTACTTAGCATAATCTCTCAATGTCCTCTATTTTCATGGCAATAGAAGTGTTATTTGTTATATGTCCAATGTTAGGTAGAGCTCATATTAGTCTGTACCCACTGGATAGCCCACAATGTTGCTTACAGAGGTATTGCTGATTTTTCTAGCGTCCATAGTTGACAAATATTTTGAATATTTTTCTTTGTGACTCCCATCAGATATAGAATTTCCTTCATCTTCCTTTATGGAGTCAGAAAGTAACAAAAATTTTAAGAGAAAAATCTGCCTTCAAACGATAACCTAAAATTTAATTCAGTATATCCTTCTACACATCTGTTTTAAAGCCTTATAATTTATGATTAGTTATTTGTTATTATGAATATGTCTGTTATTATGGATATCAATGATACAAATATTTTTAATTTATGATATATAAATATTTATTTATTAATATAATTAACTTACATAACAATATTAACTACCAGTATGTGTGCATAAATGTATATAAATGATTGCATAAAACCTGGCAATATAGTTAGACGTCTTTTAGTCTTTGTTATTGTGACTGATTCAAATTTGGTATTTAAGGATTAGCAAAATAATAAGAAAATATCTTGTTACTTTAAATACTGGAAGATTTAGAGGATAATTCATTTATTTGACAGCACTTGGGGCAGACATGCCTTCTTTTTCTCAGCTGTTTGCCTTTTGCATTTCTGTCCTCTGTCCACAACTCAGGGCCTTGGTGAATTGTTTGAATCCCAGGGAAGGTTTTGCATTCGGTTGAAACATTTTTTTAAACTATTAGGTTAATTTCTTCCTGAGGATTTAGAGAGATCTTTTGCTATAGTTTTATCTAAAATGAATAAACATTTAAACTGTTTGTTAGAACAAAATTTATTTTTTGTTAAAATTATGCTGTGATAAAAGGTATTTGAAACATCCTACAGCAAGAAATATAACTGGGACATGTTTGAAAACATATTTTTTAAAATTAGGACTGTGTCAGAAAATTCAGGATATGTAGTCAACAAACTAAGGATGTCAGAGACAGGAAAGTGAATCCAATATAGAGCAGAGATGCTCATAGAACACACACATACACACACACACACACACCAACACACACACACAGATTACTATATCCTTTTGTCTCAGTGCTGTATCTTTAAACATTTCTATTATGGTAATTTATTTCAAGAGTTGATTAATCAGTGTTAGTTTTCTGACTCAGGTGTTTATATATCCTCTCAAATTTCAAACACCATGAAAAACACTTTTGTGACATATAAATTTAGAGTATATGTTATTTGGCCAGAATTTTATTCAATATTCATAAGTTTCCAATACCTCTTTTTCTGCCTTCTTTTAATTATAAATATTGACCTAAGATTCATCATGGTTAACAAATATTAGAAGTAGCAATGTTTCTCAAGGTTCATGGGCACCTAGAAGTCCACAGAAGTTGTCCTGCAGCCCAGGAATTTTTGAATATTTATTTTTAATTTCCTAAAATTTTAATCAAAAGCATATGTGCTTCTCACAGTTATCTACCATCTATCTATCATCTATATCTCTTTTTTAAGATTTTATTTATTTATTTGAGAGAGAAGGAGTGTGTGCTCACGAGGGAGCATGAGGTGCAGGAAGGGGCAGAGGGAGAGGGAGAAGCAGGCTTCCCGCTGAGCAGGTTGTCTGAGCAATGCGGAGCTAGATCCCCGGACACTGGGATCATGAACTGAGCCAAAGGCAGATACTTAACTGACTGAGCCACCCGGGCGCCCCTATCATCTATATCTTTGTTGAACATTTTCTTCCTTGTGTGTGTGTTCTTTTTGTTTTTAATCACTAGCCAAGGAGTACCACTTAAATTATCAAGAGGTAATGTGGAAAAGTTACCAACTTTATACTGCACAAAGGGATTCCTGCTGGTGAAGGCTGAACATTTTCTTGGCACTTTGGAAAATTTCAGTGTTTTTTTCATAGTATAAACAAAGAAGATTGAGCAATAATTGATCCAGCATTTTACACACAGAAATATAAGAATGACCAGGTTAGATGAGCCTACGTGATACAGGTCACTACCATATGTATATTTTTAGTAGTGTTCATTTCAGCACATCAATAAAATAGTTTATAAATTTATTGGTTTTATAGTATTGCTCACTTTTAATTTGAGAACTACATTGGTTTTGTTGTTCAGTAAATGGCATAAGCATTAAAAGTTTATTTCTACTTTTATGTGTATATATTTAAATAATAATACAATAAAGGGTTCCTACCTGAACGTCCAGGAAATGCATTTTGCTTTAGAATTTAGCAAATAATAAGCAAATGTAGAAAAATATTTTACATATCAAAAAAGGGGAAAACTGTAGTATTTTAATGTAATACAAACTTTTGCTATGACATGTACTTATATTTTGAATGTTAGGTAATACATTAGGTTTACATAAACTAGAAATTACTATGTTTAAAATTTTATTGTAGGCTTAATTTTCTACCTATTAAAATAGAAACTATTTATTCCATAACTACCTTTCTTAAAAAAAAAATCACTTTGGTGTACTTGGCATTCCTCTAAAGTTATTGGCAAGTTTACAGAATATAACATGTAAAGGATAGGGCTTAATATAAAAGAATGGAAATATTTTTAAAATAGTCACCTTTGATTTAACCCCATGTTAAACTTACCAAATACGGTGTTAAAATTGAAGTCCTTATAAATCCCGAACAATAGTGTTCATCTTGGAGTTCACAGTTTCTTGATATATTACATTTAATTTCAGTAGCCTATTAAAAACTCAGAGGTAGAAAAGATGAAAAAGTATTGAGATTCAGCTAAAAATTTTCCTGACTTTAGGCAAGTAGGGTTAATTTTAATGAAATTAGTTCAATGAAAATAGAGTAGCTATTACTGTTTTCCAGGAAGAGCGACAGAATTAATATGGTTTCTTAAGCCTGATAAATGACTTATGGATGGAATAGGCTACTAAAAATCACACCACCACTCTATTCAACATTACTGGAAAGTTAAAAGTGAAAGGAAGCCACCTAGTTTAAATTAACGTATATATTCTTGTGCTTCTCTATATTCCAGAATGACTGCATTAATCAAACAATGGGAGAGGTAAGAGTGAAAAATAATTTAAAACAAATCTAAAGAATTATAGAAAATAATAATGATGGAGGTTGAAAAATATTTCCAATGTAAATAATTTTATTTATTTACTTATTTCCTTATATTTCAGATTTTTTTTCTTGAAATTTATCAGGAGTGACTGAAATAAAAAATATAACTGTTTTCCATCTTCATGGAAACGGCCTTCAGAGAAAACTGGTCAGATGAATATTACTGCTTCCCATTTTCAACCACTGAATAGTTGCCATTGATGAAGACAGCCAACAGTCTGTCAAGAATGCTCAAGATATGTTACAAAACACAATGTGCCTGTTCACAGGGGGATAAATAACTAGGAAATAAGTTATGTGAACTTCTTGATTTCATCATGCAAGACAAGCACAAAAGCACCACCCATGCCTCTGAGAACATGCACCTTGAAAAGCTTTGGCTCCTTCATCACAAGCAGTCTTCCTTCAGCAGTCAAGCTGTCTGTGTATATGATGTCAGTTCCTTTGCTGACAGACTGCATCATCATAGGGCAACAAACACCGTCAAAGGAATAGGAAGTCAACCCAGCAACCACTGTGATTGATGGGTTGTGCAGCTGATGAAGATGTGAGCATTCTTGGGATCTGGAAGCATTCTCTTTGCAGTGTCATAGATACCGAAGTAGGCAGCTCGGTAGATGATAGTACCCTGCACACATTAAAGCCTTGGTACGGGCCCCTTAATTAGATTAGGTTTGTAGATCTTACCCAGTCACTGGGGCCTCTGAATTCCCTTTCAGCTCCAGCTTTGCCCGTATCAGCTGCTAGACGGGTTCTGGCAAAATCAAGAGGATTCACAAAACAGAAGGATGTGGCTCCACAGGCACCACCTGATGCCAGATTCCCTGCAAAACCCAGTGCCAAAGCTGGGTTCTCTTGTCCACACCACCCAGGAAGATCTACTTGTATTTATCTTTTGAAATCAAAGTTGTGAGCCTGGGTGGGGAAGGATCTGATGACATTGGCCAGCTTGCCATGCCAGAAGGACAGGCACCCCTGCTCCTTGGGTATACGAACCAGTCTGTAATGCCCTTGTGATTTGCTTGATGGCATGCTGCACCTGCTGCAGCAGCAGCTTGACCCGCTCTCTGGGCTCTACTGCAGCCACTCCACCCACCAGGAAGTTCTTGGTGAAGGACATAGTGGCCTCCGCCATGTTGAAAGGAAAGAGCAGGTGGGCAACTGAGGGACTGTGGTAGGAACCACTGGGACTCTGGGCCTCTGAACTCCAATGTAAATAATTTCATTTATGTATGTATGTATGTATGTATTTATAAAGATTTATTTATTTATTTATTTTGAGAGAGAGAGCCAACCTGAGCAAGTGTGGGAGAGGCAGAGGGAAAGGAAGAGGGAGAAGGAGAGAAGTTGACTCCTGTCCAGTGGGAGCCCCATGTGGAGCTGGATCTCACCACCCTGAGATCATGACCTGAGCCAAAATCAAAAGTGGGAGGCTTAACCGACTGAGCCACCCAGGCACTCCACAAATGTGAATAATTTTAAATGGTGTAAAGATACATTGGGATTTTTTTCCCCAATATGTAAGAAAGAAAGAATAAATAAATCTTTCAATCCAAGAAAGAGCAAGGAATCTCACATATATGTACCAGGCATGGTCCATATATTAAAGCATTCAAATAGAGTTCTTGATGGATAAAAATATCTAAAACACATTAAACCCTGGAACACCTGTGCATAGCACCTGGTTTTCACTAAGTTTTAGCCCCTCTTTTTCTTTCCTTTTTCTCCTTTTCCAGCCCAAGATTATTATGACGATTTCAGATAAAAGATGTTTTCCCAATGCACATAGCAAATTATGTTATTTAGCGTCATTATACACAAACAATACGGACACTTTATGCAAAGCTTTATTTTCCAAATGCATGGGTTCTGAAACTTATGAATATTGGATTACCAGAAAGCCTGTGCAAAAATATAAGGCAAAATGGGGAAAAGAAAATAGTGTGCAGTGGTTTATCCTAAAAGAAAGAATAAGGTCATAATCATGAAGCTAGTTATGTGATTACATTTCTCTTGATGGTGCTTTTCAAAGAATTAGGAGTGGTTTATTAAAATTGAGAATTCCTGGGACGCCAGGGTGGCTCAGTAGTAAGCATCTGGCTTCGGCTCAGGTCATGATCCCAGGGTCCTACGATCGAGTCCCACATCAGGCTCCCTGCTCGGCGGGAAGCCTGCTCTCCCTCTTCCACTCCCGCTGCTTGTGTTCCTGCTCTCGCTATCTCTGTCTCTGTCAAATAAATAAATAAAACCTTTAAAAAATAAATAAAATAAAATAAAATTGAGAATTCCTGCCAACATGCAAAGTTATACAGATCTGATAGTACACTTGCAAATGGTGGAAAAGCAGTAAAAATATTAATGATTTTGAAAAAAAAATAGTGTTTTGACAAAAGACATTGTAATATAGAAGGAAGGTCATAAACACAATGTTAGTAAACTAGCAGACACCGTGGGTATATGAAAGAAGTCCCTGATTATATGTCAGTACTTTGTAATGGAAGGTAAACCTAAAGATGTAGGTAGTAGACATTATATCGAAGATTGTGTCTTGGTGATCTGATCTGGCTTCATTATATTTTCTGGCCTCCTTTCCTTTCTCCAAAAGCATTTTCTTTCCTCACCAATTTAACTGATAGACCACCTATTATTAAGTTTCAGATTTCATGGGGAATACAATATACTACAAAATAGGATATATTTTACAGAGTAAATACATAGTTAGAAAGAAATACGATATCTAAATGTGAGAACAAAATGCCATAAGTGCCCAAGTGTTGCAGCTGGTTGATTTTGAAGAAAAAACATTATGAAAGGAGACAAAAAAGTGTCAAGAAAAATTTAAAAAATGAAACATGAACAGATGGAGTAGTGGGGACAAGATAGGAAATCACACTAAATTAGCACAAGAAGGTTAGAGCTACTTATAGGTAGGCAGTTGTTATCATATATATATTTAAAAAGGTGTTCTGGTTTTGTTAGATCTACTTTATGATTAGCCCCAAGTCCTTTCTTTCACATGGGATATCTTAACTGTGTGTGTGTTTGTGTGTGTGTGTGTAAATACAGCATAGGACAGAGCACATGAATGTGCACATGCATACACGTTTGATAAAACGTGGGCATGAGGCAGTTGTTTGTAATTTTTGGTCTGCCACAGGGTAAGTGTCCAATAATATGTGTTGCTTATATGAGCACTGTTAATAAAAAATGTGATTTGCCTTCACATATTCCAAATTAAATAATAAGGTAAAATTCCAAGTTGGAAATATTTCATCAGCTGAGCCCTTCCTCCAATGCAATAACTTTAGAATGCTGTATATCCTTTGTTTTAAGTTGAAATTAGAAAGTAAGATGATGAGGTAGACATAAAAGGCAAAAGGCCACATAGCGCCCTCTGAGATGTGTACAGGGCTTTCTCCGAGCTGGAGAAAAGCAGTCTCTAGTAATGCTACAAATGTCTTTTTAAAAGGTGGCTGACACTGTCAGGTGTAGTAGGTGGGAAATCTATGTAATCTCGTTTGATGTCGAATCCAAGGACAAAGTACAGACTTCATTGCCCAGAGCAGGACTGTTATATGAAGAGGACACTTCTATTTCTAGGTCTATCTCTCAGGAAATTTTAAAAATAAGGCTAAAATATGAAAAAAAACTACTTAAATTGTTTAAGATTTTTTTTGAGTAGTTCTTGATATGGGAAATTTAAATTAATTAGAAGAAAATACTTTGCATTATAATCTCTGTTAGCATTTAGAAAATTTAAAGAGTTGGGGAATGAAAAGTTATTGTGGAAGTCTAGTATGTAACTAAAAGCAAGATCTTAAGAGATTGACACAATAAGCCCTTATATATTTTATTGAAGCTTCTTAAGAAAATGAGTTGTAAGAATTTGCCACTGATCGAGCAGAAAGATGATGTTGATCAAAATCTAATAGGCAAAACTAAATAAGTTTATGAGAAGAAATCACTGGTACTTTTAAGTATATGACTATATGGTTTCATGAAATACATTTTTATAAGATACAGAATTTGTAAAATGTGACATAAATATATGTACTTTTTCTCTATCAAATTATAAGGGCACTTCCAGAGCTACAAAAAAAATGCATATTTTTTCTACAATGCTTCTGGCTGCTACCACATAACTCAAATTGTTTTCTTTTTCTCATTCCTTACTGTCTTGTTTATGGGGAGATATCAATGTCTAAAATATCTGGAAAACTTTTAAAAATGCAACAAATTGAGGGTATCATCTAACAGCAAAGGCAAATGGCCAATGTAGACAAACATGGAAATGCAGCAAGGTTAAGGAAAGATTACTGTATATTTCACAGTGTCAAACAGTCAGTTCAATACATAATACAACAAATGTGAAATCTACAATGTCAACTAGAGATGGAGGCTGGGGATATTACAGACTGACATTCCTGTAATTAAGGAATGAAAAAAATAGCAACATTTCAGGACATAACAAAGTACACCATCTGGGCCTGCCAACTATAAATATTAAATATGGAAAAAGAAAGGACAAACAAAGCTAATATAAGCATCAAGTCATTTTGCAAATTCATAAAGAATCAAAGAAAATCAAAGAATCATTATAGCCTCTAAATGCTTCTAAGGGTAATTTGTTGATAAAAGGAGTTGGCATCACTTCATAATTTACAAAGGAAGATAGAAGACAGATGTCAGAAGCAGATGTACACTTCCCAGAAAGGGGAAGAAGGAACGCTGAAGCAAATCAGGATCATTTGCAAAATAGAGATCAGATAAACTGGAAAAAAATAAGGACTGAAAAAGCACTACTTCTACAGAGTTGGCTTAGTCTTTGTATCAAACTGATGCAAATCTTCAGGTCATAACCTCTCAAATTTGGAAGTGCATTGGTTGAGTAGGCAAGTTATTGCTTTTCCACTCAATACATAGCATTATGCCAGGACAGAAAGACATACTGAGATAAAGAGGACAACTAGCTGCAGAAACCTCAAAAGAGGACCATTTATAAAGTGTACAAGTGTTCACACAAGTCAAAGTGTGTTGATAAATTCTTCACAAGATGGTAGAAAAAGAGTGATTCTTGTATCTATCAATCATCCATTAACTCAACTACTCATTCACCATCTATCCATCTGCAAATAATTGAGAGCCTATTCTAATTATAGCCTCAGACACAACATATTGAGAGTATTTTAGAGGTCAAACAGATATAATAAAAGGATAATTAATTTCAAGTAAGAGCTCTTTAACGTATTTGAAACATTGGATCTCATTCTTTATTTAAATGCATAAATGCAAACTCTACTTGTCTAATTATCTTCTGAGTACTTCAAAGTGAGAGTAAAATGAGAGCAATTGTACTTTCTATTTCCTTAAATCATCTATTTTATAGGTGTGTGCAGATATGTGTATATATAAATATGTGTATATATTAATATGCATATATATGAACCAAAAATGTTTCTGTATGTGTAATATATGTTGTACTGTGTGCGTATATGTCTGAAATATAGGTGTAAAATCTTTATTCTTAGATTCAGCAATAGAATTGGCCATACACACATGCATATATAGATGATTTTCAGCTGACAAAGTATTTGAGACTCCGCAGAACTGATCATAACTTTAACCTGTAAAGTAATATATATCTCTATACTCAGAATTATTTTGCTTGTGCACCTCTTATCTTCTATCACTTACTCAAAGAAGGTAAACAATATGACTAACAAAGATTTTAACAACTGGTAATATTGATCATACCTGCTCTCTCTTCTTCTTCTTAATGAACCTAATGATCTTCATCTTTTAGGACCAGCTGCTCAAGTCCAATCTATTCCATTTAGTCCTTCCTAGAAAGACAGGTTCAAACACATCCTCTTACTCCTTTGAACTCGTAAAATATTTAATGCCAATTTATCCCTTAGTAAACGAACATTATGAAAAAGCAAAGTGGCTTAAAAGAAAATATTGCATCAAAAAAAAAAATCAAAACCCACAGTTGATTCTATTTAGTAAATGTGTTTTTAGTTTACTGCCAGAGGTTTCACAGGCAGAGGTTTATTTGAAGCATATATCAAACCATACTTAATAAAAGCCCAAACAACCATGTAATATTCATCTACATAATCTATAGATATAAACACTTTCAAATCTCTGGCTTTATTGAACTATTACTATTTGAAGTATATTGAATTAGGTAGTGTAACTGCCAAGTTTATAACGATATGAGCTCAGCTATGGCTAGTCACGAGCTATACTTCTGTGGGCTGTGAGTACAATCACTAAATGGGAAACTCAGTATGTACATATTCTTGATCTCAAAAGAACCAACTGAAAATAGAAAGACTTAGCACAAACCCACATTAATATGTACAATTTGTGATGTGTGTGTGTGTATACACATGCATCATATTTTGGCCAGGGACAACACTGGTTTACGCCTACTGTCTTGTATGATTATCAATAGTGCCTCCTGTCTTACACATATAGCTGCCTATATATAAATATCTGTAATATTGAAATGAACAAATGAAAGTCCACATGTTTTTCTTAAATGTTTTATTTATTTATTCATGAGAGTCAGAGAGAGAGAGAGAGAGGCAGAGGGAGAAGCAGGCTCCCCGCCTAGCAGGGAGCCCGATGCAGAACTCGATCCCAGGACCCTGGGATCATGACCTGAGCCGGAGGCAGACACCCAACTGACTGAGCCACCCAGGCGCCCCAAAAGTTCACATGTTATATCTCTTTCTTCTGAGACTACTTCTTTCAAGTGTATTAACATGTTTACTTACAAATATGTACATTTACACTCATACAGGCATGCACACAAGTATATAATGACATAATTATATGTACTCTCACACACACTAATAGACAGTTCTTTACATCATAATAGGTCATGGGTATAGTTTTTGGCACATAGATTTCTCCCTCTAATTGTATATGCAACATTAGCCACTATGTTAAGATATTTTTTCTTTCTTGAACTGAAAATGCTGATTTAAAAAGGAACATAGTGACATGCATAAGATGGAGATGTCTAGAAGTGATAAATCTATTTTTGTTTGGTGAAGTCATGGAGCTGATTAATAATAAGAGCTTTGAGTTGCAACCCTGCAATGAAAACACTTCTTAGGCTGCTAGATGAAGCTGGAAGTCCATCTCCCTAAAGGAAGGAGAGGTAAGTTGTTTATAAATGTATTCTGTATACCTGACATAGGATTTAACTTAAGCAAGAGCCTTCAAGTGATGCATTAAACAAATGGTGTTGGAGAATCAACTATATCACTTCTAAGACAAAATCATTTTTTTCAGACATTTAAATGTGTTAACTGTCCCTGGATGCTCCATCAGTAAACTAGGAGAATAAAAGGCAATAACAATTTGTGAAACATGTTAGGGACCATTTCCTCCCCATTTTGAATCGAAGGTGGTAACTGAACAACAAAAATATGTAAAGACCTAGGAAACTAGCTACTGTGGATAGAATAGCAACAATAAGTTTCTTATAAGCTTTTACTGATCGCTGAAAAAAAGACTTGTCTCCACTACCACACGTGAATCAGTTCAAGGTTCCTATTGTTCCCCTTTGCTGCTACCAGTCTTTTTTTTTTTTTAAAGATTTTATTTATTTATTTGACAGAGAGAGACACAGCGAGAGAGGGAACACAAGCAGAGGGAGTGGGAGAGGGAGAAGCAGGCTCCCCGCAGAGCAGGGAGCCCGATGCGGGGCTCGATCCCAGGACCCTGGGATCATGACCTGAGCTGAAGGCAGTCGCTTAACCAACTGAGCCACCCAGGTGCCCTTGCTGCTACCAGTCTTATCAGCATTCCTCCAAATACCCTCATCTACAAGTCTACTACCAGTTTCCTCTCAAGAAAAAAAGTCTAGAAAACAGAAAGTTGCTACTCCCATTGACTGACAGGCAAAGTTGTGAGATAAAGGGACAGATCACCCAATTCCTTACCCATAATGTGATGTGAGTGAGTGGGGGAGAGTAATCGTGAAAAGGTTTGGGCATCAGATTCCAACAGGTATATAATGATTTAAAATGTGTTTGCTAGTGGGAACAGGTATCTGAACTTCATAAAAAGTTGGCTTGGAGGAGGGCGCCTGGGTGGCTCAGTTGTTAAGCATCTGCCATCAGCTCAGGTCATGATCCCAGGATCTTGGGATCAAGCCCCACATTGGGCTCCCTGCTCGACAGGAGCCTGCTTCTCCCTCTCCCACTTCCCCTGCTTGTGTTCCCTCTCTCACTGTGTCTGTCAAATAAATAAAATCTTAAAAAAAAAAAAAAAAAGTTGGATTGGAGGGCTGTCAACTTAGGAAATTGCAAGGAGCGCATCTCTCCAGAAAAGCAACATTGGAGGGACAAGAATTGGGAGCTAAGAGACTTCCTAAGGAGACAAAAGGATTCTGTGTGTGTCTGTTTGTATGCATGCATTGTTTCTTTCTTTTTCCTGAATGATATAATCAATTTGGAAAGCTCTCTACCACCCTTCCCTTTCAACATGCTCTCTCTCTCTGGGCCATGATGTGAAGAATGCCCCAAGAGGTAAGCAGTACATATCCATATTTGAAGATCTTGTATCTTGCTAGCTCTGATCCTGTGGCAAGATATGTTCTAAAGCTATAACAATCTGCGGACAAGTTCTTAACTTGGCCTTTGCCTAAACTGCAAAACCTATTTATAGTTACTGCTTCAATAATGTAGTTCCAAAGCAACAACTTATTAATGATAAAATGATTGCTCACATACATAATTCTTTAATGTGATTTAGTTGACATAAACACAGTGTAACCACAGGAATGACAAAATAATTGACAAGTTATTTTCTTTTTTTTTTTTTTTAAGATTTTATTTATTTATTTGACAGAGAGAGATAGCGAGAGCAGGAACACAAGCAGGGGGAGTGGGAGAGGGAGAAGCAGGCTTCCCGCCGAGCGGGGAGCCCGATGCGGGACTCGATCCCACGACCCTGGGATCATGACCTGAGCCGAAGGCAGACGCTTAACGACTGAGCCACCCAGGCGCCTGACAAGTTATTTTCAAAATGAGAGTTATTATGTTGAGTAGGATGTCCGTTAAAAGTTGATTCTAAATTCAAAGGCTTGGTATTGAAAATTACTTCACAGATTTAAAAAGTCATTTCCTTTCTGCATGTATTTACAAATATAAGTATTTTATATAACTTTTATATGTTAATGGAAATTTTTGTATTTTATATTTTCTAAATGATCAACAGATTTTGTTGTTTGCTTCACTGGAAGATAAAAGAATTAAAGTTAACAGTAAATTTATAATTTGTTTGTTTTTTTTTTTTAAAGCAAGTACCTGGCAAATAGTAAGCTCTTATAAATATTAGGTTACTGAAGGAATTAATTTTACATATCTAAACCTATTTTTTGTTCACTTCTTCATGCTACTTAATCATGATATCAATTAATTAAAACATCAATAAAATATTTTGGTGATCTTAAAACAGTATGCATAACAATACAATGATTACAATCCCAGTTTATACTCTGTTTCTTTCAAAAAATTAAAATTTCATCCACCACCCCTCACCCCGTTAAGAAAACCAGTGTTTTTCATTTTATCAAATACAAGTCAGAATACATTTTTTTATTCCTTAAAACCAAACATTTCAAAGGATATACTCAATATAACAGATATATCTATATATGTCAGTAGATATATATCATATACATATATATATATAAATTTTAAAAGCCTCATCATCACTGCATATGATCAAGAGACTATGCCAGAGTTCTGAAGACAGTCTCAAATGAGAGTCCCTAAGTGTCCTGAACATTATTGCATAATCAAAATTATCATTATCATTTCATCTTTGAAAGAGACTACATCACATATTTGGATGTGTGTGATTTACTCCCTAGGAGCTGAAGGAAGGGTTGGCCTAAATAGACACTATTTGAGGGACTCATGGAGGCATTGAATGCTGAAGAGTAGAGGTTCAGACTGAGAGCCTGACCAAGACTATGAGGCACACCAGTAACCAGGATCCTGAGCCAAGAAAATATCTGTACCAGAAAACTGAATTCTAAAAAAAACTATGAAAAGGATTAGTAAACAAATCCTTAGAGAATAAGGCTGGTGACTTATTTTAGAATAATAAAACCCAGAATTTGAAGAGAGGTAGGGGTAGAATCATGGTTTAAACTGCTTAGGAATTAATACTCTTCAATTACTCGTGTCTATAAATTGAACAGAAAACTCAGTAAGGCCTTTCTGTTGCCCTCTTGTAAATCACAACCACCCCTCCTCCAGTCCTATCCACTCATATTCCTTTTTCTCCTTTTCTGTTTAAATTTTTCTCTCCATAGGACTTACCAGCTTTTGAATATTCCGTAATTTACATATTTATATTTTTAGGGAAGCATACTACAAGAAGTGTTCAGTCAAAAAGGTAGAAAACTGGAGGGTCTGGTTAACTTTGAAAAGTAGGTATAAATGAGCAGACTCTGCTACATGACATAGAAAATAAATTCAGAGATCCAGAATTATCTGCAAGGAGAAAAGGAAGAAGAGGGAAGAGAGGAGAGGTTCTGTTGGAGTGGTGGAAGTTTCCATACTGCATTATATACTCCGTGTATTCCCCCAAACAAGCTCCACAACAATAAAAACAACAAATTTCATAGAATTTAATAAATCCACTCATGGTTGGTATAAATGACTTTCTTCTGTGACTCCTGAAGAGCTGTTTTCACATTGTTGGACAGGGGTAACACTCAAGGACTGAAGAATACAAACATAGATATAGCCCCAATAATAGAAATCATGTAAAGATCCACACAGGTGTCTTCTGAAAGCTTTAGATAAGAAAGACACCTTTCTCCTTAATATTTTCAGTCAAATATCCAATATTTTAAGTTCTAATCCATAACACATGTTTTCTTTTACCTTATGACCAGAGAATAGGCCTTTAATTCCTGATTTGGCAACATATTACTTCCTCTTCAAGATTCTTTAAAAAGGAAGAAAATATACACTATTGTAGGAATATGATGTTTTTGAAACCTTTAAATTGGCTTTCTCAAACATAATTACCAGTTGTCTACTCAAATGAAGTACTTGGGAGTGAATTTATTTGTTTTATTTTAAATTTTTTTCGTTTTATTAAATAAACTTACTGAAATTAAATGCTGTGGGTGAGCAACAGCAGTTGAATAAATACAATTTGGAATGAGGTATTATTTTGATAGTTTTAACTTTTTTTGTATTTTCCCTTATGTATAGTCACTGTAATTACCTACGAAGGAGTAAAAACAATTAAAAAATGACAACATCAGGGCACCTGGGTGGCTCAGTTGGTTAAGCGACTGCCTTCGGCTCAGGTCGTGATCCTGGAGTCACGGGATCAAGTCCCACATCGGGCTCCCTGCTCAGCACGGAGTCTGCTTCTCCCTCTGACCCTCCTCCCTCTCATGCTCTCTGTCTCTCATTCTCTCTCTCACAAATAAATAAAATCTTACCAAAAAAAATTTTAAAAAAAATGACAACATCAAAATCTTTTTATTTTAAATTATGAAGTATTCCTAAAACAAAGTTTCAACCTTGAAATTTCAGACAACCTATTTTAAAATTTTTATTTATTGTACATATTCTATTTTTTACTCCTTTTCTTTCTTAATTTTATTGATCTGAACTGTTATCCACTTTTTGAAAGATGTGTATTCCTATAATACTCATTTAGCAGCAACCTCTTAGTTTTTAACATGTGTACTTAATTTCACAAAGTCCTAATGTAATTAATATCTCATCTCCCTATGAAAAAATAAAGGAATTTTAGAATGATTCAACAATTTCCTCCCTTCTCGTTATGCTATCTGGAATTTGAGGTCCATTATGTTTTCAAATTTAAATAAGACTATTTTTAGTCAGTCAATGATTAATTATATTCACCAAAAATTTACCTTTGTTTCCGCCTAAACTTGCTATGTGCATTTTAATATTTCTGACTCGATTTATATACTTTAGTAATTTACTTGTTGAGACCCATGAGTGATACCCACTCTTTAATTTAAAATATCTGTATAGCACCTTCACTTTTGAAAGATAACTGATCTGGGTATAGAATTCTAGTTTAATGAATATTTTCTTCAATTTTTTGATGAAAATTCTTTTGTCAATCTAATTAGCATGTTTTGTACATAATCCATTTATTATCTCTAGTCACTGATAATATTATCTCTTTGAGAATATGAATTTTATTTTTTTAGTATCTTACTTTAGACTCAGTATGCATTTCTGTATGAAGACTCATGTCTTTCTTCAAATCTAGACAATTACAAAACTTTATAACAACTTCCAGTAATGTCTTTTCTCTATACTACCCCTCTGGCACTCAGTAAATGCATTCCTTTTAGGCTCTCAACTTTATGCAAGATGTTCAGTGGGGACTCTGTCTTGATTATGTATATGGTAACTCCTTTTGTCCTCGACACTACAAAATTTCAGCTCTCAATTCAGATATCAAAGCTCTAATATTCAGGTGTCATTTGAGTTTTTTCTGATAGTGCTCTAGTTTAAAAATTAAAAATATTTTGGTCTCCACAGGGCTTCTATATATTTTTTTTAGTGAGAACAAGACCAAATCCAGTCAAGTTCTTTTGCCATATATTTATTAATGTGCTTCTCTAAAATATAAATATCCAAAATGTAGAAAATACTTAGATTTCTTTCAAATGAAAAAGACAGGGTGCCTGGTGGCTCAATCAGTTAAGTGTACAACTCTTGGTTTTGGCTCAGATCATGCTCTCAGGGTCCATGCTCAGTGGAGAGTCTGCTAGAGGAATCTTTTCCTCTCCCTCTGACCCTCACCCTGCTCCCACACTCTCTCTATATATAATAAATAAATAAATCTTAAAAAAAAAAGACAAATGAATCAAAACATAAAATCTGTGCATTTATTGCTTCTTGCCATACAGCTTCTCAGCTCAGTTAGTTTAAAGATGTGCCGGCTTTTTTCTTTTGTCTCCCCAGCAGGTTGACTGTGTCTTTCCTTTTTTTTTTTTTTTTAAATACCCTTTAACCCAACTATTTAGGGAGGACAAGGCAACTTCTTAAAATTCTGCCTATGTTCTCAGGAAATGTCATTCATTTGGCAGAGCTCCCAATGTGTAGCACAGCTTGATTCTCCTTCATAGTCCCCAGAACAGCCAGGCCTGACACTAGGAAGCTCTTTCAATGACAGGCATTCATTTATCTGAACTTACTCTGAACTTGGAGAATATGGTGTGTGTGTGTGTGTGTGTGTGTGTTTAATGTACTCTGAGAGGCACATTCAATGTCTCTGTGACCAGTTTCTTCTCTAAAAGTTGTTTTATGTAATAGAATGGTTTTAAGGGGATTCCTTTCTTTATTTTTTGGTGAAATCCCTGAAATGTCTGAATGAAAAAGATTTTAAAACACGTTTGGCAGCGTCCTTGTTTTAAAGTTGGTATTTGTCTTTGTTTAGCCAGAAGGTAGACATTAAAGTTAACTCTTATTTTATTTCAATTTAGAAAAAAAGGCAAAAGTAAAAATGACACAGTGTAAATTTTAATGATAGGATTTTACATAGAAACATTCTGAGACCTTTAAAATTTTTACATTAGGAGCTTTTCAAATCAAACCAAAATTCCATAATTGTAGATATTAAAAAGATGTGTTGCACTATGTTAATCAATATATTATAAACTTTATTTTTTCATACATTTTTATTTATTACAAAATCTTACTTTGTATAGAAAAATATTATTTAAGAAGCAGGAGTTCTAGTTCAAATCTTGGATCTACCATTTACTACTTGTGAAAATATGAACAAATTACTTAAGTTTTCTGGGCCTTTTTCTCCTCTATATTATAACAAGGATTAAAATCATACATAGCTCAGGGTAATTTTGAATAATGACTTCATCAATCCATGTAGAATGCTTGGTATTGTGATTGGTGCTCTGGGAGGAATCACTAATTGTTAGCTCTTAGTTGGTACTAGTGTTTCTAGGCTACTTTCATCCACAAAGTCTATCAGTTGCAAAGAATGTTACTTTCATGGTGTGCCTGGGTGGCTCAGTTGTTAAGTGTCTGCCTTCAGCTCAGGTCATGATCCCAGGGTCCTGGGATCAAGCCCCGCATTGGGCTCCCTGCTCCGCAGGAAGACTGCTTCTCCCTCTCCCACTCCCCCTGCTTGTGTTCCCTCTCTCGCTGTGTCTCTCTCTGTCAAATAAATAAAGAAAACCTTAAAAAAAAAAGAATGTTGCTTTCTTTAATTAATCTCCCTTTGTAAAGTCAAATTTCTGTTATGGAAAGGTTATTATATATGGAGTTTCATATTTCTTTTTAATTTAAATTTTATTATTTATTTATTATTTGCACTTTTTGAGTATCATTGACATATTACTTATTTATAAAAAACTGAGAAGTCTTATTTAATGATTACAAAGGATGTTTTCTATTTTATAATTCTACAGTTCTATATAATCTGTATTATATCTGGGCTCAGTCATGTTACTGGGAAATTTTACTTCAATGAATAAGTTAAAAGTAATCCTTAGGCAAAGTCACCTCTGTGTCTCATTTGCCCTTCTCATAGTTAAGACAATGTTCATTTGACATAGAATTTTCCATCACATAAATATTTTCTTATGGCAAATATAATACCTTTTCAGTAAAAATCTGAATTTCTATGTATATATTATCTAAATTCTAGGGTCACGATGTGGACATCTGTTGCATTTGGCAATTTTATTGACTGGCTTAACTAAATCTCTTTGGCTACTGTTCAATTATCTTGTCATAAATTTTTTTATACAGTGGTGAAAAATTAAATCTGTAAAGTGATTGTAACATTATATTGAAAGTAATCATCATCTGTATTCTTACAACAGAGAGCTAGTAACAAAATTGGTAGATTTCTAACTATATAAAACATACATACACATACAATATATTTTTTAAATATCCCATATTATTGATTGTTTTTTTCAAAAAACACCATAATAGCAACACATTCCCAGATCATTAAATATTTTAATACCATTATTTGCAATGGATTTTTAGTATTCTATCTTATTTAAACATCTATAATTACCTAAATAAAAATTATCTCATACTGTTTTGAAATATTTACCTTATAAATAGTGTCCTATAAAAGAAACTTAAGATTGTGTGTAAATAAATCTTTATATACATATCAGATTATTTTTCAGTCTTTTTTAGATTCTTGAGTAAAAACCTTAATGAATTTATTTTTTTTTCTTGTTAAAGAATATGGGCATCTGATCCAATGAGCTTGCTCCAAGTGATATTTTTTGGCACAACTGGCAGATTTCTTTGTAATATCCCATATTCTGCTATGTTTCCTTGATTAAAAGATTTCAGATTCATTGAGGAAAATTTTTAAAATACAGAAGTATAGGGGCCACTGGGTGGCTCAGTCAGTTAAGCATCTGACTCTTAATTTCAGCTTAGGTCATTGGATCAAGCCCCACATTGGGCTTCTCACTCAGTGGGGAGCCTGCTAGAGATTCTCTCTCTCCCCCCCGCCCCTAC
>NC_138370.1:154564871-154578546 GCF_054177405.1 Leptonychotes weddellii | reverse complement strand
ACATATTCTATATCCACTGAGTAAAACTTAATTCTGTAATACTGAATGCATTAAAATATTAAACATTTTGTTTTTTTCTTTAAATTCTAGTTATTTAGCATACAGTGTATTATTAATTTCAAGTGTAAAATTCAGTGATTCAACACTTCCATACATTACGTGGTGCTCCTCACAAGTGCCCTCCTTAATCCCCGCCACCTATTTCACCCATCCCCCACCCACCTTCCCTCTGGTAACCATCAGTTTATTCTCTAATAGTTAAGAGTCTGTTTCTTGGTTTGCCTCTCTCTTTTTTCCTCCTAAGATCATTTGTTTTGTTTCTTGGAGCTAGAGTACTTTGCTAAGCAAAATAAGTCAGAGAAAGACAAATACCATATGATTTCACTCATATGTGGACATCATATATATTTATAATTATCTTTGTGTGCATACATTTGTGTATATACATATATCTTTGTATTTGTGTGTATATATATCTTTGGATATATATGCATATCTTTGTAATCAGATTATACACACAAAAGAATTTGAATTTCATAGTAAATAGAAATGATATACATGAATGTGGGTATTGAATATGTATTCATCTTTTTACATACTTTCCTATAGAAATCTTTCCTTATCTAAATTGTATGACCTTTACAGCTATTGGTGATTCCTGTTTTGTAATATTTTAAAAACGATGCATCGAATATTCTATTAGCTAAATCTGTGTTCATATCCTTTATAATCTCCTTAGAGTAAATTCCTAGATATGAAATTGCTTTGTAACACGTTTTTAAGACTTTGACTCTAATGACAAGATTCCCTTTGGAAACCTGCCAATTTATAAGCCTAACATATGAATATGTGTATCTTTTTTTTTTTTTTTAAGATTTTATTTATTTGACAGAGAGAGACACAGCGAGAGAGGGAACAGAAGCAGGGGAAGAGGGAGAGGGAGAAGCAGGCTTCCCGCCGAGCAGGGAGCCCGATGCAGGGCTCCATCCCAGGGCCCTGGGATCATGACCTGAGCCGAAGGCAGATGCTTAACGACTGAGCCACCCAGGCACCCCGAATATGGGTATCTTAAAGATTTGAAATTTAATATTTTAAATCTTTATCAAATAATTGTCAATAAATACTAGCTAAATTTTCACTTATATTTATTTACATTTATTTGCCTATTAATGACATCAACAATTTTGTGTAAGTTTTTAGTCATATTTTTTCTCTTCTGAGTTGCCTGTTTTATACTGTTTGTCCTGTTTTATTTATTCTGCCACCCTTTTCACAGTTGTAAAATGCTGTTTCCAGGTTAATTACTTTATAAGTTTAAGTGATTTATATGATTCAAATATTTTTCCATAGTATTTTTTTATGGGATTTTAGTTTTTTAATATAAGTAAGTATCTTCAATTTTTAAAGATTTTTATTTATTTATTTGTCAGAGAGAGAGAGAGAGCACAAGCGGGGGGAGCAGCAGAGGGAGAGGGAGAAGCAGGCTCCCCACTGAGCAGGGAGCCCGATGTGGAACTCAATCCCAGGACCCTGGGATCATGACCTGAGCTGAAGGCAGACGCTTAACGACTGAGCCACCCAGACGTCCCAGTAAGGATCTTAATTTTATGTAGTAAAATCTATTCATATTTTATGAAATTTAACTTTGGATATATTTTTAAGTTATACTTTACAGTATCAAATATTTTACAGTGTATAGTATATATTCAGATGTATAAGATTTTAAGCTCTTTAATATTTCTGTTTCTTCATGTTATCTTTTTTCTTAGCAAATTTATAGTAAGTAAGGACTTACTACATGTAATTTTAAAATGATTGTTCCATGTATTTCATCACAAGTATTTGGAAATTTGTGCTACTTTTATTCTCTTCTTTTATAAGGAAGTAACATATACCATACAGTGGTAGTACTGAGAATGAATCCAGGCTTTCCAACCCCAAAAGTCATGCATTTAAGCAGCGTGCTACGTTGTTGGTGAATGAAGGAACTTTGTCTCCCTGGGTGAGTGCTTTTGTGTTGGTGCCTTTTATGTTCCTGTGTATTTATTTTTTACCAAGCCTAATCACTGAGTTCTCTCATCAGACCTATAGATTTTTCTTAATTGATTCATTTTCATTTTATAGAAAATATATTATTTGTAAATATTTCCTGTATGAAATATCCCATATTTATTTTTTATTTTTTTGAAATATCCCATATTTAAATTCCTTTACTTTTCACTTTATATCTCCTCTATATTTGTGTTTCTTTGGCTGTTCTTTTACAAATTTCTTAATTTGGATGTTAGGTAGATCATATGTATTTATTGCTTGCTTAAGTAATTATTTAAACAATGAATTTTACTCTAATTACTGAATAATCTTTACTCCATGAGGCTTTGTACACTATTTTCCAGTATCTTTCAATGAGATTAAGTTTTCTTAGTAGGCAGAAAGCTTGGGGGTATATATAGATGTCCACTTTGGAAAGAGAACTGGGGCCTGAGGTTCAAATCTATGGATTCATAGGCCACAGATAACTAGTTGACTCCTAATCGGCATTCAGAAAGAACAACAATAGAACATCAGTGACAAAGGAAATACACATGGATGGATCTCTTAGAAGGGGTCAGAGTGTGAAGGTATTTATATCTCTCACAAATTCCCACTAGAAAGTATCACTCTAATGGGGGATATAATAAACTGTTGGATACAATCCTTCAGATGTTAGTAGCTTTTCTCAGCCATCCCTTTTCTTGCTTAAAAGACTCATTTACAAAGTGTTCATGGTGGTAGAGATGGTACTAAGCACGGATTCAAAAACATGGAATTTACCTCACCAAGGCTACTTTGGCTACTGTCACTACTGAGACTATATGCTGATACCAAAGGCCAACCTTCAGCCGTAAAATGGCATAATACCCTGGGAGATCTGCAAGCAAGTAGCAGATTTATTAAAGTCTATACTTTTCATTATAGGCGGGGGGGGCACAATTTCTCCCAGAAGAATAGGAACATATTCCAGGTATAGATTTGTTTTCCTTTCCCAGCACCATTATGGAAGAACTTGTAGAATCTCTATTGTATGGCATCTTACACAATATCATTTCTGTACACAGTAGTAATTCACATTCTACACTATAAAATAAATCCCATAAAATCAGGCAGTACCACTAGTTCTATCACCCAGAATTGGTTAGCTCCATAAAACTGTTGTATGAGTTACCAAAGAATAAATCATAGAAATATCATTTTGTGAGATAGGGATGCATTTCTATAGCAGGTGATATAAACCTGAAACCAGCAGCCAACATATGAGACTTTGTCCCCATAGCCAGTAATAAAAGGTTCAGGACCTATGTAAAGATGTGAAAAATACCTCTCATTATTGCATACAATAGAGAAGAAATCGTCACTTCTGTTCCCATGATCCTGGGTTCAGTATGTGTGGAGATATAGAGCCCAAGGGAGGAATGCTTCCACCAGGAAACACAGCCATAATTTCATAAATATGAAAACTGAAACTACCCTTTGTCATTTTGGTCTCTTAATGGTACTAAAGAAATAGACAATAGAAGAAAGCACTAGACTAGCCAATGTGATATATTCTGCTTGACAAGAGGATATTTGTTTATTGTTACTCAATGGGATCAAGGAGGTCTATGTGTAGATCCCAAGGAACTCACTAGGACATCTCTTAGTACCCCCTGCATAATCATCTTAAACAGTGGAAAGAGCTTTCTAATGATTCAAATCTTGAAGGAAGAAAGCATTTGTTTACCTTACCAGGAAAACTATCTAGCTGAGGTTTTGGCTGAGAGTGAGGGGAATATGCAATGAGTAGTATGTAGCCCAGGAATAAACCCCTGTATGTATGGTCAATTAATTTATGACAAAGGAACCAAAGATATACAATAAAAAAAGATAGTCTCTTAAAGAAATAGTGTTGGGTAAAATAGACAGCCACAGCCAAAAGCATGAAGCTGAACCACTATCTTACATTATATACAACAATGAACTCAAAATGGATTAAAGACTTGAATGTAAGACCTGAAACCATAAAATTCCCAGAATAAAACATATCAGGTAAGCTCTTTGAAATAGGTCTTGGCAATTTTTTGGATTTGACACCAAACCTAAGGCAACAAAAGCAAGAATTAGTAAGTGGGACTACATTATACTATAAAGCTTCTGCAAAGCAAAGGAAACCATCAACAAAATGAAAAGACAACTTATGGAATGGGAGAAAGTATTTGCAAACCATATATGTGACACAAATATTCAAAATGTATAATGAACTCAAATGACTCAATAGCAAAAAGCAAACAAAAACCAATTTGATTAAAAAATGTGCAAAGGAACTATTGAATAGACATTTTTCCAAAGAAGACATACAAATGGCAAGCAGTAACATGAAAAGATGCTCAACATCACTCATCATCAAGGAGATGGAAATCACAACCACAATGATACATCGTCCTGCACATGTTAGAATGCCTATTACCAAAAAGATAAGAAAAATTAAATGTTTGCAAGGATATGGAGTCCTTGTGCACTGCTAAAGAGAATATAAAGTGGTTTGGCCTCTATGGAAAACATATTGAGAGTCCTCAAAAATTTTAAAAATTGAGCTACTGTATGATCCAATAATCAATCTTCTTGGTATGTGTCAAAAAGAAATAAAAACAAGACAATGAAGAGATTTGCAGTCCCACATTTATTGCAGCCTTTTGCACAATAGCCAAGATACGGAAACAAACTAAGTGAAATATGCTAGATAGGGAATGAAAAATACTGCATGGTATCATTTATATGTCAATTGAATCTGAAAAATAAGGTGAAACTTGTAGATACAGAGAGTAGAAAAGTAGTTGCCAGGGGCTGCAGGGTAGGGGAAACAGGGAGTGGTTAGTCAAAGCATACAAATTTTCAGCTACAAGATGAATAAGTGAAGATCTTATCATAATGTTGTACATTATGGTTGATGGTGACTACAGTTGATATACTGTTGAAATTTGCTGAGAGTAGAACTTAAATATTGTCATATATATATATATGCCATATGAATATACATGTGTGTATATATATATATATGACAAAGGCTTTCCCTGGTAAGTCTCATGGAAAAAGACTGCCCTCCCCAACCCAGATTTGGAACACAGCCAGGGCATTCCATTCTCTGAGGGGAGCTGTAGTAAAGGACATGAACTGGCTGGTCACACTTTGCCAATATTTGCACTCTCAGTCCAGACACCTTCATTTTAGTTTCCTTTATCTTAGGCCTTGGCCAGAGGTCTTTACAGGTGCCTCTGCTGAGACCTCTTTATGGGGAGAGAGAGAAAGAAAAACATTAAATATATTGTTTGCCATTTGATTCACTACCCACCATTTTTCTACTCCTAGCTCTTCTCCCCTGTCTCTTCTCCAAACCCAAGGCCCCTAAAACTGTCAGAAGCCTTTTCTTTTGGGCTTCCTCAATAATAAGATGGCACCCACGTCTGTGCTGATCTACCTGACCCTCCACTGGTGTACTGTTCTTTGGAGGAAAAGAACAGGAGAGTTGCTGATTTTTTCCAGCTTTATCCTTACCATTGCAATAAGTGATTAAAGACAAAAGTTCTTCATTTTTGCCTTGTTGCATTAATCAACTACTCCAACACCTGGCAACTCAGCCCACACACATACTCTTCCTCAGCTCAACTCAGTCCTAAGATTATATCTCTCCTAATGTTGTCAGTAACTACTTAATTTCTCTTCGACAGATGTTATAGAATTGAGAGCACTGTTTTGCCAAAATTTGATGTTTCAACATGAGCAGAATATCAGAAAACATATTTGGAATATGCTGATGTGAGAACAATATATAAGCCAATATATTGCCAGTCAAATTAAAGATGTGCCCTGGTTTATTTAAAAAGATAAAAAAATAAATAAAATAAATTGAATTCCTGTTATTTACTATTATGCTATATTTTGCCAGAACCTGGCAGTGTTTAAACTCTTTAATTGAGAGTGAGAAATACATAATCATATTTTCCAAAGGAACCTATTTCCTTGTCACAATATCGAAGATATTAAAAGATCTATAGGTGTGTACATTCTTATTTTTTGAACACAATGTTGCTAGAATAACCAGGTTGTTTTTCCTCCATTAGGGAGATCAATCAGATAATTTGAATTATAAGGATACCAATACTACAAGAATCAGTCTGTATTTTTTTAAAAATTTATTTATTTATTTGAGAGAGAGAGTGAGCATGAGTGGGGGGAGGGGCGGAGGAAGAGGGAGACAAGTAGACTCCCTACTGAGTAGGGAACCCCTCGCAGGGCTCGATTGCAGGTCTCAATCCCAGGACCCTGACATCATGAACTGAACTGAAATCAAGAGTCGGATGCTCAACCGACTGAGCCACTCAGGCACCCCCCCCTTTGTATAATTAATACATTCCTATTCACCTTTCAGTCATTACATAGAATTTTACGAACAGATACTAAGGAAAAATATGAGAACAATTCCTCCAATTAAGGATTTAATACTAAATTTTAAAGCTTTGCTGTTTTATTGTTAACATCCGTTTCTCTGTGTGTGATCCACAGTCAGGTGGATTGCAAGGCCTCATCAAGTTTCTCATTAGCTATAGCTATAGCTTCCTTTACAGATATCAGGTAGCAGCTATAATTCAGAATGCATCTCTTCAACTATTCTTTTATGATTAAATTTTTGAGTACTCCTGGAAAATCTTGGAATCTCTATAGCATAAAAATATACAATTATTACTGGAAATCCCTTTCTATGTTGCTATGGCCCTCTTGGTATTACAAGAACAATATAAAAATGAGGATATTTTAACGGTACACAGCACCATTATTTGATACTTGGCATGGCTGAGAGAGCATATTGTATATGTAGAGTGTAAAATAATCTTTCAAAATGTCTTTCCACCTCTTCCTTAGCTGTCTTAAGTACTTTCTCCAAACTCATATTCGAATTCATAACTATTAGAATTCATAATCTAGGGGCGCCTGGGTGGCTCAGTCGTTAAGCATCTGCCTTCGGCTCAGGTCATGATCCCAGGGTCCTGGGATCGAGCCCCGCATCAGGCTCCCTGCTCAGCAGGAAGCCTGCTTCTCCCTCTCCCACTCCCCCTGCTTGTGTTCCCTCTCTCGCTGTGTCTCTGTCAAATAAATAAATAAAATCTTTAAAAAAAAAAAAGAATTCATAATCTAAAGGGAAGTATCATAAGTTAAAAAGAAAATAAATATTTCTGACTGGTGGAATTCTGAGGTGTGTTGAAAAATTGGGTAATGGGGAAAGCAATTCTGCATCTCAGCTTGGAAAACAAATGGAAGTGGGCAGTTACCACCTTTTTTTTTTTTTTTTACAAAAACTGGCTTGCTCTCAGCTCCAGCCTCCAGAGGTGGTCTTATCTCAAGCTGTCCCTGTCCTCACTTCCTAAATGCTCTAGAAGTGTCAGGTACCTGCCAGTAATAATTAGATCTATTTCCATTTCATAAGAAAGAAACTATTCTCAAAATTGCTAAACAAAATAAAAATAAATTGATTGTTTTTAAATGGGAAGTTAATAGAGGCATATAGAGCTTCAGTCAAGATAGGATCTAAAGGTTAAATGACGGAAGTCACTGTATATCAGGAGGCTGCTCTGTGTCATGTTGTATATGGCTACTAATGTTTCTAGAGAAACATAATTTTCTAAGCTAATTATCTTAAGGGAACCTGTGCTTCTTTCCCAATTTATATAATAACAATTTCTATGGGTGGCCTTGCTTTATTCACCTAGATCACCTACTTACCATGAGTCTCAGTGTGGCTATGGGTATGGAGTAGTTGACTGGCTTGACCTAAGTCAGATGTCCTCTTCTGTAACAGTCACACCATGACAGTAAACAAAATTAATGAGAGGAGAACTATGGAAAGATGGCTGGGTAGGAAGCACCAGGAATCTATTTCCCCACCTACACAACACTGGAACGGTCAGAATCTGAGTAAATATTTTGTAACTCTAGAGTCTATTGAAGGCTCTAGTCTTCCAGGAGAAGGCTCCCACAGTAAATTTCAGTCAGTTTCAGCTCTTACACAGTAGCAGCTACCCATTCCTGACTCCAAGCTCCCTGGTAGGTAGCTGTGTAAGTGTTCCTAGAACAGCCTATATACATATTTGAGGAGCCAGAATTGAGCAAAAAGAACCTTTCCTCTAAAAACCAAAGATCTGTGCTCTGATAGCTGATTGCTGCTTTTGATCATAGAGGCACAAATGGGTGGATGGCCATTGTTGGACCTCCTCCCATTTTTTACAAGCCCCTCCCCCTTGGCTAAGTGACTTCCAGGGGATTTGAAGATCTGGTACTGTTTTGTTTTGTTTACCTACCTTCATTTTTTTTTTTTTCCCCCTTTTAGGAGCCAGACAATAAAGACTAGAACATTAAAAAGCAACTTCTCACAGAGGGAAAATTAGAAGGAAAGTGAGTATACATTCTAGGCACAGGCTCATGAAAGGTCTGAAAACAGCTTAGATTTATACCAAAGGCTGATCTTTGGCACAGAGACAGACTACAATAATAATAAAACAAACAAATGAGCAAAAACCAATCTCACACACACACACACACACACACACACAAACTTTGGGGAGATGAAGGAATCTGATTCCTAGTTACCACATTATTTGATTCATATGTACAGTTTTCAAGAAAAATAAAAGGCATAAAAAGAAATAGGAAGATATGATCAATTTCACCCGTGTAGAGTGAAATCAAAGTGACACTTGAGAGTAACTCAAAGCTGTATGAAGAAATAAAGAAAAGATCTCAATTGGACAATCATTAAAGCTTGTGTATTAGAGTTCTCCAAAGAAACAGAGCCAATAAGAGAGACAGATGCAGTTATATAGATACAGATAGATATTAGATATAGTTACATAAAGAGATATGTATTACAGGAATTGGTTTGCACTGTTATTGGAGGTCAAGAAGTTCCACAATTTACCATCTGCAAGCTGGAGAACCAGGAAAGCCAGTGGTATAATTCAGTCTGAGCCCTAAGACATGAGAGCCAGGGGCCCTGGTGTCAGTCTCAGAGTCCAAAGGCCTGAGAACTACAAATTCCAATGAAGGGCAGGAAAAATTGGATGTACCAGCTCAAAAAGAGAGAAAGATTTCACCCTTCCTTCAACTTTTTATTTCATTAGGGCCCCCTACGGATCAGATAATACTTACCATATTGGTAAGGGTAGATCTCTCTTTTTTTTTTTTTTTTAAGATTTTATTTATTTATCCATTAGAGAGCGAGCGAGAGAGAAACAGCACGAGAGGGGGGAAGGTCAGAGGGAGAAACAGGCTCCCCGCCGAGCTGGGAACCCGATGTGGGGCTCGATCCCAGGACTCCGGGATCATGACCCGAGCCGAAGGCAGTCGCTCAACCGACTGAGCCACCCAGGTGCCCCGGTAAGGGTAGATCTCTTTAGTCAATCTGCTGAATCAAATGTTAGTCTCATTCCCAAACATCCTCACAGACGACTGGTCATCCATTAGGCCAGTCACTTTGACACATAAAATTAACAATCATGGCTGATATTATTATAACAATGGTTTTGTTTTCTACATGATTTAAGAGACTAAAACATTAAAAAAAAATTATTGGTCTAAGAGATAATATCATGTAACTTTGTTTTGTAACTCCACATTTTGTTTTCTACTTAATTTAAGAGACTGATGCATTTAAAATGATTGTTTATGTTTTGGGGTACACAATGTATAAAGATGTAATTTCTTGACATCAACAACTAAAAGGGGTAGGGATAGAGATGTAAAAGAGCAAAGTTGTTGTATATTATTGGTATAAATGGTATAAATTTAAATTAGAGTATTATAACTTTATAATGGTAAATGTAATCCCCATGTTAATCACAAAGAAAATAGCTATGGAATATACAGAAAGGGAAATGAGAAAGGAATTTAAGCATTTTAGTTCAAAAACCTAACTACATATAAGACCATAATGCAGAAAATGAGGGACAAAAAGGCTATAAGGCATGTGGAAAACAATGAGCAAAATGACAGAAGTTCCTCCTTATCAGCAATTACCTTAAATGTAAATGGATTGGGTCGCCTGAGTGGCTCAGTCACTTAAGCCTCTGACTTTGGCTCAGGTCATGATCTCGGGGTCCTGGGATTTTGCCCCATGTTGTGCTTTGCCCTCAGCAGGGAGTCTGCTTGTCCCTTTCCCTCTCCCTCAGCCCCTCTCCCCACTCATGCTCTCTCTCCCTTTCTCAAATAAATAAATGACATCTTAAAGAAAACAAGTAAACGGATTGAACTCTCTAATAAAAAAAACTGATTGGCAGAGTGAATATAAAAATGATCCAACTATATGCTGCCTACAAAAGATTCACTTTAGATCCAAAGACACAAATAGATTGAAAATGAAAGGATGGACTGTTTTTTTTCATTGGATATTCTTTCCTGTTTTGTTGCAGATTAGTTGACAATATAGTTGTGTGTCCATTTCTGGGCTCTCTATTCTCTTCCATTGATCTATGTGTCTGTTTTTGTGCCAGTACCATACTGTCTTGATGACTGCAGCTTTGTAATATAGTTTGACGTCCAGAATCGTAATGCCTCCAGCTTTGTTTTTCTTTTTCAGAATTGCTTTAGCTATTCAGGGTCTTTTGTGATTTCATACAAATTTTAGGATTGTTTGCCTAGCTCTTTGAAAAATGCTGGTGGTATTTTGATGGGGATTGCATTAAATGTTGTAGATTGCTTTGGGTAGTACAGACATTTTAACAATGTTTGTTCTTCCAATCCATGAGTATGGAATGCTTTTCCATTTCTTTGTGTACTCTTTGATTTCTTTCAAAAGTTGGGAAAACTGGACAGTAACATGCAAAAGAATGAAAGTAGCTCACTTTCTTACACCACATACAAAAATAAATTCAAAATGGATGAAAGACCTTAATGTGAGACAGGAAACCATAAAAATCCTAGAGGAGAACACAGGTAGAAACCTCTTTGACTCCGGCCGTAGGAACTTCTTACTAGACAAGTCACCACAGGCAAGGGAAACAAAAACAAAATGAAACATTGGCACCTTTGTCAAGATAAAAAAGCTTCTGCATGGTAAAGGAAACAATCAATAAAAATAAAAGGCTGCGGGACGCCTGGGTGGCTCAGTCGGTTAAGCGTCTGCCTTCGGCTCAGGTCATGATCCCAGGGTCCTGGAATCGAGTCCCGCATCGGGCTCCCTGCTCCGTGGGGAGCCTGCTTCTCCCTCTGCCTCTGTCTCTCTCTCTGTCTCTCATGAATAAATAAATAAAAAATATTTTAAAAAAAATAAAAAAATAAATAAAAAATAAATAAAAGGCTGCCTATGTAATGGGAGAAGATATTTGCAAATCACGTATCTAACAAAAGGTTAATTAACACCCAAAATCTATAAAGAACTCATCAAACTCAACATCAAAAAACAAATAACCCAGTTAAGAAATACGCAGAAGACATGGATAGACACTCTTCCAAAAAAGACATCCAGATGGTTAACAAACACATGAAAAGATACTCAATATTTCATCATCAGGAAATGCAAATCAAAACTACAGTGAGATACCATCTCACACCTGTCAGGATGGCTAAAATTAACAACACAAGAAGCAACAGGTGTTGGTGAGGATCTGGAGAAGGGGGAACCATCTTGTATTTTTCGTGGGAATGTAAATTAGTGCAGCTATTATGGAAAACAGTATGGAAGTTCCTCAAAAGAGAACTACCCTATGATCCAGCAATTGCAGTACTAGGTATTTACCCAAAGGATACAAAAATACAGACTCAAAGGAATACATGCAGCCTGATGCTTATAGCAACATTATCAATATTAGCCAAATGATGCAGAGAGCCCAAAAGTCCATCAGCTGATTAATGGATAAAGAAGAGGTGATATATATACAATGTTATATTACTTAGCTATCAAACAGAATGAAATCTTGCCATTTGCAACAACATGAATAGAGCTAGAGGGTACTATGCTAAATGAAATAAGTCAGTCAGAGAAAGACAAATACCATATGATTTCACTCATATGCAAAGTTTAAGAAAGAAAATGGATGAACATGTAGGAAGGAGGAAAAAGAAAAGAAAAAATAAAAAAGAAAGAAAGATGGAAACAAGCCATAAGAGTCTCTTAATGATAGAGAACAAACTGAGGGTTGATGGGGGGAAGTGGTTAGGGATGGGCTAGATGGGTGATGGGTATTAAGGAGGGCACTTGTTATGAGCACTGGGTGTTGTATATAAGTGATGAACCACTGAATTCTACTCCAGAAACCAATACTTCACTGTATGTTAACTTCTTAAAATTTAAATTAAAAAAAAAAAAAAAGTGAAAGGATGGAAAAAGTTCCATGCAATAGTAACCAACAGATAACTGGGGTGGCTATCTATACTAATATCAGACAAAATAGTCTGGAAATCAAAAAAGTTTAAGAGACACAAAGAATGACATTTCACAGTTATAAAAGTTTCAATAGAGCAAGAAGATATAACAATTTTAAATATTGACATATGATCAAAATATATGAAGCAAAAAACTGATAGAATTGAAGGAAGAAATGGACAATTCTACAATAATAGTTGGAAATGTCAATACTCCATTCTTGACAGTAGGGATAGAACAACCAGACAGAAGACACATAAGGAAACAGGGGACTTAAAAAGACAAAAAACAACTAGATCTAACAGATATATACAAAACACTATATAAAACTACAGCAGTATGCACATTCTTTTCAAGTGTGCTTGAAACATTTTCCAGGACAGGCCAAATATATTGAGCCACAAATTAAATACCAATAGATTATATATAATCTGTCTATCTACCCAAAATAACCTACCCAAAATAATCTACAGATTCAATGCCATCACTACCAAATGTCAATGACCTTCTTTACAAAAATAGAAACCCTGTCCTAAAAGGCATATGGAATTTCAGAGAAATCTGAATAACCAAAATAATATTGATAAAGAAAAAAATCTAGAGGAGTCACACTTTCTGATTTCAAAACTTGACACAAAAATTACAGTAATCAAAGCAGGGTAGTACTGGCATAAAGAGAGGCATTTAAGCCAACGGAATCCGATAGAGAAGTCCAAAAATTAAACCCTCTCATACAACTTCAAATGATCTTTGGCAAGGATGCCAAGACCATTCAATGGAGAAAGGATAGTATTTTCAACATTAGTGCTGGGGAAACTGAGTATCCACATGCAAAACAATGAATTTGGAACCTCACCTAACACTATATACAAAAATTAACTCAAAGTGGATCATAGACCTAAGTGTAAGACTTACAACTATAAAGCTCTTAGAATTGAACTTAGGACAAAATCGTTACAATACTGAATTTAGCAATCATTTCTGGATATGATACAAAGGTATAGGCAAGAAAAAAATATATAGAAAAATTGGACTTCATGAAAATTAAAAACAAATTTGTACATCAAAAGACAATATCAACAGAGTAAAATGGTAACCCGCAGAATGGGGGAAATATTTGCAAACCATGTATCTGATAAAAGATTAATATCCAGAATACATAAGGAACTCCTGAAATTCAAAAACAAATAAAACAACAACAACAACAAAAACACTTAAACAACCTGATTCAAAATTGAGTGAAGGACTTGA
>NC_138370.1:154524592-154564371 GCF_054177405.1 Leptonychotes weddellii | reverse complement strand
ATGGGAGGTGTAGTTAGAAAAAAAGTACTAATGGGCAAATGTCTATTACAAATGTCCAAACATATCTCAGCCCTGTGAATAAAACTATAGGCAAAAATAGCTGCAAAATAGTATGGCCACTGTAACATTTATACCTGCCATGAAGTAAGGTAGTTTACAAAAGTTATGGTTGAAAGATCAAAACATATGTCTGATTTATCACACTTGCACCATTAAATTCTGGGTATAAGGTTATGTAATAACCTGAATGCCTCCCATTCATATTATTCTTGTGGAAGAGAGAGCATTTGAATGCTGGATACGTAGCCTATAGATTCTACCTAATGATACAATGTATAACTTCAAAATACCAATATAGCAGGGAGATAGAGACCAGTAATTTCTAGGAAAGCAGAAAGTATTCAGGCATATTTGAAGTCATTTTCTCAAATAAGGAAGTACATGCTTCCTTTTTCCTCTACCCAGCCCTTTTCTGGTGGATGGAAAGATAACACCTTATTCTCATTTGTTCTCCCTTAAGTCCTAATAACACCAGAAGTCTTCATCTTGGACCTAGATAATTCTTATGAAACCATGCAAATCCATTTTTATAAAGAAAAAAGTATTGGCTTAATAAAATAATCATAAAAATGAAAAAAGTTTCATTAGGTAATTTGAAGCAATTATAAGGCCTATGTGTCTGCAAAGAGTACCCATAATCCACAATTTAAATTTTATATACTTAACATTTTGCTATGAACCTTTTTATGTAATAAAGTAGTTTTATGAAGGGATATGAAAAAAATTGAGAGCAATTGTCTTCACAGGAAGTGCAAAGCATGCCCAATATCGTTCCAATCAAGACAATGATTTAAAGCAAGGACTTTGGCAGCTGACTAACTGGCTTCAAACTCAGCATTTACTTTCCTAGCAGTGTGACACGGAATACTTCACCTCAGTTTCCTCCTCTGCAAAATTTGGGTTATAAAAACAACATATTTCATAGGTTGTTGAGATTATTTGATGGGTTAACACATGTGCAGTTCTTCTAATAGTGGGCACCATACAAACATAAATCTAGCTGCTCAATTCAATAACAAATTGGGAAGGTTTATTTATTATGTAATCTCGGTATTTAACTTCGTGAATTAATGCCAAACAATAACCTGAGAGGCTCTTTCAGATTTCTGTTAGCTTCTCTTCAATCACCATACATTACATCATTAGTTTTTGATGTAGTGTTCCATGACTCATTGTTTGCGTATAACACCCAGTGCTCCATGCAGTACGTGCCCTCTTTGATACCCATCATGAGGCTAACCCATCCCCCAATCCCCCTCCCCTCTAGAACCCTCAGTCTGTTTCTCAGAGTCCATAGTCTTTCATGGTTCATCTCCCCCTCCTATTTTCCCCCCTTCATTCTTTCCCTCCTGCTATCTTCTTCTTCTTCTTCTTTTTTAACATATAATGTATTATTTGTTTCAGAGGTACAGGTCTGTGATTCAACAGTCTTACACAATTCACAGCACTCACCTTAGCACATACCCTCCCCAATGTCCATCACCCAGCCAACCCTCCCTCCCACCCCCCACCACTCCAGCAACCCTCAGTTTGTTTCCTGAGATTAAGGATTCCTCATATCAGTGAGGTCATACGACACATGTCTTTCTCTGAATGACTTATTTCACTCAGCATAATACCCTCCAGTTCCATCCACATCGTTGCAAATGGCAAGATTTCATTCCTTTTGATGGCTGCATAATATTCCATTGTATATATCTATACCTCATCTTCTTTATCCATTCATCTGTTGATGGACATCTTGGCTCTTTCCATAGTTGTGGCTTGCCTTTTAAAATTTCATTTTCTGACCTTAATATGTTGATTTTAGAATACGGTAGACAGTAAGGAAGGGCAAGCTGTTCATAATTAATAGAAGGCTATGCTTTTGGAATTCCAGTTCTACTATGTGGATTTTATATTTTATCTTTTATTTCTTTAATGAGTAAGTTGATAAAATAAAAAGAACAAATAATCTGATCCACATATAGCATACATTAATTAGTTTCACTATTTTAATATTGGCTGACCTGAACAAAAGTCCATTTAAATAAGCATCAAAACTCAGCCATGGGATAAGACCGAGGTTGAACTTTCATGTTAGGAGTGTATTTTCTCTTTAAAATGTCAAGCTCTATAATTGTGTGTTTTAGTTTGACTCTCTGTTTGTTTCTGTTTTTATACTATGACCTCTGACATTTGCTGGGACTCATTGTTCATAAAACTTCTGGAATGCACTGTGTGTGGCATTAAAAAATAAGCTTCAAAGTGGTAGTAATTTAAATCTCTTGCTATGTATATTCAAGACATTGCCAAATGTCTTTCAATATACAAAACTGGGGAGGCTTTAATGGTAGGGAATGAGGACTGGGAGGGCAATGGTGGGGAGTGTCAGGGAAAAGAGCCAGTAACTTTTTGGTATATTGTCAATAATATAAAGAGAAATTGCAACAAATAAAGACTGAAACAATTGCCAGAGTGACAGCAATTCAGAATGCTCAAAAATAAGGGGAGGAGGAATGTAGGAAAAAGTAGGAAATAAGAAAGTCTTCTGGTAGCAAAGCTTGGAAAAACAGAATACAGTATTCTCTACTTCTAGTAACAATTTCTGCAAGAGTTTGCCTGCTGGGAATACTATCTTTTTTCTTACAATGTCCTTTAAGCAAGTGTTGTTTTCTTTCTTACTTGACTTGCACTTCATCAGTGTTGTATTTCTCTTAAAATTCAAAGAGATCTTTAACAATCTAAATATGTCTATGCCATATCTGTAAATCAGAGAGCATCATCCCCTGCTCATAACCTGCCAGTGGCTTCTTCATGAGATTTTCCATAACACCCAGACTTCTTAGCATCCCCTTTAGCTGTCTAGTCTAAACAACTTCTCCTCACATACTCTTTTCAAATGATAATGAATGTTTTGCTGTTCTTAGAACAGTCTAAACTCTTCCATCAATTTTCCTGTTCAGGATTTTTACATCTGCATCTTCTTTTGCTGAGAGCACATTCCCTCACATCTCCTCATGGTTTATGAATATCTTTGATCAAATGGCATCTTTTGAGGCAATCTTTCCCTAATGCTAATGCACAACTACCTCTACTCCAGACCAATCACAAACTGACAATGAACCACATTTTATTTTCCTTCACATATCTCCACATAAAATACTATAGAATTAAAAATATTGTAAGATATATATTTGTATGCTTTTTAATTGCCTGTTTCCATCCCCCCCACCAAATGCATGTTCTATGAGGAATGGCACATTATTTACTGATGAAATGCAAATAATCTGTCATCAAATCCTATCAGTTTGGTACTTTGGAATAATTACCTGCAACAATTGTCTCTGTTGTTCCAGCGAAGTATCTCCAAGATTCTGGCTGGTAGCAGTGGACCATAACTACAGAGAGCTCCAAATTTTCCCCAAAAGAACTGACCTTATTTGAAATAGAGTGTGGGAATGTTCAAAACTGTGGGCACTCTTCAAAACAGTAGAGATTCTGGTGGTAAGCAATTAGAGATTTTGGCAGTACCATGAGAACCACAAACTAAATCATAGGCCAGCTAATTTACAAGAGACAACCAGGAAAACAGACAGGTAAGAGAAGCCCACTTGGGGTGAGAAAAAAACCTCAAAGGCTAACCTCAAAAAATTACTGCAAAGGGGCCTGAACTTACCTAAATCAGATAGAATATTCTGTACCTCGTGGGATTATCAAAAACAATAGAGCAATCAGGCAGCAATTAATGAAACATTGCAGCTGGGTATGGCACCAGCAGAGGCGAATAGTTTAACAGAAAGATCAGAAAAAGTACATGGGTCAAGTAGAGCCAAGCAAAAATCAATGTCATTCCAGCGTGATTGTGCACATGCCCAAGGAGGTGATGTCTTGAGAAGCAATGTCAGAGCTTTAGTACTACAAGGGAAGTAGACTTCGCTGAAATAGTTCAGCCAAGTCATTCAGGAAATAACAAGCAAACAACAAGACCAGGGGAAATCTTCCAAAGTTGCTACTATATATTATCTGAAGTCTATAGTTTTAAGCAAAATGGCATGTAATGAAGCAGGAAAGCGTAACCCACACATGTGGGGGGGACAAAGCAAGAAGGAGAAATTGCCTGAGAGTCTGCCAGAATATCAGATTAAACAAAGTCTTCAAAGGGGGCCATTTAAAAAATGTTCAGAGGAGTGACATTAGTAAGATGGTACAGTAAGAGATCTCAGTCTCCCCTCCACTGCCCCCCACTCAAAATTAGACAGTTAATCCATGAACAAAAATAGCCACTGGGACGGCTCAAGAGTCCAATTAAGAACCTACAGCAACACAGTGGTGATAAAACCAAAAAAAAAGAGGGAAAATAACCACACAGAACATCACGGGAAAGAGAGGTTTATTCGGGATGTCTAGAA
This sequence comes from Leptonychotes weddellii, assembly GCF_054177405.1. Classification (NCBI taxonomy): domain Eukaryota; kingdom Metazoa; phylum Chordata; class Mammalia; order Carnivora; family Phocidae; genus Leptonychotes; species Leptonychotes weddellii. Next base: position 154,559,920 of record NC_138370.1, on the reverse strand, counting down.
ACAGCTACAAAGACAGAAGGATTAAGGTCAGCAGTAGTCACATAGCAGGGTCATCATGGTTCCCAGGGGCCTGCGCTATGGAGGACGCTGCAAGACTTTGCTGCTGAGGACCTCCACAGTCCCCACGAGAGCTGCAGTCTCACCGCAGCTATCACAGCGGAGGACTCCACAGTGTTTTTCCGCACAGACCCCAGGAGCCTGCTCTGCAAAAGAAACCGGCCGCCGTTCCCCACGACGGCACCGCCTTTGGAGAGGGAGACGCAGCCATACCTGCGCTGTCCTGGAAGGAGCTACTGTTGAACTACCCTGGAACCAGAGCTGATAGCTTCCTTCAGCACCGTACACACCCCTAACTAGGAGCCGTGACTGGCCTGCACTTCAGATCCCGGCTCCGAGGCCACTCCGAACACACTCCAGACCCTAGTCCCACCTGCTGCAGGCGCTCCTGAATCTCAGGCAATGGAGCCTTGCCTGGAGAGTAGCCAGCGCCTTGGACCCCAGGGTTGCTGTCTGTCCATGTGTGCCTGTGCCCCAGATCCTGACTCTATGACTTGCCACGTCAGTCCATGCCTGAGGCATAGGAATCATCACTGATGACAGTGTCCCAGACCCAGAGTGGTTCCCACTGCACAAGAGACCACATTGCAGGCTCTGGCTCCATGGCTGCTCTAAAGGTAATTGCACATCGGACATCTGTTCTGCCACCACTGTGGGGTGCCCACAAGTTGGATGTGGTGGCAACAGGGATCCCTTTGGCCATGTTATCCCCATGGGAGAAAAAGACATCAAGTGGTCCCCAGCAGTCTTTGCCACCAAAACTCCAAGAGCACTTACCAGATACCTGCAGCCTTTGTCCCTGAAGATCCCTGCAATCTTCAACCAACACTGACCTCAGCTAACAGAACTGCATGGAGACTACACAGCCGGGCCTTGCGGGAGCTGAAACTGCCACACCCAACCAACTGGTACCCTCATGCTCACCTGGAGAGGAAAAGTCTCTCTCCATCCATATCAGTCCATAAAGTCTAGACAAGGTGACTGCTCCATCAAATGCATAGCATCAACAGTAGGATACCCCCAAAAAAGATAAAATATTGAAATGGCCAAAATCTGGAATAAAAGCTGTATTGTTAACAATCTTAAGGGAGAAAAAAAAAATATTTTAAGGGAATACTATGAATGACTCTATATTAACAAATTATATAACTTAGACAAAATGGACATGTTCCTAGAAAGATACAAGCTACCAAAAATTACTCAAGAAGAAATAGAATATCTGAGTAGACACAGAACAATAAAAGAGACTAAATGATTAATTAAAAAACTCCCACAAAGGAAATCTCAGGTCCAGGAGACTTTGCTCATGAATTCTACCAAACATTTAAAGAAGAATTAATAACATTTTTTTCTCACAAACTCTTTTAAAATATAAAGAAAAAAAAATTCCCTTACTCATTCTGTGAGGTCATCCTGATACCAATACTACATAGAGACCTCAGGAAAAATAAAACTAAAGAACAATATTTGTTATTAATATAGATACAAAATCCTCCACAAAATACTAGTAAGCCAAATCCAGCAATAGTATTAAAAGTGTTATACATCAAGGCCAAAAAGGATTTATTCCAGTAATGCAACATTGACTTAAAATCTGAATATCAGTTAATATAATACACCACATCAGTAGAGTAAAAGATAAAACCATATGGTCATCTAACTGGACACTGAAAAAAACATTTAACACATCTAACACCCTTTCATGATACAAGGACTTAACAAGCTGGGAATAGAAGGAAATTTCTCCAACTAATAAAGGGCATCTAAGAAAAGTCTACAGCTAACATACTAAATGGTCAAGGATTGAATGCTCTCCCCTTGTGAGCAGAAACAAGACAAGAATGTACATTCCAGATCCTTCCATTCAACATTTTACTGGAGGTTCTAGACAGAGAAATTAGCCAAGAAAAAAAAAAAATTAAAAGCATCCAGAGTGGAAAGGAAAAGGTAAAACTATCTCTATTTGCAGATGATATGAGTTTATATATAGAAAATCTGAACGAGGCCATGTAGAAATATTAGAACAAATGAACTAGTTCTGTAAGATGGCAGAGCACAAGATAAATAGACAATACTGAATTTTGTTTTTATGCTAGCAATGAAAATCTAAAAATTAAATTAACAAAACAATTCCATTTACTGTAGCATCAAAAAGAATAAAACACTTAGGAAATATTTAAGAAAAGAAATGCAAAACTTATACTCTGAAATTTATAAAATGTCGTTGAAAGAAATTAAAGATCCAAAGAACTGGAGAGACACCCCGTGTTAAAGGATCAGAAGACTTATAACATTAAGAAGATAATACTCCCCAAATTGATCTGCATACTTAACTCAATCCATATAAAAATGTCACTTGGCTTCTTTTCAAACACGAGAAGCTAATCCTAAAATTAATATGGAAATTAATGTGCCACTGATTAGCTAAAGCAATTTTATAAAAAAAGAACAAAGTTAGGATACTTTCACTTCCAACTTCAAAATTCAGTCCAAGCTACAATAAATACAATGTGATACCAGTTTAAGTATCGTCATATGGATTAGTAGAATAAAATTGATTATCCAGTAAACTTCTTTATTTACTGTTAATTGACTTTTGGCAAGAGTGGCAAGACCATTACATGGGGTGGGGGTGTAGGGGATTAATAACTCTTTCAACAGATGATGCCAGGACAACTGGATATCCACATTAAATAAATACCATACACAAAATCTAAATAAAAATGAGTCATAGTCTTAAATGTAAGCGCTTAAACTATAAAACTCTTAGAAGAAAATATAGGTACATTTTTGTGACCTTGAATTAGGCAATGGTTTCTTAAATATAATTCCAAAGCACAGGTTACAAAAGAAAAGTAATTGTAATTCAAAAGGTACTATCAAAAAAAGTTAAAAGTCAACTCACAAAATGGGATAAAATATTTACAACTCATATATCTGATAAGGAGATTATATTTAAAATATAGGAACAAAACTTAAAATTCAATAGTAAAAAGACAAATAACCCAAATAAAAATTGAGCAAATTATCTGAATAGACATTTCTTCAAAAATAATGTGCAAGTGACCTATAAACATATTAGAAGATGGTCAACATTGTTAGTCAATATGGGAAAATACATCATGAACACAATGAGCTCCTGGTTCATACCCACTGGGATGGCTATAATAAAAACAAAACAAAACAAACAAAAACAAACAAACAAAAAAAAAACCCCAGCTATTTCCAAATGTTTGTGAGGATGTGGAGAAATTGGAACCCTTATATACTGCTACACATAAAGTAGAGGTTCTCCCTTGGAAAATAGTGTGGCATTTCCTCCAAAGTTTAAAAATGTAGTTACCATATGTCCCAGCAATTCTATTCTAGATATATATCCAAGAGTAAGGAAGACAATAACTGCTACATTAATGTTTATAAGATTATTCATAATAGTTTCAAAGTAGAAAACACTTAAAATCTATTAACTGATGAATTGATCAACATTGGTATATTTGATACAGCTGGATGTTTTTCAGCAATATAAAGGAATGAAGTACTGATACATGCTGCAACATTAATAAACTTTGGAAACATTATTCTAAGTGAAAGAAGCCAGCCACGAAACACCACATATTATTTAATTCATTTTATATGAAATATCCAGAATAGGAAAATTCTTTTTTTTTTTTTTTAAAGATTTTATTTATTTGAGACAGAGAGAATGAGAGAGAGCATGAGAGGGAGGAGGGTCAGAGGGAGAAGCAGACCCCCTGCCAAGCAGGGAGCCCGATGCGGAACTCGATCCAGGGACTCCAGGATCATGACCTGAGCCAAAGGCAGTCGCTTAACCAACTGAGCCACCCAGGCGCCCCAGAATAGGAAAATTCTTAAAAAGATTAGTGATTACCTATGCCTTGGGGCGGTGGCAGTAAATGAGGAGTGATTGCTAATGGATACATGTTTTCTTTACAGAGTAATGAACATGTTCTAAAATTGTAATGTATAATTCTGAAAAACCATTCAATGGTAAAACTTTAAATGGGTGAATTGTATGGTATATGAATTATGTCTCAATATAGCTGTTATATAATTTTATAAAGTACACTTACTAATGGAAATAAAAAGTATAAGAATTATCTAAAATAGAAATGAAATTTGTATTATTATTATTATTATTATTATTTTGCTATGAAACACTTACTGGTGGTCCCCAACAGGGCAACTAACAGAATATGGAATGTTAGGGCAATTCTTATTCTTATGATCATGCATGTTTGATTACTTGAAGTCTCAAGTTATGTTTTATTATTGTCTGAAATGTCCATACAACAATTTCTAAGCAAATTTCTTACAAATTCAGCATCTTCCTTTAAAACAATTTAGATTAACAAATGCTTACAATTAGAGAAGTTCAATATGTGTTAAACATATGTTCATTTTTTGTAGCTTTGATTTTTTGTTTGGATTTTATAAATTTTTCAAGTTATTTCAAGTTCTCTTTAACTTGTTATTTGAATGTTCTAAGGTATTTGTAAGCAAATCCCTAATATTTTTTAGTAAGTATATAATTCCGCAGCAGCTAATTAAACATCTGTGGACATTATTTATGCTATACAAATTATACTAGAAAAAAGTATAAATTCTCTTAGAATTAGCGCCATGGTAGAATTAATGGTTAGAACAAAATAAATGAGCATGAGCAAAAATAAACAAAATCAGAAATTTAGAAACATAACCATTGCATTACTTGAAGTTTGAAAATATATCTAAGTATGTGATGTAATAATCAATTAAAATATTTATATATAATAAAGCTTACAGAAGTAGAAACAAAAAATTTGGTGCTAAAGATAATCTTCAAGGTAGTTGTTTTGCACAGTAGTGCGGGACTGTAAAAACGACTTTGAAAGCTAAAATTATGGAAAATGATATTAATGAGTGTGAAAATTATAACTGTTTCATAATCCATTAAAAACTGTCAAAATACCAAAATATCTTTTTAATATCTGCTATAAATGTGAAGGGAAATGAAAGAATAGAACTCATATTGCCCTGCATCATGTTCCCCGCTCTGAGGGGAATCTGCTTCTCCCACTCCTTCTGCTCCTACCCCCTGCTCATACCCTCTCTGTCTGTCTCTCAAATAAATAAATAAAATATTAAAAAAAAATAGAGCTCATATTTATTTGATGCACTGTTATTTAAAACATTAAAGTATTTTTATTCTTTAAAAAAATTCTTATCTAGAATAGTTTGAGCAATGCTGGCCTTCTTTTTATCATGTAACTTTTAACATGGAGTGTCCATCTTTTCAATGACTTAGCAGACTGTCTTACTCCTTTCCAAGTTTGGAACCCACATTTAATCCCTTGCACTTTAAATGTTGTGAAATATCTCTGACAGTTACTTTAAAGTGAAATGTTTTTCTGGTGTTACTTTCTCTAGAACAAATTCATCTTTTTTTGTTAAATCATTTTTCTCATTTATGTTAGTAAGTTCACTTTCACTATGTTCCTCTAGAGTCTCTAGAAAAGCAGCTATATCAACAGGTATTCACTTTATAACTCCATTTATGTTTTAATTCTAATTTCTCTTCTAGTGTTACCACTTTTCATTTCTTTGCTGTACCTTCACTTTGTCAATTACCACCTGAATTTTTTTTTAAGATTTTTTTATTTAATTGAGAGAGAGGGGCAAAGGGAGAAGGAGAGAGAGTGAATCCTCAAGCTGACTCCATGCTGAGCACCAAGCCTTATGGGGCTGGATTCCAGGACCCTGAGATCATGACCTGAGCTGGAAATCACCAGTCTGCTGCTTAACTGACTGAGCCACCTAGGCACCCCTGAATTATCCATTTTTTAATATGATGAGGATGGATTTACATTATGAGATAAGAAATCAGGAAAACCTCACATTTTCTTTGTGCATGAACTGAATAACAGCTTATACACAGAGCAATCGTTGACAGACTTTGAAAGAAGTGACTTGTTCCTGATCATGATGCATATCTATTATTTATGTAGTTAGTGATTCACTCATAGATTGGAACAGCAAACTTTGTACCTTGTGTAATTACTGACAACATACCATGGTAAATGGAATTTGAACCATGTTATTGGGGGACCAGTGTTATTTAACTAAATCATGGTTACTGAAATCTGTGCATATCAGAAGGTTGCAATTGAAGATGGGCTGTATTCTACATAAACCACTTGGAAGCTTTGGGAAGGTTTGAGGAAATTCATTTATATAATTATTATAAACATAGTTTTCTATTTCTTTTGTTGAGTATTTGATGGAAATTTTATTGTCAGACAAAATAGAAGCTGATAATCAATTCTTAAAACTCTTGGGGAGATTCTAACATGTAGGACTGAAAAATAAGCTTGTTCAACATAACTGAATTGTCTTATTTTCTTATAAAATAAATATAAAATATAAAATAGATGAAGAAAAGTATTATTTTATAAAGTATAAAATAATTTTAAAAGTAAACATAAACATAGTATTACAAATACTTAATATAATTAATGTAATTTGTCAAACTGTATTACCAAGTGACAGGAATTATGTTAAATGCTTTATGGAAAATTATCATTTAATCTTCATAACTCTTCTAAAAGGTAGGTGTTATCTTCCCCATCATATAGCTGAGGCAAGGTAGTTTAATGTTATAACATTTTCACAACTAAAAATTTGGGATTAATATATGAACCTATTTTGTTCTAATTCAAAACCCCATAATTGTGTTACACCGAATTTGATACAAATAATGATCTAATATTTAATTGAAGCTACATATTTTTAACCATATTTGTATCTTTGCTTGATTTCTTGTATTTGCAAATTTCTTTATCTCTCTCTCTGTCTCTTTGTCTCTCTCTCTCACACACTCTTTTTAAATGAGATCTAGAGTCTTGCCACTCAAGGTATTAACTGCAAACTGAAAGCATGGACTTCACTTGGGAAATTCATTAGAAATTCAGAATATTAGATCCCATCCAGAACCTATTAAAATCAACCCAATTTTAAGAATATGACTGGGTCATATATTTTCTGAATAAACTTTGGGTAGCAGTGATCTAGATTACCAACTACTCACTAACTGAGTTTTGTTTAAAATATGTGTTTTTTTTTAATTGGAAATCACCTATAAAAGGACTTAATAGAGAAAAAAAAGATATTTATAAACCAAAGAGTTCTTATAATTCCATGTTCCTTTCTCATGTCAAAAGCAACCAATATCTTGAAATTTTTATTTAAGCATTCCATGCTTTTCTTGATAATTTTAACAAATATATATCTTTAAAGAATTCTTCAGTTTTCTATGTTTTCAAACTTTATATGAATGAAATCATACTGTTGATATTTTCATCTGCTTGTTTTTTCATTCACCATTATGTTCCTGAAATTCATGCATAGTAATTGTATTGCTTTACCTCATTAATTTTCACTGTGGAATAGAATTCAATGATGTGAATACACCAAAATTTATTTATTTATTCTCTGGAAATTGTTCACTTCAACTGGTTTTAGTTTGAAGTTAGAACAGTTATTGCTGCTATGAAACTTCTTGTATACATCCCTGGAGTATATGCTTATAAACTGGAATTACTGTGTCATAAGTTATATACATTATATGGCTATATAATTTTCAAAATATTTACTTTCAGTTTATGTATTGACCTTATCATGGACCAGTAACAATAGTTCACAAAGTAGTATAAGTCTCCACCCACAATATAAAGAATACTGAATTATAGTGAATTGATTATATTGAATTTACTGGAAAAAAAAAAAGAAACACAAAATAGAATCAATCAAAGATTTATTTTGCATTCTGACATTTTGGTGTGATTATTTCATACACAATATATACATTTTCCATAATGCATTCACAGGCTAAGTTATTACTCTTTATTAGCTTAATATTTTACAATTTTAATGTTTTTTATTTGAATGATTATTTTCTATCATACATTGATAAATGCTGGATATATATAAATGGCATATTAATGAGATACATGTATCAAAAGAGCTTTTTTGTGTAAAAGCATTAAAATGAAGGATGATATTCATATTTTGGAATTGGAAAAGGATACTCTCATACATTGCTTACAAGCAGGTATTTTTTTAGAGAATATTAAATAATATGCATTAATAATAATGCATACCAAAATACATAACAAATTCCTCTATAAAAATTTGCTTTGAAGTAAGAAATAAATCAAAGATATATCATTTTTAGCTGGATATTTAATAGAAATTTTAAAATCCTTTCACATTTCAATTAAATATACCCAAATTTCAAATACATTAGCAAACACTTTGTTAAAAAATATGCATATATAGGTAAAGTGTGCTCTGGAATACAAGAATTTGTGAAAAGAGAGGAAATGTTTTCCTCATACTATAGCAACTGAGGGAAATTATTCAGTGGGACTGAAGCTGGGTAACATAATATGATGACTAAGTCAAAATCTGATGACTGAGTCTAGTGAGAAGATATTCAAAACCCAAAATGTGCAGTAAATGTATAGAACTACAAATTTGGGTAAAGTACATTAGTAATAAATTAGTTGTAAATAACTCTCAATTAAAAAAATGCAAATTCTACTTTAGGAAGGCTCTATAATTATAGATAATTTTCAAATGAATCATTTTATTGTTTGTTTAAAATGAATTTTCTCATTATCATATAAAAACATACCTATTCTCACTTTTCATTTGTTGCTAAAATGATTTTTTTTCAACTAAGAAAACCACCACTTTAGTTCTTCACTGTTCTTTCCTGTTACTCCTACCTGTATTTTCTTTCACAGTAGTTCCTTAAATATAAGCTTAATTTTAAATGTTTTTGTTAAACACTGTCTTAATATACACATAGTACATATGTGAACCTAATTCATAATTATTAGTCATGTTTATCAAACACTTACATAGTTTATGTTCACACTCTTCAGTGTCTAAGGAACTTGAAGTACAACGACTAAGACTTACTCCGGTACGGCTCCCCATGAGAATCTTTCATGCTCCATTTGTCACTCTTTAACTCCCTTAAGTAATTTTGATACTGAAAATGCTCTCTGAGGACTCCTACTTAGTTATTTGGCTTAGAAAACATTTAGAAGTTGCTGACAACTACTCACGCTAATATTCTTTCTTAAATATGGTAAAATTAAGCTTGTCCCACTAAGAATGGGAGGAGCTTTATTATGGAAAGTTCTGTAGCTTTGACTTTATTTGAAGACACTAAATGAACATTTACTGAGGTAAGTATTCACTGGAAATAATTTCAAGTTACATTAAATGCTATTCATGAATAAATAGATTCACTTACTGAACAAAGATTTACTGGTATCTTCTTTGCTTCTAATATGGTTCTAGTTGCTATGGTTTTAGCAGTGAATGAATAAGAAATTATCCTGAGGCATGCAGCAAACATTGTTAGATTAAGAGACAAAATAAATAAACCTACTTTCAAATGTCAGGTAATAATCACTGGGGAAGACTACACTGAGAAGGGAGCACTTGAAAATACAGTCCAAAATTTTAAAAGGCATATGTGAAAAATATGATTCATAGTATAAAGAAGAAATATCAGTCAGCGTGAACAGAACCAACGATAGTACAGCAATTATAATGCATAGACAAATTCTTTAAAATTAACAGAACACATATTTAATGAGTCTAGTGAAAAAAGTTGACAATAGTGTTTGAAAAGATGAAGCATTTTATTTTTTTTTTAATTTTTTTTTTTTTAAAGATTTTATTTATTTATTTGACAGAGAGAGACACAGCGAGAGAGGGAACACAAGCAGGGGGAGTGGGAGAGGGAGAAGCAGGCTCCCCACAGAGCAGGGAGCCCGATGCGGGACTCGATCCCAGGACCCTGGGATCATGACCCGAGCCGAAGGCAGTCGCTCAACCAACTGAGCCACCCAGGCGCCCCGAGATGAAGCATTTTAGAAGGTATGGCAAACTATGAAAAAGAACTAAATGAAAATCCTAGAGTTAAATAATTCAATATCTGACATTTTTCAAAAAAGCATTGGATACAATTGGTAGAACACAACTGAAAAAAGAATAAGCATACTTAAAATATAATTATCCAAAGTGAAGCATTGAGAGAAAGCAAAATTGAAAAAAACTAAACAAGTCTTAGTGACTTGTGAGATGCTATCAAGTGGTCTAACTGAGGAATAATTGGAGTATAATTGGATTTCCTGAAGACTAGAAAAGACAAAATGAAACAGAATATACATTATTAATATAGAACTATATATATATGTAGAGAGAGAGAGACAGACAGAGACAGAGAGATGGGGACTGGAGAGAGAGAGATTAAGAGAGAGAAATGTTTGACAAAATCAACATCAAAATAAAAACCCAAACAATATGATCACATTTGACTGAGGTTGCCCACAAATACCCTGCTCAGTAAGTACAAAGAAAATCAAATGCAGACCGATCACTCATCTTGATGAAAACTACAAATAATGCTCAAAATTTAAAAGCAAATGGGGCTGGGAGTAGGGAGTATGTATTACATACAAGAGAATCATGATAAGAATAAGCACAGAATTATCATCAAGAAATTGAAGAAGAAGCTAGAATGTGTAAAAAAAAAAAAAGTATTTAAATACTGGGTAAATGGTGTGTGGGGGGGAACATAACAACATAGAATTCTATATCCTGTAAAAGTAGTTTTAAAAATGAAGCAAGAGCAAAGTGGTTCCATAAATAGCTCCCAGTTTTTGTCTCCCAAACAAATATCAAAAACAGGCAGAATCAGTTACACAAATAAGGAGCTTAGAAGTTGCTACTCTGTCTTAACAGCAAGCAAAAGCTGAACAGACTGAAACATCAACAGCTCTTCTTGGATCCATAAGAGAGGGGCAAATACAGAGCAACCCATTATTCCAATATTGGAGAGACAGACAGGTGATTACAGGGACTCTCAGTTTACGGAGCAGAGACTCTTCAGCAGAAACCACCTCAGGAACCAAACTGGGGTAGGAAAACCTGAACTGTAATTGAAAAATTGCTGGAGGCTCAGTATTGGACAACTCTGAGGGTTAAAAACTTCAGGGTGCTCCAGTCATATGGGAGTCTCCATAATAGTGTGAGACTTACCTCCAGGAACCTCACCAGTTTCCCACAGTAAATACTGGATGAAAAAAAAAAATCCCTTTTTGCTTTCAGCAGGGGAAGGGGAAAGAAACCGTGTGGGGCTATTTCAGAGCACTCTGTTCTTTTTGACAAGGTCTTCCCTCCGGGGACACTAGTTAGTCAGAGCCTAAACTCCTAGAGTATTATCAGAGCCTAACTGAACAGCAGTTTCTAGCCATCATGTCTCACAAGAGGAGAGAGAAAAAAAATCTGAGAAATACTTGCTAAGTTTATAGTTCAAGGCACAAGCTCACGAAAAGACTGAGACCTGATCATAGCATTTAGAACAATTCTCCTTGCCCCACACTTCACCATATTACTAAAGGCGTATTTAGAGCACATCTCTTTACCAGGTACATCATGTCTGACAATTAAGAAAAAATTGCTAGCCATAACAAAAGGCAAAAATAAAAAAAAAACTTGAAGAACACATGGAACATTTTCCAAGCTAGATCACATTCAGTCCCAAAACAAGTTTCAGTAAATTTGAAAAGTTTGAAATTATAAAAAGTGTCTTTTCTGGAGACAGTAAATGCAATGAAGCTACAAGTCAGTAACAAAAGGAAACTGGAAAATTCACAAACGTGTGGAAATAGTATACTCCTGAACAACCAAAAGATGAAAAAAGAAATCATGATGGAAATTAGAAAATACTTACAGAGAAATAAAAATATAACAGAACATACCAGTAGTTATGAGATGCACAAAGGCAGTTAGCAGATGGAAATTTATACCTGCAAATATCTACATTAAAAAAGAGGAAAGATCTCAGTCAAAAACCTAATTTTACACCTTGAATAACCAGAAACAGAACAGCAAACTAAACTCAAAATTAATAGATGGGATGAAATACTAGTGTCAACAAATAAAATAGAGAATAGAAAAACATTAAGGGAGGATCACAAAACAAGATCAACGAAATTGAAAAAGACATTTAGCTAGAATGACGAAGGAAAAAAGAGGGAAAACACAAATAACTAAAAGTGAAGGTGAGGATATTACTACTGACCTTATGAAAAGAAAAAGGACAATAAGAAAATAAATAAACGATTGTACTCCAACATATTAGATCATCTAGATAAAATGGACAATTTCTAGTAACATAAAAGTTACTTAATCTGACTTAAGAGTAAATAGAAATAATAGAATAAATAGAAATTTCAATATACCTATAGAAAGTAGTAACATTAAATCAGTAATCAAAAATTTCCCCCCAAAAGAAAAATCCAGATGGTATCGTTGGTGAAGATTACTAACCATTAAAATAGATTAATACCAATCCTCAAATTTATGTGAAAAATAGAAGAGAATAAATCACTTCCTAACTCACTCTGTGAGTTCATTACTCTAATACCAGATAAATAATCACAAGAAAAAATTCCAGATCGGCATCCCTTATAAGTGTTGTTGCAAAAATCCTTTACAAAATACTAACAAGCTGAATCCAATGGCATGTGACCACATGACCATTTCACAGCAATGAAACGTTGATTTAGCCTAAGAAAATCAATCAAATATTACACATTCATGTGGGGGGGAGGAAGGAAAAGTAGGGAAAAAAGGAAAAAAAAAAAATCGTCGCAATCATTGCAAAGAAGTTATTTAATAAATTCCAATACCCTTTCATGATTAGACACATACACACACACTCACTCACTCAGAAACCTGGGAATAGGGCCCTGAATTGCCAAAACAACATTGCAAAAGAATATATTTAGAACACCTGCAAATATCTACATTAAATTTCCAAAGTTACTTCAGCACTACAGTAATAACAACAGTGTCTGTCCTATGGCATAGAAATAATACATAGATCCTTGGAATGGAACTGAGTCCAGAAATAAACTGTACCTCTCTAGCCAATTGATCTTTCACAAGAGTGTGAAGTCCATTAAGTGGGGAATGTATCACCAAATGGTGCTGATACGATGATTTTTCACATACATTGATTTTTCACACCCTACCTCACTCCATATACAAAAACTAATTCAAAAAGATTCAAACACTTAAATATGTGTTAAAACCATAAAACTTTTAGAAGAAAACATAAAGGTAAATCTTCATGACTTTAGATTTGTAATGGATTTTTAAATATGACTCCACAAGCACAAGAAACAACAGAAAACATAGGTAAATTAGAAATCATCATTTTAAAAAAATGCATCAGAGGACATTTCCAGAAAGTAAAAAGACAACCTACAGCATGGAAAAAAAAAAAAAAATCTGTAAATCGTATATCTGAGAAGGGCTTAATATCTAGAATATATATATTTTCAAAGTTCCTGAAACTCAACATCAAAAAGAGGAGCTCATTAAAAATTGGGCAAAGGATATGAGTAGGAATTTTACCCAAGAAGATATACAAATTGCCAAGAAAAGCTGTTCCACATCAGTTATTGTGCAAGAGACTCCCTACGACAAACAATGATCATGGCTAAAATGTCAAAACTGCCTAGTAAGCCCCCTGAAAAGACCCTGGGATTCTCCAGGGATCTCTCAACCTCAAAGTTACAGTTCAGTATGGCTTAGGAGATGTTTTATGATTTATGATCCAAAATGATCTAAAGTACCTTTTTTCGATTGCAAATGTAAATGAGCAAAAAAACAGTACTATTTTTGTTTAAAAAAGACATGTTTACCATTTATCCGTATGTTTATTTTACCACCTGGTAAATATAATTAATCGCAGGCATCTGACTCTCATTGCTTAACAAAAGAATAAGCAGGACTAGGCATGGTTCACTTGAATTCATCTTCAATCCTGTAAAGCAAAGAGCCTATCCAGGCTAGAGTGCTAGCCATGGGATGCACAGATAGGTCCTGTCTTTATCTCCCTTGCAGTAACAACTCAGAGTAGCAAGGTTTAGTAGCTTTGTTTAAGACCATGCCATTTAGTTAAGGATACAAAAAGTACCCTTCCTACTTCCTGCTTCTCACTAAGCAAGGCTCGGCAGGACGCCCACAAAGTTTCACTTTTGTGTTGCAAAAGCCAATTCAAAGATGCCTTCTAAAAGGCAAGTAAGCACTGAGTCAGGAAACATGGAAAGAGGCTCAGAGGGAATGGCAGCTCCTCAGGAGGGAGGATGCATCACTGGTTATATGTGAACAGTCCAGATGTGGAGTTGATATTGCCAATCCGAAAGAGACTAGACAACTGGGAATGCACGGAAAAAAAAGTTGCCAGCTACCTTTTGCTCTGGGAAGGTCTTCTGGATTCACAGGGACAACAGGATTCAGCTCTGCAGTCACTTGTTTTTGATCCCTCTCACCTACTTCAGTGATTGCCATCATCCCACTGTACAACTTCAAACCCCAACGCCCAGTTACTCACATCAGCATATTTAATGATACGGCCACAAGTGCAGAAACTCTCTTTTTACCTTAATGCAATGCTGCGCTCTGGTTTTATATCATAATATTAGTTATAAAAGGGTCCTTTGGTATTTGGATAACATCATTCCCTTGAATACATAGCAAAACAGGCACTTCAAATACAGAATACCTAAAAAATTAAAATTGTTACATAGGGAGCAGCTCCTTCTTGGCGAAGCACTATGCTAAGTATTTTCCAAGTAATAATCATAAAACCCTCACAACTTCTCCATGAAGTAGCATTAGTATTACCTTTTAATTAAGGAAACCAATGCTTAGAGTATGGGGAGAATAAGATCACAAACTTATTAGTGATAAAGGCTGGGTTAGAATCAAATTTCTTAAACTCCAAAATTCATTCCCAGTAATCAGAAAGTGATAGTACCTCTTTATATCAATATGATTAACTTTATCTTTAAAGAAATGTCTACTTTATTGAAATTTATGTAAAAATTTGTTCAGAACTACTGATATTGAACAGATGGTCATAGATAACCTCAATGAATACACTGATAATAAGTTACAATACAGAAAAAGAAATCGTTAAGATAGGAAAGATGATTCAGGCAACTGAACAATGATTGAATATAAGCTATTTGTAATGAAATATTCTGGGCGTTCGCAAATCAACAGGAGTAAATGCACTGAGTTCTGTATATAGATAACACCAATCATTAGCTATATGCAATCCATAATATCTTCTCTGCATATAGAAAATAAAAAATCAAAACTCATAATTTCTGTGGAACACTAAAACCAGAAGGAAGGTTCAGATAATTACCTCCCATACCTCTAACTCCATATTTGCAATTTTTAACCAAAATAATAGGTGCATGAATATATAAATCCAGAGTTAATCCTCATTTATTCTGATGTAGTAACTTATTATACAAATATCTTGCACTCATTAGTAAACTATGGTGGGTTTTAAAAAAAATTCTTTTTGTTTCTAGCTATTTTCTAAGAAATTCTAGGTGTTCTTTCCTCCTATTTCTCTCCTTATTGTTAGCAAGAAAGGGACAAATAAAATATACATTAAAAACCAAGTTGAAGTCATAAGCAAACTGGGATTTATCAACAAAGACCATTCTTTTTTTTTTTTTTTTAAGATTTTATTTATTTATTTGAGAGAGAGAATGAGATAGAGAGAGCATGAGAGTGGGGAGGGTCAGGGGGAGAAGCAGACTCCCCGCTGAGCAGGGAGCCCGATGTGGGACTCTATCCCAGGACTCCAGGATCATGACCTGAGCCGAAGGCAGTTGCTTAACCAACTGAGCCACCCAGGCGCCCAACAAAGACCATTCTAACATCAAGTTGCAAACCTTTTCTGTTTCCCCCTAGAACTATGCCCTGTCCACCTCCACCTCTTCTTTCTTCTCTGCCAAACCTCTCAACGCTTTCAAAATTGTGTTTGTCCTCTAAATGCCATACCAAATGGCAACCTCTTCCAACCAAATAAAAAGAAGAACAATAACAACAACAAAACCCCTCTCATTATGTATTATTTACCATCATATATTTTTCTATTGTGGCATTTACACACACACACACACACATATTAGTTTTGCTTCTGCCACCACCTTTAATAAATTACAAATGGTGGATTGCTTTTCTAGGTACCTTATATCCTCAGCAGCACTGAATAGAAAAGTATGGGTGTGTGTCCAATGAGAAAAAAATTTATAATTTAATAAGAATTTAAGGATAATTAAAATTAGAAAACACTAACTTTTGGCTATGATATATAGTAATAGAAAAATAAATTATTTCCCCAATTTTAATTTGTTCAAAACCCTCTCTGAGTGTTTTTGATGAGCCAGTAAATTTTCATATATTAACATAAAAATTGAAAACCCTCAAAGCAGATTTTGTACTACTATTAATGTGTTTGTTATATAGGGTGAAAGTAACTCATTATTAATAGCAGCAACCACTGTTAAAATGTAAGTTTCTGTCTGAAGTATGCTATCTACTTGGTATCACAGTAGTTTAAAGTTGTTAAACTGTAAATGCAGATTATTTTTATAGGGAATTATGAAGCATTTATTCATAATCAATATTTTCAAATTTCTATACATTTCAAGATGGCAAATCTCATGACATTCTGCCACCTTGTAGAAAATAATAGGAAACCACCTTAACACACTGAAAATGCAGGAAGGAAAAAAGTCTCTTCTGATAAATCGCAACCAAGAGTGAGCTTGCTCTCACATAGATGTAGAGTTCAAATTTATACAACTTTGTAAAAGTGTGAATTGCAAACTAAGAAATTAATTTAATGTGGTACTAGATTGATAGTTCTACCTTAGGGTTGATAGAAACAAGCTAAAATTTCTTTAGTGAAAAGCATTACCTACTATTTGCGACACCATGGATGGACCTTGAGGGCATTATGTTATGTAAAATAAGTCAGAGAAAGACTAATAATGTATAATCTCACTTATATGTGGAATAAAAACAAAAAAAACAAACTCAGAAAAAAGAGATCAGATTTGTGGTCATAGGAGGGAGGTAGTGCATAGGGGCAGGGGGAATTGGATGAAGGTGCTCCAAAGTACAAACTTCCACTTATAAGATAGATAAGTATTTAGGGATTTAATGTACAACACTATGGCTACAGTTTACACGGTTTATTTAAAAGTTGCTAAGAGAGTACATCCTAAAAGTTCTCATCACGAGGAAAAAAACATTTTTTTTCTTTTTTTTTTTTGTGTCGATATGAGATAATTGGATGTTAACTAAACTTACTTTGGTAATCATTTCACAATACATGTAAATAAAATCATTCTGCTGTTCACCTTAAAACTTATACAATACTATATATTCATTATATCTCAATAAAAATAAAATGGAAAAAAAAAGCATTACTCATATATATCTTCAGGGTTCCACAGATGAAATTCAAAGAAAAAGTTTATCTTTAAAAAAGTTAGCAACAAATGAGGAAAGAGTGCATTATGAGTAAAAGCCAGAGAAGAAACAAACAAAAAATAAGAGTCCTCAATAAAAATAATTATTGGATTTGTCATATACAGATATAAAATATCCCCATATGCTATTTTTTAAATAAAAGGATAAATATAAGCAGGGAATAAAACATCATCAAAAGGAAAAAATCAGATTTTAAAAGTACCAACAAGTGCTTTTAGAAATGAAAAATACATATATTAAATATTAGTTGATAAAAACTGATATTAACATAATACATATATTTCATAGCATATGAGGCAAAACTGAAGAATTACTACACTGAAAAATATAACTAAAGAAATTATGCAGAATTCAGCTTAGAGATATAAGAAGATGGAAAATAAGAAACAGGGATTACGAGAACGGAGAATTAAAGTGTGAGATATAGTTCCTCTGATTTCCAGAAACTCAAAAGAGAGCTATTGAGCTAGAGAAAATACTGGAGGAGATGCTGATTTACATCAAAATGCTGTCTCTGAAAACAATATTTAGATCCCTTCAATACTGTAAGTAATCAGTATCAAATGTTATTCATGGTACTTCTGCATTTATCCTTTTCTTCGTGTGTGTGTCTTTCTGTATCTGCAGAAAAGATGGACATTTATTGTTTATTACTGCAAAATGTGCATCTGTTGTGAATACAACACTAATGCCTACACACTACTGAACCAAGTGACTCAAAGAGAACAAAAACAAAGAAAAGCACTGTGGAAAATGACACTTCCTTGTAGGAGAACCTACGCTATTCATGCTGTTTGATGATTAATTAAACTGTGTTTCTCTTACCTAAGTGTTTCCATCATTCAAGTTCTCCTCATCCTGGGAAGTAAAGTCTCTATTCTATTTGAGTGGTAGCACGTGGCATTCAAAGCAGGTTTTTTGGTTTTTTTTTTTTTCCCTCAAGGACCTATGAGATGTGGAAATTATCTTCTGGGACTTAAACGGAGCTAGTCACAACAGTGGATGTTTAGGGTTGATGCCCAGTTAGTGCTATCAGTCTAAAGTGGTACAAAGTGCAAATGGAAGAAGAAGGAAAGTACAAAAATTAAGATCAAGTTTATTTCTAGTAGAAAAGGAGTGTATGCTTCATCCGTATTGCTGTCCTCACACTATAACCTCTCATGACAGAAGGGGGCACGTGAACTCTCTAGAATCTCTTTTATAACAAGGGCACTCTTCCCATTCACGAGGATTCCCTCCTTATGATCTAAGCAAGTCCCAAATACCCCACCTCCAAATGCCATCACACTGGGGATTAAATTTCAACATATGCACTTAGGAGGTAAAAACATTTAATCTATAGCAATTGATAATGTTCTATTCTATAACCTGTGTAGTTTATTCATAGGTGTTTATTATTATGTGTCATAACTTTCAAAGATAATTGCTGTTTAACATAATATATTTTGTTGATATACAACTTATATCAACATTATAATAAATGTAATAAATATCAATACTGAAATTCTATAGTAAACTTCCACATGATCATACAATCACATTAACACAATGTATGAATTCCTTCTCCGTCATCACTGGACACACTGTCACTCAATCTCTTAATGCTGATATCTGTAAGTGGGATGCCATATTACAATGGGCCATTTATTTAAAGTTGGACAGCATAAGTTGTTACAAAGTCATGTGGCATGTGTACCAAAACACCCTTGTCTGTCAGATGATTCGTTTTATCTTAAATAAAAGTTTTCATTTTGCTCTTTGAAGTCACATAGAAAAATGCATTTCCAAAACAACTGAATTACTATAAATATTTAATTTTATCATCTTATATGAACAATAAGAAACATAATGTTAGCAATTGGATTTCTCATTCATCATTGAATGTTTTATGGTTAGTGCTTATTCTTAAAATTTGCTATCCTAGACTCAACCTAATATTCCAAAGGTGACATAAATTATTCCAGAAAAATTCTGTTTCTTATACTGTAACATTCAAGAAGTTAGCAACTTTTGGGGCACTTGGATGGCTCAGTCTGTTAAGCGTCTAATTCTTGATTTTGGCTCAGGTAATGATCTCAAGGTCATGATATCAAGTCCCGTAACAGGCTCTGAGCTCAGCTGGGAGTCTGCTTGAGATTCTTTCTCTCCCTCTTCCTCTGCCCCTCCCCCCACTTGCACTCTCTCTAAATAAATAAAGTCTTTTAAAAAATAAAATAAAAGTTAAAATAAAAAAAAAGTTAGCAATTTTTAAAAAATGATTTTATTTATTTGTGAGAGAGAGTGCATGAGAAAGATCAGGAGTGGGAGGGACAGGCAGAGGGTGAGAAAAGCCAGCTCTTTGCTGAGCCCATAGCCCAACCGGGGCTCAATCCCCGTATCCTGAACTGAGCTGAAAGCAGACACTTAACCGACTGAGTCACCAGGCACCCCGAAGTTAGCAAATTTTGATAGCAGGACATTTCCATTCATTTTCAACTAAATGGCTGATAGATAGAACTGTAAAAAAGCCAACTATTAAGTATACTATACTAGGAATTGAGTAAAATCATGATTATAGAATTTTAAACATGTTAAATTTCATTTCGATGGTTGAAAATTTTTAAACTATTAAAATGATCTTGGATATTAAAACTGTAATTTAATGTTACTTCTATCTTGCCTAATTCTTGTATGCACTTAGAAAATATGCATTTTGTTCATTTCATTCTTTAATTAAAAATAATTTGAATAATTCATAAAAAAGTAAAGAATCACATTTTATTCAGTCAGTCTGCTAGGAAAGCTGATCCTTTCCATGTGAATGCTCAAGATCAGCAAAGCTACATGACAACTATAGCTAGTATTCAGTATACATTTTTTATTATTTCATCCAATATACATTTTTTATTATTTCACCCAATCCCTGACAAAAATCAGCCAGAGGGACAAATTTTGGCAGGTTGATATTTGGGGTCAAAAATGAGCAAATGAAGTTCAGGATATGGAGATATTAATTACTACCTGTACTTTTAAATTTATGTTCAGAATGTAACTTCTATTTTTATTACTACAGCTTTTCTAAGGCTTGACTTTACATTTTATAGTAAGCTTAACTGGTTTAACAAGTTAAAATTGCATTGTAAGCCCATGAGTCTTATGTTTTTTCTTTCCTTTTGCTATAAACATATTCCTATTTGTATTTATGCAATGTGATTATAATTGAATGGTAAGTTAATTAAAAAATATGTAATTGAATATGTTATATACCACTGTATATGAAATGTATGTCATGAATTGTATGTTGTATAGAAAAAAGTGTCTCCCTGGAATTGCTTTACCTAAATACCTAAATAGATTCTTTCGGATTACTATTGAAGGTTTCCTTTTCCTGTCATAAGAAGAAATTTCCCCCATTCTAGTCTAAAGGAATGACTACCATACATTAACAGATGACTAAATATAAGTTTATAGTGATAAAATATCTTCCTAATAATAATTATTCTTTCCAAAATTTAAAATAATCATGTAGATTAAATCTATTGGCTTAGGTTTAGGAAGGTTTCAAGATAACTTTATCATTAAATTCATCTTTGTGGAGGGTATCAGCTTTCAGGACAATGGCCTTTAGATATTGGTCTATCAATAACCAGTAGGGTGACCCCATGTAGAAACTCAAACTGCTCTATTCCTCAGTATATCATCTGTAGAAAAGGTGGTTAACTAAGTACTCTTTATGGTAAATTCTGGCTCTAAATTTCTCTCTCTTTTTCTTTTGAAGATTTTATTTATTTATTTGACAGAAAGAGACACAGCAAGAGAGGGAACACAAGCAGGGAGAGTGAGAGAGAAACAGGCTTCCCGCCAAGCAGGGAGCCCGATGCGTGGCTGGATGCAGGGCTTGATGTGGGGCTCAACCCCAGGACCCTGGGATCATGACCTGAGCCAAAGGCAAAAGCTTAACAACTGAGCAACCCAGGTGCCCCTCTAAATCTCTCTGATTTTAAGTAACTCAGTTGTCTGTACATATAGAATGAAAATTCAGTTGATTTTACTATTTTCACAAATATAATTTTGGATATAAATAAGACTGTCAACTAGGCTCTTAAAGAACACTTCAAAGAACCTGAGCTCTGTTCTTTCCATAAGTACACAAAATTAGAAAATTAAAAAAGCAAATATAGTACCCAAAATTAATGATGATGCAAATTTACAAAATGTTTGCAGTGTTTTTATGAATTATGCTATATAGAAAGATTATTCTAGGAAAGTGTTCATTTATATAGAGTAAAATCCATAATAGTTAAATGCATCCACTGAAAACTTTTGAAAGATTTTTTATGTGATAATTATAGTATTGTCTAATCTCTATAAAATATTTTTATAGATGATTTATAACTGTTTCCATATTCACAAATACTTTAAAATGCATTTTAGGAGTTTTTACTTTATATTAACACTTCTTATGATGACTTTATTAAGGCTAAGCTTATACAAAATAGTTATTGTTGCTTCCATCAAACCCACATCGATATAGTTGGTTTCATATGTGAACACTTTGTCCAACATACCATATCTTTGCTTTCTTATCGAATCCACTAGATTTGGCAAAATGCATTTCACAGGGAAACAGGAAGATAGCTCAGTGATCACTTTGCAACAGCACTGTTACTTCACAGCTGAGTAACCTCAGCGTTTATGTTTTATGTTTCAGGTAGGTATGAAGAATGCTTAACTTGATCACATCTTTGAGTTAAGATTTTTATGTTTTTCTAGGGCTAAGATTTTCTTAGCAGGACTGTTGGCTGTCACAGAGTAATTACATTCTTATCATGCTGTCCTCTGAAGCATGACATCATGACTAAAGATGAGAAGCATATACTGTATTGCAAACACCTGAGCTGAATTTTGATAGACTTTCTGTAGCATGTTGTAATCTCTGGGGACAGCAAACCATGCCCCCTGATTTACTAAAGGACCAGTTGATGCTTTAAAGAGAAAGAAGAGTAATTTCCTAAAAGACATGCTAAAAATGTCATGAGTTATTAAGTGAGTTCAGTGATAACAAAAATTGCCTAATCGCAATATTAGGCACATTATTTAGTACAGCATTAAAAGGGTATTTTATAAAAAACAAATAAATAAAGTGTATTTTATAAATTCCAAATACTCCTTTAGATTAGAAAATCACCTTGTATGTAATAATTTTGTAAGTAAGCATACATATTTGTATTATGTTTTGCAGTTTAAAAATGTCACTTATCACATGAGCTTTTTAATTTATTTTTTCCATAAACCATGTGTTTTGTAAAACTATACAGGTAAGAACTCTGAAGCTCTCCAAAGTCACATAGTTGAGTGATTTTCTAGACAAACAACAATGATTTGTATCCTGGTTCCTAGTAGTTATATTTTTATTTCTGTGTAGCTGTAATATTTCACATAATATGCAAATAAGTTTAATGATTCGCTATTATATGTTTTGTTGGCATTTTTTTAGAAAGTTTCTTTTTGTAATTTTAAGAATGTAGCTTTCCATTTAGAGTGTTTTAAGATTACAGAAATCAATGCTGAATTATATAGAATCTATTTTAAGTGTAACAGATTACCATAAGAATTTATTGCTGACATATTAACCTAATATAATAATAAGCTCTATAATTGTAAAATATCCTGAAATTCTTAGCATGAATCTTACCCTGCTATATATCCTGTAAAATATTAGAATAAATTACTTGGTTAGAATGTTTTTTTGTCTTTGTCTTCCTAGATTTTTTCTTAAAATGTTGAAGGAAAGAAAATCAATTAATAACAAGGCTGATACCATTCCTTCAAACATTACTCATTTAAAAATGGATTTTTTTGTTTGTTTGCTTTGAGTGCCTACCAATTACCAGACACTGTGCTCTATGTTGGGAATAAGACACCTACAGGAGGTGGGGGGGGCAGGGGGGGAGAAAGAAACAACTTAGTATACAATTTAGTATAGGAGACAGATATTAAACAATTAATTGCCTAAATGAATCATTTCAACTTTGACAAATGCTACAGGGTGCATGCTGATATGAATACTTACAATGTGGAATGTGATCTAACTTAGGGGTTTGAAAACAATTTTCT
Source organism: Leptonychotes weddellii (assembly GCF_054177405.1). Lineage (NCBI taxonomy): Eukaryota > Metazoa > Chordata > Mammalia > Carnivora > Phocidae > Leptonychotes > Leptonychotes weddellii. Next base: position 154,536,310 of record NC_138370.1, on the reverse strand, counting down.
CAGGAAGTGATAACCTGGCTGAGTTTTGAAGAGATGAGGCATGAGAAAGAAGGGAGGGAGTATCACTTTGATACAGCATGTACAAAGTTCAAAAGAAGCATGTCATATTTAAGCCTCTTCAAAAAACATATTCTAACTAGGAATGGAAAGGATGAATTTTGGAAAGCAGTTTCCCATACTCTATACTTATTCCATTAAAACTGATTATTCCTTATTGATATCCCCATTTTACAGACAAGTTAACTAAGATCCTAAAGTACTTACGTAAATACACCAAAGCCGGGGCGGGGGGTGGGGTGGGGCAGGGATAATAATATACAGCAAAGAAAGTTCTTGAAACTCCATTATATTGGAGTTTATTTATATTGGAGTTATATAAACTCCAGTTTCTCTTCTTTCCAATACTATACCCAGCATCTCATATAGAAAAGAGAAAGACTCTTATAGGTATGGAATTTCTTAATTCTGAGAAAATACATGACTTTGGCAGGCAGGATCAGAAATAATGTCTAGCTGAGGTAAAAAGAAAAACACTGATCCTGCCTTTATTTATAATTTGGTGTTTTGCTCATGGTGGATGTTTTATAGTAAATTTTACTTTTAAAATATTGCATTAAAATACTGTTTATTGTGATTACAAGATTTTGGTTATCTTTACATTTGTGTCCAAGGCAAATAACATAAAATCCGTCTCTTGTCCCATACATGTGGGGGAGGAAAGATTTGAGGGTATATGCAAAAGGATGATAATAGGATGAACCATGTAATCAAAGTTGGTTAAGAAGGAAAATAAGCACATAAAAGGAATGACAGTCAAAACTAGAGATCCTGATGAAGTGAAATACATGTTTGGAGAAGAGGAAGCGAAAAGAGAACTGGAAGATTGAGAAGTGTTGACTACAGTTTGGGTTCCTTGAAGTCAAGGTTTTGGAGGAGGTGAAGTTGGTATTAGCAACGATAAAGTGACTTAAAAAAACCTGCATAATGCCAATTAAAATAGAAAATCTCACTTAAAAACATTGCTACCAATTGAATGTGAAACTAATTAGCTGCCCCATTAAATTTTATTGATGTCTATGTAAGCAAAAAAAAATGTTTACTTGTATGATATAAAAATATTTTGAGTGAGTTTAAGTACTATATAATGTAGGATTGCATTGTTAATTAACTGGTTAAAGTATTTTTGATGGATTTGATGCCAGATTTAATAAAATGTATGGAATAAGAACCAAGAAATAGAACCTACACTCAGGTTCCATATTTATTTTGAACAGGAAATCATCTTCACATAATGAATTTCTATAAAACATGTTTTTTCAAACCTTAAAATATAATTACAAATGATAATTTATAATTATTGTGCCTGGCTTTTCCCAGAGTCTCTAACTGCTTCCATGATAAATGATTGTTATCTGCAACATGGCATGTTAACAACAGAGTTAGAACATCCTGACCATATGTCTATCACTGCAGGCAAAGTCCAGGAGGATGGTAAGAATATAAAAATACAGGATAAGTTCTCCTCATAATTACATGGAAGTAGGAACTGATGGTTGACAGATAATAAATGAGACGTAAAATTATTGCTTCATATGTTTGGAGATTAATAAATGGGGACATTTATGAAAATATATGCAATGCCCAGGAGTTAAGGCAAAGAGTTTCCACTTGGAGAAATATATGTACTTAACCAAAATTCTTCTTAATGAGATCAGATGTAAAATTCATTAATTCAAACACAAGAGCTTCAAACCATAAATCTGGGTGAGGTTACACCTTTTTAAAGCTGCAAATTGAAGTTAACGGATCAAAATCAATTAGGTCTGCTAATCTGTTCACAAAGGTGTAAATTCTTAATCAGAATTTATTACAAGGCTGACAATGTAATTTAACAGCAGTACTTAAATCTTGATCAGACAATTCAACTTTCCAACTCAGGTCCATTTTTTTTTTTTTTTAATGAAAGAAATAAAAAGACTAATGTTAGCATCATAAGACAATTGTAATATTAAGTTTATATAATACATATAATATGTTATATATGAATATAAGATAAATTATATGTGTTAGTAATTATATTACTCAGTGCCAATTAGGATTTGGGGCATATTTTATGAATTGGCATTTGACATTTATATTATTGGCACGTTCTTTTATCTTGGAATGAATCAGGTGGTAATTTCCCCTAAAATTTCTATTTTGAAGCCATTTCAAGGATGTTCTCGATTTTCTGTAATAAGGACTACTTCAAAGCAGTGTAGTACCTTTTGAAATGAAGTTAGCTATACTCTCACATTGCCACCAGTGACAAGAGATGCCATTAGCTTCAGATTGTTCAGTAGAATTATCCCCTTATATGTTTTCCAAAGTATGCAATGCCAAGGGCCTTCGAAAATGACATATGGAAGATCTGTGGTACTTAACTTTGGAGATTCACATTTTATTTTTGCTTTAAAGGAATGGATTTTTATTAGCGGTCTATTATAAGTAAAAACACATTATTTGGAGTGGGTATTGATGAATACTATACAGATTTCAAGCTCACATTTTGTTTTGGCAACTAAGTTCTGTCTTGGCTTATATATGAGAACATATTCCTACATGATGAGAATAAGCTAATGGAAAGTTAATTGTATTAAATTTCTAAAATTTTAGGGGCGCCTGGTTGGCTCAATCCGTTGAGCATCTAACTCTTGATTTCAGCTCAGGTCATGATCTCAGGATGGTGAGACTGAGCCCTGCATTGGGCTCTGCTTTCAGCGGGGAGTCTGCTCGAGATTCTCTCTCCCTCTCTTCCTCTGCTCCTTTCTCCCGCACTCTCTCTAAAAACAAATAAATCTTAAAAAAAAACCCCAAAAATAAATAAATAAATTTCAAAAATTTAATTTTTAAAAGTATCTTACAATAGAATTTGGTTGCATGTGCTTTGTGTATTATTTGGAATATATTGCTGTGTCTCCTATTGTTGAAAATTTCTATTCAAAACTACATCAAACTAATAAAAGAAAATTGTGTATTAATACAATCATCAATACATCATTTCTGTATTAATATTTATTAGAAATCTACTTGTGATGAGTCATTTCTAAGTATTGGTTGATATGGGCATGGAAGAGATAAACATAATGCTTGCTTTAGAAAGGTCCACCTCATTGGTTATACAAATACTCACATATATCAGAAATGTATTTTACAGTCTTTTAGAAGTAGCACAATCCAAATCACTGATTATTTGATAAAGAAAGAGCAGTCCAGAGAGACTGAATGGCTTTTCAAAGTGAATAAGTTAATTACTATCAGAATGATCTAAGACTTGAGTCTTCTAATTGAATGTGCCATAACTTTATATTTTAAATTTCCAATTTTGATTCACTTCTGCAATTGCTGAAGATAAAGGACTGACATAAAGTTTTTTCTTTGAGGGTTTTTTTTTTTTTTTTGGTTTAAGAATATTATATATAGATATAGATAGATATGAAAGGGCTACACACACACACACTGGCCTAAAAAAGTTGAAGTAGTAATTTCCAAAAAAAAGTCACACTCATGTTAACCTAATGCTAATTAGAAATGAGAATTTTTAGGAAAAATAAAAAACCTCAGGAAAAATCTGCCTTTATGTATTAATTTTTAATACTCATTTTGTAGAGTTGGGACAGAGGTTCACAATGTCAAAGAAGCATTATACAGACATCAGTTTTGTAATAGATGTCGGAGTAGAAAATGTTTTAATCAGATTGATACTCAAGCTATTTTGAAATCATCAGTAGACCTGAGAAAGCCTTCTAAAGAGGATTTATTTTCAACAACCCCTCAGGTTAAAATGGTTAACAGCTAGATTAAGTGCTGTACCTTCAGTGAGCTGAAAGGGGGTGGGAAATAGCACAAATGAATAATTTGTAGAAGTGTTGCACTGTATTCCCATTAAACACAGACAGAAAAAAATAAAAAGAAACTTGGTTACTGAATGGTAGAATTTTAGAACTGGAAATGATCTTAGATCAAACAGGGACACTTTTTATTTGTCAAGCATTTTGCTACTTCACATTCATTATTTAATTGTAATTCTTACAATGAATAGTAATATCTTCATTTGACTGTTGTAGAAATGAGTATCCTCATCTCACTTTCTTTTTCAAATAATGCAGCTGAAATTCAAAAAGAGAATTTGACTTCCTCACTGTAGGTAAGCAGTTCAGTGCATGAGAACTCTTGATCTCTCACTCCTAGGTCAGCATTAAATATTCGATGTGTGTGTGTGTGCATGTAGATGACATATGGTACATAGATTGATATAAATAGGTGGTAGATAAAGATAGATTAGATATGAAAGTATGTATTTGGGAAACACAAGTAGGAAATTTTTAGGATCTTAATAATAAAGCTAAGCATAATATATCACATAAACATACTTCGAAGATATTCAGCAATAAAAGTATTGCCATTTTTTCATTTTGATGAAATCAAAACTTCACTTAGAAAACAAAAGCCCATGTATTTTCTTATTGCTTTTTTAAGTACAAATATAGCCATATCCCATGACATAATAAAATTTAAAAATTAAAAAGACTTAATGTTCCTGCCAGACTTATTTTTTTCATACACATTTGAATTTTATTTCAGTGACACATTATAAAAAATGAATATTGGTTTAAAAAAACAGAAAAGTATCTTTTTAATGTTATTCTCTATAATGAAGGAATTTCTGCAAGTACCAAAGGAAAATATTTTGAATAATGTTTATATCTATTTGTAAATTTTGCCATAAAATTCTTTTCACATAAAAATGAAAGTAAAGCAAGATAAGGTAACTTTTAATTTCTGGCCATAGTAATTTATGTTCAGTTTGAAAAATGTAATAAATATATATATAAAGACAAAAATCATCTATATTAATAATTTCTGACATTTTTATTTTGTTGATAATGGTATCCATGACGTGTGTGTGAGTGTGTTTATGTGTAAATATGTAGTGTATTTACATCTAGGACACCAGCTTCATGTATCAATATGTGATAAAAGTCTTCTGTGTGAATACTTTTTGTATAAAAGACATAATTAATTATGACTTCATTTTATGTAATAAAAATTTAACTGGGCTTAGCTCAGGCAGAGAAGTATCATTTATTGGTATCATTCTAAGCAAAAAAGGACAAATGAAAAATATTAATCTTTGCCATTATATACTTTTATTTATTTTTTTTTAAGAAAGGGAGAGAGAGAGGTGGGGAGGGGCATAAGGAGAGGGAAAGAGAGCATCCTACACAGACTGCCCACTGAGGGGAGAGCCTGAAGTGGGGCTCAATCTCACAACCCTGCGATCATGACCTGAGCCAAAATCAAGAGTCAGATACTTAACCAACTGAGCTACCCAGGAACCCCTGTTTTTATTATTATGTTCTGTAACAAAATATTTTCCTGGTTTCTTTTGTTTTGGTACTTGTGATATGGAAAATTAGCAAATCATAATATTGAATATAAAATATCAGCATAAAATATGAAATATGTCTGGGAAAATGCATGATTTTTATTTCCTGCCACAACTAGACTTTGGAAGAGACAAGGCAGAATTCTACCCAGAGTCTTTGAGGCAGCAAGACTGATACCCTGATTTTCGACTTCTAGCCTCCAAAACTGTGAGAGAAAGAATTTCTGTTGTTTTAAATCTCTATAGGGTTTTGCTACCAGAGTCACATACATACATATTCACAAATTTGTGGCATTGAGACATGGACATCTTTGGGGAGCCATCAGCCTACTCACCACAGGTAGAAAGGGATTTTGTAGTTAATTTAAATGTGGTAATGTTCTGAATAATATTTTAAGCAAAATATATTGCCCTCAAGCCATCTCTGTTGGATACCCAAAGGAACAGTACTTGGTATTGAAGAGATAACCTTAAATATCTATAAATCAAAGAGGAATTGTCTTGACTAAGCTGTTAACATCTTACCTAAAAATGTTGCCCACAACCTTGATTCATACAAGATTAATAATTACAGCAATGATTTAAGAAATCTAAATCTGTGGAATATTGGTGATTCTCTCCACTCCTGATTATTCTTTCCATGAGGAGGGATCTCTAATGGCATAATTTTCTACCCCCTCATTCTGTCCCTTGATTACGTGTCAGAAGGATGAACTCTGAAGAGTAAATTTCTGTAGGTGTTCATGCAGTTAGCTTAGTGAAGTCACCACCCAGGAAGTATGCATGCCCCATTACTGACAGGGACTATGTTTTGGGCTGAATGTTTATGGCCCCCCAAAATTTACATGTTGAAGCTTTAGCCCCCAATGTGATGGTATTTAGAAGAGGAACCTTTGGGAAGTAATTAAATTTAGATTAGGTAATGAGGGGGTGGGACCCTTATGATAGAATTAGCACTCTTACAAAAAGAATTCTCTTTCTCTGTCCCTCCTCCTTCCCCAACTCTGTTTTTTAAAAAAGAGAAAATGAGTCACCTTTTATAAGACAGATGCAGGTGTTTGTAGACACACATTCTTTGATTGCTCTATTTTCTTTTGCTTGTCTTGGCCTTAGATACATTTCTCCTGCACTGGAAAGAGATGCACTTAACTGTCACTAACCCAGAACACACAGATCTTTGTCTGTTATTGGTGGAGTTTTTCCAGAAAAATCTCAATAGTGGAGCAATCTTCCAATTCTCAATCTTTGTTTCTATTTCTTGACCATACAGTATTGCTGGCAAAAAAGCCCAACTTTACTACAGACTGCCATATTAAAAAAAAAAAAAAATCCCTCAAACATTTATGAGCCTTAGGTAATTTAACATCATTTTTACTTTTCCTTAAATATCCTTGTTTCATATTTCATCAAGTAATGATAGAATTCTAATCTTCATCACTTTCAGCAAAATGCCTAATCTGATAATTGAATTGATTAGGCACCCACTTCCCACCTCCAGCCTTATCTCACACCTACAAATTTAACTAAAAACTTAGTTATGCCATTTTTGTTCAGTCTCAGGGCATGAATCTTCCATCTTCTGTTTTTGATTTAACCTGTATTGTATTTTCCTACATATCCCTTTTTAATTTTTTTAAAAAATTCAATTAACATATAATGTATTATTTGTTTCAGGGGTACATGTCTGTGATTCATCAGTCTTATAAAATATACACAGTGCTCATTACAACACATACCCTCTCCAGTGTCCATCACCCAGTTACCGCATCCCTCTAGCCCCCTCCCCTCCAGGAACCCTCAGTTTGTTTCCTATGATTAAGAGTCTCTTATGGTTCGTCTCCCTCTCTGGTGTCGTCTTGTTTCATTTTTTCCTCTCTTTCCTTATGATCCTCTGCCTTGTTTCTTAAATTCCACATATCAGTGAGATCATATGATATTTGTCTTTCTCTGATTAACTTATTTCACCTACATATTCCTTTTTAAATTAACTTTTCTAGCTCCATTCTTTATATACAGTCATATAATTTTTTCTAATGTTAGCCTATAAAGACGCTTATGTCCCTCCTCTACTGGCCCCAGTAAACTAACAATATATAATTTTTAAATGCCTTTTTACTCTTACATTAGTGATGATTATGTTTGATGCTAGTCATTGAAATATCAACTTTTAGTAGCTTAAATGCAGAGGAGTAGAATTTCTTACATAATCAGAAGGCTAGAGGTAGTCATTCCAAGATTGGCAATATGTTTTATTAATCTACCATGATATTTTTAAAATGTCACTATCCCTATTATGTTGGATTTTACCATCATGTTTGTTCCCTCATGGTCATAACATTGGTTCCCATACAACCCATCTCTATATTTTATGTGCCAATGACAAAAAGGCATGAGGAAAGTGATGGAGCCTATGTTAATTAAGCAAAAACTTTTCAAGACCTTTTTATACACAAAAAATGATCAGAATATTTTCCCATAACCACTTCTAATTGAAACATTCTGGGAAGGATAGAAATTTTAGCTGGCAATATTACTAATATACTAGTTTCTAATACTGAATAACAGATTACTATAAATTTAGCAGCTTAAAACAATATCCATTTATTAGCTCATAGTTCTATAGGTCAGAATTCTGGGTTCTCTGTTTAGGAGGTCACAAGGCCATCCCAGTGTATTGGGCAAGCTGGGTTTGTATCTGGAGGTTCTGTGGAAGATTCACTTCCTAGTTCATTCAGATTGTCAGCAAAATCCAGATCCTTGCAACTGTAAGTATGGGTCCCCATTTCTTTTTAGCTGTCCATGGGTAATGTCACTCAGTTCTATAAGGTAACCCACATTCCTTCTCATAAGCCTCCCTCCATCTTAAAACCAGCAATGGACTACCAAGTTCTTTTAATGCTTGGAAGCTCTTTTACTTTACTGCTAACCAGCTTGAGATTATCCTTTGCTACTATAGGTCTCATATGATTATTTTAGACCCATCTGGATAATCTCTTTTTGAAGGCTGACTATTCCATGTAACATAATTATAATCAAGGGGGAGATATCTCATCATATTCACAGGTTCCATCCACATTGAAAGGGAAGGAAATGATACAATTTGAGGGTGTGAGGTCATTCTTAAAATTTTGTGTAACATAGTTGCCTTGAACAAAATCAGGGCTTTGTTATAAGAAAGAAGGTGAGAATGGATACGAGATAAGGAACACAAATATTTGCCATAATCTCTAGCCCCATGCTTAAATCATTCATTCTTATTCAAACTCTTGAAAACACCATCAAAACTTACTTACTTGGTAGCCTCAGTAATCTTTATAATTATCTTCTTGACCCACTCTAATCCAACTTCTCTCATCACACCAATTAATATAATGTGGAAGTAGTCACTGTGATATCTCCAGATTGGAATCCAGAGAGTGGTTTCTGGACTTTATTTTTTTGATGATTTCTCCAAAATGTTGACAGTAGTAACCCTTCTTCCTTTGTGAAATTCTAATCCCTTAATTTATATGTCTTTGACTTCTAGTTTTATTCCTACTTTCAGCCATTTCTGTATTTCTGGACCTGCTACATAGCACATAATGACACGTTGACTTGAGAATTATTATAGTATGAGAAGCTTAGAGTAGTTGATTTATGCATACCCTTCCTCATGCTCCTGGAGCCAGGCAGCAGGAATGGGATGGAATGGGAGGTTGCTTCCCACTGGGACAGAAGATATGGAACCTTAAGTTAGAGTGCCAAAACTGTCTGGGCTGCTGGCAATGCTTATACACAGACTGAAGTATTCCACTCAGCTATATGCCATGACTCTCCCCCATTTACACAGCAAGCAGCTAACAGTTACATGCATCCAGCACAACCTCAGACTAGCTGTGCATCTCCAATAGAAAAATTAACTGGGGAAACTCAATTACATAATACGCATAAAACCAAGAATTGCCAGATATTGGAAGAAAGCCAGCATCATAATAGAGTAAAAATAGAGAAGTTTCAGGAAATAGAGTTAATAGAAAAGCTGCACAGGATGTTACAGCAAGTATAACTAATATCAACAGAGTGATTCAAAAGTATACTGCAGGCATTAAAATACCATAAAAGTACAAAATGATCATGGGGTAATAACTCAATAGATAGGCTGACTATATAATGGACACAGTTAAGGAACACATTGTGAGCTTGAAGAGAAAGCTGAGGAGTATTCTGAGAGCATATCACAAAGGCATATGGAGATGGAATTTATGAAAAACAAGGTATAAATCAGAAGAGAACTCCCAGGAGATGCAACATTTGCCTGATAGGAAAATATACAACAGAGAGGGAAGGGTGTGAAATCAATACCAAAGACAATGAGATGACAATGGTCCAGAAGACAAGGAAAGAAATAGACTCCTAAATATTTTACTGATCATATTTAAAATTTAGAAAAAGAGGAAATCTTATATTTTCACAGAGGGCAGGAGTATATGTCTATGTCTATAGAGAGACAGTGATAAAAGTGCTCTATCTATATATATATGTTAACATTTATTTATCTATCTATGTTATCTATATTATTACAACACTGGTTGAAGTTTCAGAAGATAGTGCAACAATAATCATGAGGAAACTAATTTGAAATATACATTCCAATAGGCAGCCAAAATATAATTACTGTATAAAAATTAAACAAAGATATGTTCATATATATAAGAATATTGTTTGAAATAATTTTACAAGATTTACCCCAGACAGTAAAGTTTTCCTGGAAGATGCATTTTTTTCTCTGAAAAGTTTTTTTTCTTTTAGAATTCAAAGATGAAAATGATATTCCTGTGTTGAACAGAAACAACAATAATAAAACATTTTTATTTACCTTTTTACACATCCCTTTGAATAATGCAGACATTTCCGATCGTTTTCCTATTTGAGTATATATAGTCAGATTAGAATGTATAATATGGGCAAATGATGTTAAAAATACAAAGAAACCAACTAAGGTAATAGAAACAGAATTGTAAATACAGAGAACAAACTGGTTGTTGCCAGAGAAGGTGGGGGAATGGGTGAACTAGGTGAAGGGGATTGATTATGAAGTACAAACTTCCAGTTATAAAATAAATAAATCATGGGGATAAAAAGTATAGATAGCAAAGGGAATATAGTCAATAATGTTGTAATAATGTTATATGGTGAAAGATGGTAACCATGCTTGTGTGATGAAAACTGTGTAATATATAGAATTCTCGATTCACTAGGCGGTACACCTGAAACTAATATAACTCATATGATTAGTGTGTCAACTCTACTTCAGTTAAAAAATACAAATGCTAATATGTTCAAAATGTTAATATCTTACAACTTTTACAACACATCTTATTAAATAAAGTGTTGTTTCCAACCAATTTTCAGTGTTAATTACCACTTAGTTCTAGGCATAAAGTAATATATTTTTTGGTGGTAATTTTAAAGGTAATATAATTTCATCATAAAATTAAAGACCTGTAGGACTTTAAGACACTCCAAAGAAAATGCAAAATGTATGACTATCATATTTGCTGAACAGGCCCTATGAGCTCTGAAAACAGAAATTAATCAAAGTAAAATCAATACTCAATTATCTGTGTGTGATCTTATATGATTACCAGGATTCATCACTATCTGCTCTGTGCACAAATGGATTCTAAGTCATATATAAACAGTTTTTTTTTTTTAAGTTATATCTGTTTCTTGTTTTCTCTCTATTGTCCCTAGTGTATCATCGGATAGAAAAGTATTAATTTTATGGAATTTTTCAAGTTCAAATAACCCAACCAAATCAAAAAGAAGCATGTTGGCTCAGCAACGGAGAATACCATAAGAGATTTTAGGCTCATCTCGTGAAACATTACTAAGAAGCTCTCAATAGGATTTTCCTAAAGCAGTTTCTTCTGATGCACGAGGCTTACATACTCAGAGTTTAACATTCCCAGTAATAGAATGGACCTTTCTCCTGTTAATGCTTATAGAACTCCTGATATGAACCTCATCATTGGTGTGGATCAAATGCCCAACCTCAGCCCAATCACTCTAGCCAAACAACAAAGTGCTTTCATTGGGTAAACTTAAGTCCTGTGATGATTTAAGTCAGGATCATATAAAACATATGAGCTGAGAAGCAAATAAAACAAGAAACATATGCCCACAAAAAATAGCCATAATCTCTGCCTCTATGTGACTTCCCTTTAGAGATGAACATATGGAACAAAATTAATGCATACCAATTATCCAGAATACAGAATTAATCTCTGTAAGGAAATCTTTTTTTTTTT
>NC_138370.1:154495927-154524092 GCF_054177405.1 Leptonychotes weddellii | reverse complement strand
TTTTTAAAGATTTTTATTTATTTATTTATTTGAGACAGAGAGAATGAGAGAGAGAGAGCACATGAGAGGGGGGAGGGTCAGAGGCAGAAGCAGGCTCCCTGCCGAGCAGGGAGCCCGATGCGGGACTCGATCCAGGGACTCCAGGATCATGACCTGAGCCGAAGGCAGTCGCTTAACCAACTGAGCCACCCAGGCTCCCTCTCTGTAAGGAAATCTTAATGTATTGTCTATAAGAGAGACAAATGGAGGGACATACTTGTCTCTGTATTTCAATAGAAGGTTTATCAAAAAGTAAAATATTGCTGGGGTGCTTGGGTGGCTCAGTTGTTAAGCATCTGCCTTCAGCTCAGGTCATGATCCCAGCATCCTGGGATGGAGCTCCACATGGGCTTCTCTGTTCATCGGGGAGCCTGTTTCTCCCTCTCCAGCTCCCCATGCTTGTGTTCCCTCTCTCACTGACTCCCTCTGTCAAACAAATTTATTTAAATAAAATCTTTAAGAAAAGTAAAATATTGTTTATGAACTACTCTAAAAGTTATATATTAAATCTAAGGCATTTGTAATAATCTTTCATTTATATAGAAATTTGTCATCAGTACTACAAAAAGCAGTAATGTGAAATATTTTAGTTAATAATAGGTCATTGATGCTATTTGGCTTGGCTTTGAACCAGTGACATTTATTCTGGGACTTAATTACCCACATCTAGGTTTCTCAAATGTTTTGTCCGTAAGAGATATACCTTGATGAAGACTGGATTTTATTTGTTTCGTATTTCATGACCCAGATTCTGCCTTCAAAATATTTCCGTTTTCTTATTATTAGCAGTAGTTTCCTAACTCAAAATAGTTTTTCCCTACCCCCACTATATTTACCTTCAGACAGATTTTGAGAAGCTTGTTCTATCTGGTTATTTTCTCTTCAAAGTTTATCCAGATGTGTGAGAAGGCATGGGGTGGTAACTGAACAAATCAAAATCTCAAAATCTGGTAGGCAGGCATTATCACATATGTGGTATCAAAACTAGCTTAAGATTATTTTATATTTCCCTAAATATAGCCACTGCCATATATCTCACCTTTGTGTTTATCTTGAGCATATGCCAAGAGATAAGAATGAATAATAATCAATGTGAACTCAGTGAAAATTACCAGTAGTCACTTCAATCCTATTTGCTCCAATTTTCTTGGCAATTCCTAATTTGCTTTTACTATAATATTTTTGTCATGTCTGAGTACCATAGATCATTGAGTTTGTCTTGTATCTCAGGCCACTGCTGTACTCCTGGCTTTGAACAATTGATTTTCCCCCCCTTTAATCTATAGTGGTAACATTCAGTGTTCTCTGAGGAGAACGTTAGGATTCCATCATTTGGCTTTCACTTCTTTTGGCTGATATGAGTAAATACCTTACCTAAGTGATGGGTCCAGTAGCCTCTCTCATGGTGTTGGCAACCTGCTTATTAGCTCCAACCAGGACTGGGTACCCAGTATGAGAGATGTCACAGTACATGACGTATATTAAGGAACAACTGGGTTTAAATTTAGCAATTTAAAAATGTGTAAAGAGGTTACAATCATCCTCAATATAATTCTTCAAGGATTGATTGAATTTTAACCAAATGCCTAAAGAAACAAAAAACAAACTTTGCAAAAGGATGACTTGAGAGCAAGATTTCACAATATTAAAATTCACCATTTTTGTTAAAAGCCAAGCTCAAAAGTTTTATCATGTTGAGAAAATATTTATTTTAACATTTGCTTTTAATGAACGTGGTCAGATAAACTGAATGAGACATATTGCAATCAGTAAATACGGAAGTGTTACTTTTACCACTTACTCATTTTACCTTGAAGTGGATACTGTGATATGTCACCTAGGGTCCCAGCAGGTACAAACCTTTCATTCTCCTTGCTGCTGAGAGTGTCATCTGCTGATGGCTCACTGCTGAATCCTCCTCCTAATCAATGTGCTCCGCTGAAGAGAGCTAACTCTCCAAGTATTATTCTCCCTCCTGAAAACAGCCCACATTCAATGATTGGTCAACATAGGAATGTAAAGACTTGGCTTTCTTCTTTTCATCTCAGATACCTTAGAAAGGTCAGTCTAGCTTCAGGTCTCCTACAGGTTTGGAAGATTTTGTTGCAATTGCATTGCAGTTGAACTTCTGCTTCTGCCGAATCCTGCTTTGCTCACTCACTGAAGGACGTTTTTCCTGAATAATTCACTTGGAGGCAAATCTTGATCTCCCAACCAATTTCCCAGGGATGTAATCAACAACACATTGCTTTTGGGTATATATTACAAGGTGAAAGAAACTGGATCTATTTAATTCACTTAAATTTATTTTAATTTCAATCTCAGATGACATCAAATGATACCACACTTTATGCAGTATAAATTTTTGTTGTTTGTTTTATAGAAAACATATAAATTAGATCGTTTTTATTTGCAAAAGATAAAAAGGTGAAACATACATACTGCATAAACTTTCAAGATAGAAATGATTATATACTGATATGAAAAATAAAATCTCTAACCTCTTAGATTTCCTTTAACTCTTGTGGCCTTAAATTGAGTGCCTTCCAGCAAATAGACAACTTTCATAAAAAAATTATATTTGTTTTGCTTTAATTGTGTGGTTTTAGAGTCATTACAAAAGTGCCTAATGAAATTACTTCAGAAAGCCATCTCTCCTCCTCTTTCAAGGCTAACAACTTTCTTGCAAATCATGAGTTTATGTTTCTTTGTGGCTCTATTAATGTCAACTGATCATAAATAAAATCTCAAATCAGTATAAGACTTTTAGTGGGAAGGTAACAATTAGTAATTTTCTAAGTTATACTTATTTTTTTCTTTCAAATTCTTAGTTATGTGTCTTTAATTATTTGAGATGTGTATAATTATGTATTATATTTATCATCAAGGTAAAATCATATATTATAAAATGCATACTTTCTCAGTGTAGAGAACTGAAAAGAATTTTTAAAATCATAAATACAAATAAAGACAGATATGTCTATCGCTGAAATAAGATTTAGCATAGCACTTACAACTTTGCCTTTACTCATTTCATGATGTGTATTCTTTTGTAGAATGTAAAAGTCCAGATGATGTGTATTTTTTTGTAGAATGTAAAAGTCCAGAAGCACTAGATGTTATCCCTCAGCACTGTTTCACTATGGTTCAACATAGCTTTAATCAATGAATAAATATTGTTATAAATATTTGTTAAATTATTGATTTAACAGTAAAGGAAGAATACTAAATATATTGCTTCCCAGTGAAGAAATACTGATAATTGAGTTTGACAGATGAGAACATTGAAAGAAGGGAGGAGAGGAAGAGAAAGAGAGAGAGAAAGAAATAAAGAATGAATCCCAGGATTCTGACTTGAACTGGATAAATTCTGGTGCCATTTGTTGAGAATGTAGAAATATAAAGCTTTAATTTAATACTGGAGTGTTGTGGGCATAAAATGGGAGAAATGGGAATTGTTTGGGCCATATTGAATAAGAGATGCTGGGATCTTTATACAGTCTTCAGCATCTTGCTCATTGCCTTGTAAATACATACATAATAAATTGCATTAAATAACTTGTTCTTAATGAACCATTTAGGAATCCCAGAAATAATTAACTCCATATGCTTTCAAACTAAATAATGGTGTTAAATATGGTTAAATATTAACATTAATGTTAACAGTGGTAAATAATGTTGTTAGAAATTGCCAGATATTATCAACCACTGGAGTTAATGGTTTTTGAAAGCAGTGTTTTCCTTCAAATCAAAATAAGTACATTAAATCATTTGCCATTTTTCTGTATTTGGAAATCTCTGCCACTATCTATGAGTTTCCACCAAGCACTTTAGTGCTCTAAACAAATTCTAGGTTAGTAAGAGAGCAGAAGAAATCACTGCCTGTATACTCTTCTAGGATTTTTATGGTTTCATGTCTCACGTTTAGGTCTTTATTCTATTTTGTGTATATTTTTGTGTGTGGTGTTAAAAAATGGTCTAGTTTCATTCCTTTACATGTAGCTGCCCAGTTTTCCCAGCGCCATTTTTTTTTAAAGATTTTATTTATTTATTTATTTATTTATTTATTTATTTATTTGAGAGAGAGAGAGAGAGAGAGAGAGAAACAGCATGAGAGGGGAGAGGGCCAGAGGGAGAAATAGGCTCCCTGCTGAGCTGGGAGCCCGATGTGGGACTCGATCCCAGGATTCCGGGATCGTGACCTGAGCCGAAGGCAATCACTTAACCAACTGAGCCACCCAGGCACCCCCTAGCAACATTTCTTAAAGAGACTGTCTTTCCGCCATTATATATTCTTGCCTCCTTTGTCATAGATCAAATGTGGATTTATTTCTGGGCTCTATTCTATTCTATTGATCTGTTTTTGTGCCAGTACCATACTGTTTTGATTACTACAACTTTGTAGTATATCCTAAAAATGCAGAATTGTGATACTTCCAGTTTTGTTTTTCTTTCTCAAGATTGCTTTGAGTCTTAGGGGTCTTTTGTGGTTACATACAAAATCTAGTATTATTTATTCTTGTTTTGTGATCCAGTAATTCCACTATTGGGTATTTACGCAAAGAAGACAAAAACACTACTTTAAAAAGATATATGCACTTCTATGTTTATTACAGCATTATTCACAATAGCCAAAATATGAAAGCAACCAAAGTGTTTATCTGTAGACAAATTGATAAGGAAGATGTGGCATGCATGGTAATGCATGCACACACGCGCACACACACACACACACACACACAGAGGAATATCATACAGCCATAAAGAAGGATGATATTATGATGTTGAAGACAACATGGATGGACTCGGAAGGTATTAGGCTAAGTGAAATGAGTCATAATGAGAAAGACAAATGCCATATGATTTCACTCATATGTGGAATCTTAAAAAAAATCTGAATGAACAAATGAAAATGCAGAATCAGACCTATAAATGCAGAGAATAAACTGAGGGGAGGAGAAGGGCTTGGGGACTTGGGAAACATGGGTGAAGAGAGTGGGAGATATAGGTTTCTGGTTATGGAATGAGTAAGTCAGGGAATAAAAGGCACAGCATAGGAAATATAATCAATGATATTGTAATAGTGTTGTGTGGGGACAGATGGTAACTACACTTGTGGTAAATATAACATAATGTATAAACTTGTTGAATGACTATGTTATATACCTGAAACTAATGTAACACTGTATGTCAACTATACTCAAATTTTAAAAAAAGAAAAAGAAAGAAAACAGAGGATAAAGGGTAAAGGTAGGTAACCATTTGTGTCTTCCCAAGAGAAGCAAGAAATTCTCTATTCAGTTACAAATAAAAGTATTTTTAGATAACCTAAGTTGAAACTGATATTGCTGTTATATTTTTATTATGAATACCTTATCTTAAGATTTCTTCTCTTTTACCCACTCTACAAAAAAGATGGAAGAAAGAAACTATGCTGCTCTGCTCTTCTTCTGTTTCTCTTAACAGTATACAATCTTTTCACTCAGTGGCCCTGCCCATGTCTTGTTTTTGCTGCCACTAATATTTTATATTATACCTTAGTCCTTTTTAAATATTAGTGTTCCTGGCATTCCGATACAGTTGTATCTCACATATTGCAATGTCCTCTTTCACATTCACTCTCTAGATCTAGCTCAAATTTCTTCTTGAAGATTTTCCAGCATCCCTCAAGTATAGAGAGCCACTCACACACTTATGTATTCTTCCAACTATGTGACAAATATTAGAGTACCTATTTTGGACCAATCAGTTAAATGGCAAAAATATAAGGCAATATCCTCATGGAGTTTATAGTCCAATGGAAGAAATACACATTTAAGGAAAACTATAAATTTTAATAAGTTATATGCATGAAATAAAGATTTTGAAGTAATAGAAATTAATAAAGCTGATAAATTTAGACATGATGGTTATGGAAATTTTTGTTTCCCTTTCCAGTGTGCATTTTGGCATTTTTGGTGTGTGACTTTTCCTCATTTCCTTTATTAGTTTAACAGTCTCCTTCCAAATTCCCTCCCCCTCTGTATATTATAAATACACAGTGTAATTATATTAGTAACAGACGGCCTATGAATAGATAAGGAAAACAATTTTTGATCAGTGCTGGAAATTATTTATTTCAAATTAAGACTATTTCTATTTGAGATGCTTAGATCTCAAGCATATGTTTACTGTCATATTCACAGATCTGTGGACTGTGAAAATAATCCACAGCTACCATATGTTAAAAGGAATATTTTAGCTGATATATGAAATCTACTAATATTCCTGATACTTCTGTCTTTCTTAAGCAATGTCATAATAACTCTTTACTGTTCAACAAGCTTTTTGTTGACATTTAACATCAAGAGACATTATTAAAATTATTTTTAAAATATTTATATGTGTCTATTATGTCACTAACCTCTGAAATACTTAAGATATGGAATGAATTGAAATGTTTAATGAAAGGAGTCATTTGTTTTTATTGTAAGATAACTCAAATAAAGAAGCATTTAGAGATGGTTTAACATCCTTAATTTAAAATTTAAAATTAAATTAAAATTTCTTCTAGACTAAAAATCCAGGTGTAAGATTAAAATCTTCCTTTGATCATAAACACAAAAGTGATCAACTGTAGTATTCTGTTATGATTAAAATCTGATGGCAAAGAATAACATACTACTTGTAGAAAAGCACAGAAACACAGAAAAACAGAAACAGAAAAAAGGAAAAAGCAGAATGGAAAATTTGGTCATAAAACTCCTTCACTCAGAAATAAGCCTTCTTAATTTTCTGTATCTAGCATTCTTCTACTACCATTAATTGAACAGTATACATACCAAAATCAGTTTTGTTCCTCTCAATTATTAGTGCTATCATATCATCAAATTTATTTTGTTGAAGTATTTTATAAAGCAATTAAATATCAATGCAAACTATTGTTTGTTTGTTTTTTTTACATGGAAATAAATGTAAAAGCTTTGGAGTTATTAGATAAACAGTTCACTTTGAAAACTGAGTCAATGGTTCATGAGACATTGCAAAAGATTTTCAAAGTTTTGAAAAAAAAAAACCTGGAGTTTTTAGTCAGACTGTTTCATAGGCTTCTAAGTTATTCCACAAAAACAAAACAAAACAGGGGCTCCTGGGTGGCTCAGTCGTTAAGCGTCTGCCTTCAGCTCAGGTCATGATCCCAGGGTCCTGGGATCAAGCCCTGCATCGGGCTCTCCACCCAGCGGGAAGTCTGCTTCAACCTTTCCCACTCCCCCTGCTTATGTTCCCTCTCTTGCTGTGTCTCTCTCTGTCAAATAAATAAATAAAATCTTAAAAAAAAAAGCTGGATCTCTAAATTACAGATAAAGGATCATTATTTTAGTTTTTAATAGGTAAGAATCTTGGATATTCAATATACGCATCAAACTCTAAGCCATTGCCCTGAAGTAAAGAATGGTAACAAAAATAGTGAAGTAGATTCATCCTTCCACACTTTTCTTAGAAATCTACCATTCAGGAAAATGATAAAGTATTATTTGTCAGATCTAAGACAAAGCCAGCAATAGATGGTTCTTCAAAATAGCAGGAACACTATAAACCTCAAAAAATTGAAACCACAGAAATCGGGTACATGGGCTGAGGACAATGGTTGGCCTGGATATAGTTTGGCACCAAAAGAAGCAGTGGATATAAAGTATATGAGAAGTATATCAGTTAGAAAATGATGGATGCGTTGTTAAAATAAATGATCCCCAAATCTCATTGGCTTTCAACAACAAAAACAAAAAGTATAATTTCAATTTTGCTCTCACTATATTATATATAACCAACCTCAGGGTAGTAATCATTATCAATTTCATAGCAAAGAGAAAGGGAACATTGGCAGGTTACATGCTGGCTATTAAAACTTCTGCTTAGAAGTAAAATGCCCCTTCCACTCATAATTCATTTGCTAAAATGTTCAAGGATTATCCTAATGTCAATGAGGAGGGGAAATGTAATCTTTCCACAGAAATGAACAGGCGTTAGGTTACAAGTAATAAATATACAGTATAATCTCTTCTACTTACACATGACCTTTCACTACTTTTTTTTTTTTTTTCTGTTTGAAATATGCTCAATTATACCCCTCAGTGAGACGAACCAAAGACCTGTCCAATCAAGACAACATGCTCTAAGACTAGGATCTCATGGTCATTCCTATGTCAGGTATAAAGATGTATCCTCTTGTTCTAGATAACTCTGAAGTAAGAAGACAGGAACTGCTCCCTGATCTCCAACACTGTGTTAGTGGAGCTGGGATGCAATAGTGACAATAAATACCTCAACGTGGGATGAGGAAGAATGGGAGTTCCACATCTGACACTAGTCTAAGAAAATTCTGAAATCTTGCTAGAAAGACATTGAGAATGTTCTCTACCTTAGGGTGAGGAATTATCATCAAGTCTCTTGCCTGATTCATCTTCTTCCATGGTCCTTTAGTTTGTTCTCATGGAGTGTTTCCTTTTCTAGCACCTTTTTGGATGACATTTAAAGAGGTCATAGGGAAGTGAGAGATATAGAGGACAGGATTGTGACACATGAGAAAAGTAACATGGACATAAACAAGAGATTAAGAGATCTAATGGTAGCATGGAAAATAGGCAAAGGAAAGCCAACATATTCATTTTTGAAATTTCCAATGAAGAAAAGACATATTTCAAACCCCAATTCTAAACTAAAAAGTTTTGACTCTCCCTATTGAAATTTCATGTCTTATACTTGGAAATGTAAAAAGAAAATGTGTAATACTAGGATGTGTCCTAGTAATGTTGCTTTATTTCAAAGAAACACGTTGAATTCACAGATCTGATGGGCAAAAATGCCACATAAAGGAAGATGGTAGCTGCTTCTTGTTCTTTTACCTCAGTTTGGCCTTTTTAAATTTTCAGTTATTTGAAATCTATTAAAACAATCCTCCATAATAAATAATCTTTGCCAATATGAGTGGTGTGTGTTTTGTTTTGTTTTGTTTTGTTTTCCTGACTGATATATTAGGCCAAATTCTAAATGATATTAAATAAGTTTTGTTTTGTTTTGTTTTTTTCCAAAAAATAATATATGGTACCCATATTTTCTCCAACTACATTATTTTTTCAGGGTTCAATATGTTGATAATTTACTGCATAAGGTGCAAAATGTAGTGCAAAAAGGTAAATACTTAACCATCATTTATCATTTTTTACTTCTCCATGAAGGGAAGTATTTATGTCAGCTTGCTAATTACTTTATTCCAGCTTGTAGTACAATGGATGATATATAGTGCATGCTCCATAGTGTATTGACTGAATAAATTTTTCAGGGTCCATTTAAACATTTTTAAGTACAAATGAAAATGAGTAATAGTGGGAAAATATCTGTGATTTTTAAATGGACAAATTTATTGTCTCTTATAATATTTGCTCTTTGCGGATGCAGAAACATTTTTATATAGCAGTATTCTTTGGACTGAACATATATGTATGGTCATATAATTTTTCTGAGGGTAGTTTCATCAAATGTTCAAATGGATCCATCATCCTTAAAGTTTAAGAGTGAATGCCAAAAAAGTTAAGTGCCTTTATGCCAATGGCAGAACCAAGAATAGCTCCCAGAACGTCTGACTTGAACCCCAAATTTCTACCCTTTACCCAATATACCTTCTTCATATGAAACTGACTACTACACGTAGGATTAATTCCTTCTCTAATTTGTTTCAGCAGCATGCTGCTGACCTATTTTATACACTTCTTACTTTGTATTGTAATTTTTGTAAGTAGTTCCCACACAAGTATATGTATTCCAGCAATTTAATACAGTATTTGGTGGTACCATTCCCAGATATATAAGGAAATCAAAAATGGTCTGCTAAACAAATGTGTAAATACGAAAATAAAACAAAAGTTGCACTTAAGTGAAATGAAACCACACTTTTAAAAAGATGACTAAGCACTAATAAAGATTTTAAAATGAAAAAAACAAGTTACATGACTTCTGAGTTCTGGTCTCTCATACAAGAAACCTGGGAGTCACCATTCTGTCCTAACAAGGAAAAAGCTACCCAAATTAAAAGATTAACAACTTATCAAAGATCCACAAGAGAAGTAAGGTTACAGGACAAATTGTTTCCTCCCAAATTTGAGAGACTTACACACAAATATAGAGAATTAAAACTTTTTTTTTTAGATTTTATTTATTTGATGCAGAGAGCAAGACAAGCAGGAGGAGGGGCAGGCAGGAGAGAAGCAGGCTCCCTGCTGAGCAAGGAGCCTGATGCAGGACTCAATCCCAGGACCCTGGGATCATGACCTGAGCTGAAGGCAGCTGCTTAACTGACTGAGCCACCCAGGTGCCCCTGAAGAATGACAACTTACTGGAGCACAAATCCCAGAGGTGAAACATGCCCAGGAACCAGTGCCAGGTAAGGAACTTGAACTGTAATTGACAAATTGCTAATGGCCCAGTATGGTTATGTCTGAGATATAAAAACTCCAGGGCACACAGTTATCAGGGGCACCAATGCATTTA
Organism: Leptonychotes weddellii; assembly: GCF_054177405.1. NCBI lineage: Eukaryota > Metazoa > Chordata > Mammalia > Carnivora > Phocidae > Leptonychotes > Leptonychotes weddellii. The sequence continues at coordinate 154,513,532 of NC_138370.1, read as the reverse complement.
TGACTTTATCTTCCTGGAGCTCTACCATGTTCTCACAGTGAATATTGGAGCAAAATTCCCTCATACTTCTGGCAGGGGGTGGGGGAAAAAAAAAAACATTTTGAAATATATCAGAGCATTCTGTTCTTCATAACAATGTCCTCAGGAGCACAATCTAACCTGTTTTTTTTTTTGTTTGTTTCTTTTCAGAGCCCAACAAACCTGGGGAAAAGGAAACGCCCAACTGCAGGCAAATCTAGCCTTCCATATGGAAGTGGGAAATATCCAACTCTGGCCCAATCTAGCTATACTGTCTCATCTAAGAGGAGGAAAACAACAACAAGAAAAACTGACTAGCATGTGTAAAGGTCACAGACCAGAGGCAAAGACTCATTAAAAGCTTTAGACCTAATTATAGGACTATAGAATGCTTCTTTCCCCCCACACTTTATGAACACATTACCAGAGGCCTATTTCCAAACAGTTCCTTTTACCTAATAAACATAGCTATGAAGAAAAATACTACATGGTAAACTAAAAGGCAAAAACACAGTTTGAAGAGACAGAGCAAGCATCAGAACCAAATTCCGATAAGGCAAAGATACTGGAATTATCAGACTGGAAGTTTAAAACAACTATGATTTACATGCTAAGGGTTTTAATGGATAAAGTAGACCACATGCAAGAACAGATAGGCAATATAAGCAGACAGGTGGAACCTAAGAAAGAATATAAAATGAATACTAGAATTTGTAAAACACTGTAACATAAATGAAGAATGCTTTTGATGGTCTTATAAGCAGACTTAACATGGCTGAAAAAATAATTTCTTTATTTTTTTTTAAAGATTTTATTTATTTATTTGACAGAGAGAGAGAGAGACAGGGTAGCCAAGGGAGAAAGAGAAGCAGACTCCCAGCTGAGCAAGAAGCCCAATGCAGGGCTCAAACCCAGGACCCTGGGATTACACACATGACCGAGCAGACTTTATCCCAGGTATGTAAGAATGCTTCAACATTTGAAAACCAATTTAAGTAATACATCATATCAACATACTAAAAAATTAAAAAGCATGATATCAACAGATGCAGAAAAAGCATTTGACAAAATCCAACGTTCATTCATGATAAAAGGCAAACTATGGAGACCATAAAAAAATCAGTAGTTGCCAGGAGTTAGGGGAAGGGAGGGATGAAAAAGCAGAGTACAGATGTTTTTTCAGATAGTGAAATTACCATGAAACGTAGTACAATGATGAACACATGCCATTACCCATTTACACAAACACCAACAGTAAATCCTAATTATGGACTCTGGGTAATAATGGTTCATCAGTTGTAACAAATATATCATTCTGGTAAGGAATGCTGACAATGGAAAAGGCTATGTAAGTGTGAGGTTAGTGGATATATGGGAAATTACTATACCTTCTGCTCTTTTTTCCCATGAACCTAAAACTACTTTAAAAATAAAGTTTATTTATTAAAAAAAAATCACAGTTATAGTAAATGTGTTGGATTGTCCAAGAGGTAGACACTTAAGAGTCTCGGACTGTGGTTTGGTTGGATTTATAATACTTGTGAAAGAAAAAGGATAAAGAGAGGTAATTATCAAGTCATGATGGTGAACGGATGAACTCTCTTTGTATAGAGTGGGGTTAAGGTAGCTTCAGATCATGATGTAGATCTAAGTCTCTGCCAACCCACTGCATTTGAACAAAATGCTCTTGAAGGAGGATCTAAGATGTATATCTCATATCTCCCACATACATGTATTATCTTGTACATTGTGCAAGATTCTATAAAAATGCCCTTCATATTTATACTCAGAAACAAAATTTCTAGGGGCGCCTGGGTGGCTCAGTCATTGAGCGTCTGCCTTCAGCTCAGGTCATGATCCCAGGGTCCTGGGATCGAGCCCCGCATCGGGCTCCCCGCTCAGCGGGAAGCCTGCTTCTCCCACTCCCCCTGCTTGTGCTCCTGCTCTTGCTATCTCTTTCTCTGTCAAATAATTAAATAAAATCTAAAAAAACAAAAACAAAATTTCTATAATTTTTGCCTGTCATGTTTATTAACAATCCCTAATAAAACTGTAACTGTTCTTTTCATTCCACTTACTGTAAAAAAATTTAAAGATCGGTTGGAGTAACCGATCAACAAATTTATATTCTTTCTAGTGTATATGCCATCTTGGAAATATATTCACATGCTTTCTCCATAATGAACATACCAAATAAGAATTCAGGAAACGTAAAGGTAATTAAATCATTTCCAACTTAATCTTGGTTTGGCAGGACATCAGGATGTCAGCAGGATTACTACAATTTAGAGTCAAACCTTCCAGCTGATAAACAACAGCATATAACTGCCAATACAACACAAGAAAAACATGTTATCTACCATCACTCAATTTTATTTCACAACTTTCTGTCAACACATCCTACTTCCCTCCAATTTTTATCTAAAGCAATAGAAATGGAAGTGTCTATTGTTCTTATAATCTCAAGAAACTATATAATAAGAAATTTTAAATCTATCAACACAGGGCGCCTGGGTGGCTCAGTTGGTTAAGCGACTGCCTTTGGCTCAGGTCATGATTCCGGAGTCCTGGGATCGAGTCCCACATTGGGCTCCCGGCTCAGCAGGGAGCCTGCTTCTCCCTCTAACCCTATCCCCTCTCATGCTGTTTCTCTCTCTCTCTCTCTCTCTCAAATAAATAAATAAAATCTTTAAAAAAATCTATCAACACAAATAACAAAATAATGGTATTTCAAGGATTTTCAATATTTCCCATTATGGTTCAGTTAATAAATGACATCAAACTTTGTCAGTGAAAAATCAGTCACTGAATACACTTCACAATAGACAACTGCCTATGTCTCAGTTTACACCAATCGTAGTCTGTGTATAAATGATCCACTCAGCAACTTATATTTTAAAAGGGGAAATTAAATGAACAAAAAATATAATTTGATATTTTCAGCTTCTCCCTATTTCAAAGTCTTTGTTGTATTAAAGGCTGCCTTTAAACCTAATATCTAACAAGTCACATTCCTTCAGAACCTGTGGAAAGGAAATCATCTACTTATTCTCCCCTCAGATAGTCCAGAGAGTCCTTTCATTCACTCAACAAATCCAAATTAAGCCTTTCATATATACGGGTTATTGTATAAGGTGCTGGGCATATGTATAATGTTGAACAAAATAGGAGTTGTTCATGCCCTTTAAAGCTTTCCCATATATTGACTATGATATGCCTTGTTAAACTAATCACACTAACACACGTGTGCTAAAATGACAAACAGAAGAGTGGCAGTGACACAAAAAGAAAGGCATACTGTGCTATAAGAAATTAAAATATTTATTCATGCAATAAAATATTCATTGAGCACCTTTGTATGACACTTATTATGTTAATCACTAAGAATTTTCAGCCAGCAATAGACTTAAATTTTCTGCCTTCTTGGAGTTTCTATTCAGGTGAAGGAGAGACATTAACAAATGAGACAATAAATATATAATACACAGATGTTGGTAAGTGATATAGAAAACAATAGGCAGAGTAAGACAGCTAAGGAGTCAGGTTGTCAGAGAATCTTTTTGAAAAAAAGGGGCCATGTGCTCTATAAGCATCTATAGCTTTCTTTTTATAGTTCAGACTTAATCCTGAATAAGAGTTCCATTCCAACTGAATCTGCTAATATGCCATTTGGTACACCCTGAATACTGGACTTGGCTCTATTCACTTTCCTTTTTTGCATTAACATAAGTTTGAAAAGTCCTTTTGGTTTCATCATGTTTGAACAGTTTTGGTATAACTTCTATTTATACTTTGAGACCTACTTTAAGTAACTATTTGAAGTATCTTTATTCTTCAAGCACATTTATTATAATAGGATACAGATAGAGTTACTGAAACAATACAACCCAGAAATGCAATTGCTAAAGAGCATTATTTCCACGACATGTAGTAATCCCTGATGAGCTTTTGGTCTCTGGTCAACATCATAGACTGTTCTGCTACTTACAAGATCTGGCTGCCAATGTTGATTGTTCCCATTTACAACTGGCATGAAGAAAAGGTGAAGTGTGAGAATGTAGAACAAGTATCCTATAAACATATGAAACAGTGGTCAGTTACTATTATACTAAACTGGTTAGAACCCCATGATCACTCATCGCCTTAAGTAAGCTCGTATTTCTGTAATAAAAGGAAAAATGGATTTGGCTGGGCAAATTAATCTCCACCATTGTGGGAAATTTAGAATTTAGCCTCCCAATGTTCCCACTGAGGAGGATGGAAATGAAATTTGAGAGTGTCAAAACCAAGTATCTGATCTAACCATTCTCTGGGAGTGGAAATAGTAAAAAATACATATTTATGGGTCCAGCACGCTTCCGCTGCGCAACTCTGCTTAAAAAATACATATTTATGAAAAGAAGTTAGAACTAGAATCAATAGGAATTACGGAGCAATTGTATGTAGAGGCTGAGTGAGCTCAGGAAATAAGACAAAGTCTAATAACCTAACAGGTTAAAATTATGAGGGTAATGCTATAGCTACCAGAATCCTATTCCAGTGCTTCTCAAACACTCTGGTCACAAGACCCCTATACACTTTTAAAAATTATTGAGGAGCTCCAAGTAGCTTTTGTTATTTGGTTATATCTATCGACATTTACTGTATTGGACTATACAACTATATATAAATAAATACAAGTATCAACCATAAACCCATTTCTAGTTAGTATATTTTATGGAAAATAATGCCTCTTACCAAAACAAAAACTAGGTGAGAAGAATGGTACTGTTTCAAATATTTCTCTGTCTCTTTGGTCTGATTTAACAGAAAATAACTACATTCTTGTCTCAGCTTCTACATTTAATCCTTTAGACTCTCACATGTTATGTAGCCTCTGGCAGACTCTACTGCATACTTGTGAGATAATGAAAGTGAAAAAGGTAACTCCTATCCTACCATTATTATGAAAAATGTTTTGATCTAGCAGATCCACTGAAGTGTCTCATCTTGCTCAAAAGCTCTTGGACCACTCATTAAAGACCACTATCCTAGCCCATATTGACCAATATCTTATTGGTGGACTCTTAGGAAAACTGAGGAACTGATTTTCTTTCTTTCCTTCTTGCATTTCTATAATCCATCTCCACTCTAGAACCAAAGAGATCTTGTGATAGAGACCAAAATAGTTACTTGACTCTGTCTTAAAAGCCTGAAACTCTGCAACAATTTATCCCCAAGATTTACGGCAGTGTGATAATTCAAAACATCATATAAGAGCTTTTGACTTGATAGAACTTTAATAGCTAATTAAAAATGATTACAGATATTCTGTTTATGTTTTTAAATTCTTTTTATATTGGTACTTCACAGATTTCTCTCTCCAACATTCAAGGCACAAAAATATTTATACCTATTTTAATATAAACCAGTCAGTGTTGAATTTCCAATAAGCTTACCCTTCATAAGAATCAATATTTTCATATTACCAAAAAATAAAACAAAATAGTCATTAAAACAACTGAAATATCTCTTTTTTCATATAACAACAAATAATTATGAGTCACTGCCTTGGACACTGATGTGTTATTGTCACAGTTTCAGATTCATTGGTATTTCCCAACCACAAAATAAAACACATTAATATACAAAATGCTAGTGAAGTTAGCAGTGTAGTGTTCTAAGGAAAGATGTCTGATGACTGGGTGAAAAAAAATGTAGCCCATACAAAGATGCAGGTGACAATTTTGCTTTGACTTCAAAGAGTACACTCTAAGATAAAGAATTAAAGTCAACAAATTGTCATCTATTTGGTATGATTGCTAAAAGTCAATGATTTCATCCTATGAAAATTGAGCTGGCTGACCCATAAAACAGAAGTGTCCATGTATATCCTCTAGATTCCATATGGAGAGTATACTACTCCATAGACATTGGAATATCAATATTTGAAACATGGTTCCATGTCAAGGAACTAATAATGAAAGGACTATTCATATATTTGGCCATAAACATTGCTTGGGATTACTCAAGGATACTTAGGAAAAAAAGTATGTGCGTCCCAAACACATGTGATTTACATTAAGGTAATTACTACACTGTCATCCTTGTAAAAATAATAATAATGGTCTCATAATTTTAGTGTACACAAAATTTTTCTTCTACATTTTTAGCTGAAATTTAACACTGTTCTCTAAAACTCTATAAAGCACCATCATGAGAAATATTTGCCTATGAATAAGTTAGAAATATTCTGTATAAAAATTCAGACTGTAAGCAATATTTAAACCTGTTTATTTATGCAACACAAGTTTATTGAGCTCCTACATATCATATCAGCAGTATGATAAACTCTATAGAGACTGGACTAAATGAACCAGTTTTTCTTAGCCTTATGGTCTATTAATATAAAAAAATGAACATTTTGTTGTAATTATCCTGATTAATTACTTCAGTAATAGTAATTTTAAATATTTTATTAATTGTATTAAAGCATGTTCTTTGCATTTTATATAACATGCAATGATTAATTAAAATGAAGAATCAGTGCATTGTTTTTCATATAAGAAACATTACCAAAATAATCCAAATGACTAGCCACAACCAGTTGTTAGGCAAGTATCAGTAATTTGGGATCAACACGCACAGTAATGAGAGTATACTGTGCCTACTTAGATCTTTAAACTCTATGATAACATGAAATATTTATAAACACATAGAAAATACTTTATAAAATAAAATAAAGAAAATAAAAAAATAAAAGAAAAGAAAATAATAAATTATCCATTTTAATGTCTGTAGGCTCTTTAGTGACATTCCCCCTATCTTTCCTGATATTTAAAATTTATATCCTTTTTCCTTTATCAATCAGACAAGAAACTCATCAATTTTATTGATCTCAAAGTAACAACTTCTGGTTACATTAATTTTTAAAAATTTTCCATCTGATTTCTGTTTATTGTTTCCTTTCTTCTGTTTAATTTAGTTTTAATTTGCTTTTATTTTCATTTACAATGGAAGCCTTAGTCGTTGATTTAAGATCTTTATTCTTTTCCAACATAAGTGTAAAAAACTATAAAGTTAGCTCCCTTTTAACACTGCTTTAGTAGCAGCCCATAAATATGATTTTTTTCACTCAGTTTAAAATACAGTACTTTTTAGTTTTGATTTTCACGTTCCAATTTTTTAATAGATATAGACATACGTAGTTTATTTCTTGTTGAATGAACTTTGGTAATCTGTAGCTTTCAAGGAAATTGTTTATTTTATCTGTTTTGTCATATATTAGCTCCTATCACTGCACAGCAAATTAAATTTAGCAACTTTAAAACAACAAACAGTCATTATCTCACAGAATTTCTTGGGGTCAGGAATCCAGGAGGAGCTTAACTAAGTCCTTGTGACTCAGGGTCCTTCATGACATTGTATCAGGCTGTCAGATGAAGCTGCAAATCATATCAAGGCTCAAATGGGCAGGAGAATCTACTCACACACAAGATTGTTAGCCAATCTCAATTTCTCATTGGTCAGAAATCTCTGTTGGTCAGAAGCCTCTGTCTCTTACTTGGACCTTTCCAAAGTCTGCCTAAGTGTGATGGTCTCTCCCAGAAGGGACAAGGAGAGGGAGAGGGAGATCTGAAAAGATATAATCTGCACTGTATTATAATGCATTCTGGTTAGTGACATACATCTCCTCTACCATTTGCTATTGGTCACATTAATTCTGGATAACAGTATGTACCTTTAACTTATCACTGTATACTTAATATGAATATTGTTCCACTCCATGTAAATTTAAGAACATTACAACACTTCCTTCAGACTGAAGACTTCATTTGAGGTTTTAATTTGTTTGTTTTTTGCAGATTTACTGATGACAAATTTATCTTTGAATTATCAGGATTATCAGAAAATGAGCTTTTTTTTCCTGCTCTTAAATAACATTCTTGCCGGATATTGATTTCTAGATTGTCAGTGATTTTTGTTACTGTTTTCAGCACTTTAAAGATGCCATTTCTTTGTCTTTTGGCCTCTGTTTCTGAGGCCAATCATCATTTATATATCCTTCTCTATGTAATTCTGATTTCTACCTTCTCTACTCACACTACCTTGTTTTGCTTGCACCCCACTTGCATGTGCCACAGTAAGAGTATGACCTAAGGCAGGGAGCTAGGGGAAATGTAGAACTCACATTTTATATTACCCTTCTGTCAAGAATTGTAGTTTTTACACAATTCACAGTGCTCACTATAGCACTACATTTGTATCTCTGGGGTAAATACCCAGTAGTGCAATTGCTGAGTTATAGGGTAGCTCTATTTTCAACTTTTTGAGGAACCTCCATACTGTTTTCCAGAGTGGCTGAACCAGCTTGCATTCCCACCAACAGTGTAGGAGGGTTCCCCTTTCTCCGCATCCCTGCCAACATCTGTCATTTCCTGACTTGTTAATTTTAGCTATTCTGACTGGTGTGAGGTGGTATCTCATTGAGGTTTTGATTTGGATTTCCCTGATTCCGAGCGATGTTGAGCACTTTTTCATGTGTCTGTTGGCCATTTGGATGTGTTCTTTGGAAAAATGTCTATTCATGTCTTCTGCCCATTTCTTGATTGGATCATTTGTTCTTTGGCTGTTGAATTTGATACATTCTTTATAGATTTTGGATACTAGCCCTTTATCTGATATGTCATTTGCAAATATCTTCTCCCATTCTGTCAGTTGCCTTTTGGTTTTGTTGACTGTTTCTCTCGCTGTGAATTGTGTAAGACTGTTGAATAACAGACCCGTACCTCTGAAACAAATAATACGTTGTATGTTAAAAAAAGGAAGAAAACAATAGGAAGGGAAAAACGAAGGGGGGAAATTGGAGGGGGAGACAGACCATGACAGACTATGGACTCTGAGAAAAAAACTGAGGGTTCTAGAGGGGAGGGGGGTGGGGGGAATGGGTTAGCCTCATGATGGGTATTAAAGAGGGTGTGTATTGCATGGAGCACTGTGTGCTATATGCAAACAATGAATCATGGAACACTACATCAAAAACTAATGATGTAATGTATGGTGAAAATAACATAATAAAAAAAATTAAAATTACCATCAAAAAAAAAAAAGAATTGCAGTTTTTCACTGTCTGTTACTTAATGCCTATAAATACTTGAAAGTAATTGTCTCTTATATTTTGATTAGATATACAATTGTTTATGGTGGAAGGCTGATTCAATATCAGTTATTTTGCCACAGTCTAAATGGTGTTGAATGAGTAATTTAATGAAATTTAGGATTACAAATGGATGCAATACAATTATTATTTTTTTTAAGATTTATTCATTTATTTTAGAGAGAGGGAAGGGGTAGAGTAAGAGAGAGTCTTAAGCAGACTCTGTGCTGAGTGTGGAGCCAGTTGTGGGGCTAGACCAGACTGAAACCAAGAGTTGGCTGCTTAATCAACTGAGCCACTTAGGTGGCCCAGATTTAATACTATTTCAATGCATATTAGTTGACCAATTGAATGAATAAACATATTACTCATAGACAGGCATGATCTATTGCTAAAATAGTGCACAAAGGTCCTGAAGCCATTCATTTTATGGACTTCTCGTCCACAGGTTGACCCTTTTTTTCCTACAGAATACTCATTTCCCAAAAGATTCACATGGTCAAATTTATTTTCAAAATAAGTTATCAAATTTGGTAGTTACGTAATAACTTCCAACAAGAAATCATAATTTTCAAGTTACTTCTTTCTAGAATACCTATGAAAAGATGGATTTTACTTTTTAAATATTATAAAAAACAAAAAACAAAAAAAGAAACCTATTCACTTCCTCCGAGATGTCTTCATAAGAATTATATTGAAAGTAAATAACCGCAATTACATGTTCCAATCATTTTAAAAGTTTCAAAAATCTATTCTTTAAAAAAGTAAAACAGTATGAAAATGATTTAATTTTGTATCCCATTTATTAAATATAATAAAATTTCAGTTTACCATCTTAAACCACAAGTTGCAGTTCAACTAATCAAAACTAATTTTTTGTAAATGAGACATAACTTAGTGATTTTATGAGCAATGGATTTAATAATATTTGGTATTAATCTTTCTCTATTTCTTAAATTATTTGTATTTTAGTCTAGTAAACTTTATGTGTCATGATTAGAGAGATCTAGGAAAATGTAGAATGGACATTTATGTTGAGCCCTAATTAATAATTAAGGTACACCAGAGGAAACAAGACGATTTATTCTAAGAGGCAATATTACCTAGCTCCCAGATCACTTTGTTCTGTCAGAAGAATCTCAGTCCCAATGACTTTATTTCAAATATATTGCTTTTGAAATAACAGCAGGGACTTGTGGGCTTCTTAACATCTCTTGTTTACCATCTAGTGTCATGCTTAATGATCAACATTAAAGTTATTGCTTCCAAATCACCTTAATTAGGGTTGCAGAAGCTTTAAAAAGTTCCTTTCAAATACTCAGATCATCAAATTAGATTGTCCTCATATATTGTGATTATATAAGGTCTTGTAGTGAAACATCATAAAAACATTTCCAATCAGACATCTTGCAGTTCCTTTTTAAGATAAATTTTCCTAGCCACAGTTCTTCCATGAGAGCACTGTGTTCTTTCTCCATTCTCCAAGTTTATAGTTGATTGAACAAGAACAGGGCACCTAAACCAAGTGTCATAATGCATAGTTTAACTTATAGCTGTGTATGGGTCAGCTATATAATGCTGGGCCAAAACTGAGACAATCTGGTTTAACTGAATTCTACTTCAATTCTTTCAATTGAGGATTAGAAAATGTTGTTTTGTATAAGTAGTCTGACATTTTTTTTTCCTAAGTAAACTCCTTACTGAAGTGTAACATATACAGAAAAATACATGAATCATATGTTTGCAGCCTGTTAAAGTTGCACAAATTGAACCAACCTATGTTACCACTACCAAAATTATGAAATTGATTATTCTCAACACTCAAGAAGTTTCCTTATGGTATGTCCAGTCACAAACAGCTCACTAAGGAAACCATTTTCCTTACCTCTAACACCATAGATTATTTTCTCTGTTTCTAAAGTATTTTTTAATTTTATTTATTTATTTATTTTAAGATTTTATTTATTTATTTGAGAGAGAGAATGAGAGACAGAGAGCCCGAGACGGAAGAGGGTCAGAGGGAGAAGCAGACCCCCCGCTGAGCAGGGAGCCCAATGTGGGACTCGATCCCTGGACTCCAGGATCATGACCCGAGCCGAAGGCAGTCACTTAACCAACTGAGCCACCCAGGCGCCTCTTAAGTATTTTTTTTAATAAATAAAATCATACATTATTTACCTGTTTTGACCTAGCATCTTTTGCTTAAATTTGTTGCTTTTCAGATTCATCCATGTTGTTCAGAAAAGTCTACAGTCAAGGTGTTATAAGGCTGCATTACTTCTAAAGATTTCAAGGAAAAATTATCCCCTTTCTTTTTCTGGCTTCTAGAAGCTGCCTGCATTTCTTGGATCATGGCCCCTTCTTTCTATCACTCCAGATTTTTATTCCCATCATCACATCTTTTACTTCTTACTTTGACCTTCCATGTCTCTAATAAGGACTTCTGTGGTTATATCAGGTCTACTCAGATAACCCAAAATAATCTCCCTATCTCAAAGCCCTTAACTTTTTAGTCCCATTTGCCATAAGATAATATATCAGAGGTTCTGAGAATTAGGACATGGACATTATTCTGCCAACCACAGTGATGAAGAAAAGATGAGTAGGACTGCTAACTTTTAGCTCCAAATGGTTTTGAAGGCTGTTAGGATATGAGCATTAGAAGCAATTATCTGGTGTGGCCTGGGCTGCCATTGCGCTTTTTTTTTGGAATACAAGAAGGTGGGGATCATTGAGAACCAAATTAGAATTTTTCTACCATCCTGTGTGTATGCATATGTGTGTGAGTATTAGTTATACAGTGTTCTAGTTGTCTTTGATGGGTCTCACAAACTTCTTAGATGACCGATTTATTTAATATCCCATGAACTAAAAAATATAAATTGAGACCAAGTAGCAGAGATAAAGACTGTCAGATTTATTAAGCCACTTTTAGAAATAATGTATTAGTGGATGTAAAACTCCAAGTGTAGAGATATTTCTTTATAGCTACATTTAATTCTTAGGTTCATGACTCTTTACTATAAACTCTCTTTTGTGAATAGTTTATAGCTACAAAAAAATTATACTTCAAACAATTAATCAATATGCATGGCCTTGAGAAACCTTGGGGAAAAAACAAAATGTGCTTAAAAAATAACGAAGTTTAGATTGATTTTTAAAATGCAAATTTGATCTCTATAATAAAATGTTCTTTGCCACATGAATATGTTTATAATATTCAAAAACCTAATTTAGATTAAATAATTCTATGTTGGTAACATGTCATTGTACTTTGTCTCCCAGTTTGATTTGTTTTAGTTGGTTTTAGTGACTTGCATTTAACATTAAAAGTTGTTAGTACAAGCAGTCAGATAAGGCAAATGAAGGTCATTTTGAAAGTATTTGTTATATCATATATATTTCATTTTTAATAACAATTTAATACCCTTTTTACAACATTTCATGGAATGGTACTTCAGGACAAAATTAATTTTCATAAAACAAATTATTTATATGTATATGAAAAACAAAATAGAATTGTGGTTATCCACAATTATATTTATATTTATATTTAACTAAATAAAATTCCTTATATTTGAGACTTAGAGTGTCTTCAGTAAAACATTCTTACTATTTCATTCTAAGAAGATAACATGCTTCCTTTGAGTTTCTGGCTTACTACCAGAAGGAATCTATTCATATTCTTTCAGTTCTAAATCTGTAGTAAAAAATGTCAAAATGAGCTCTCAAGCAATTATATATTAAAATTATCTCACATTTTAGTACGTTAGTTGCCATATTAAAATGTGATATTGATCTAATATTTTAGATACTTATACTTAGTGAATTCAGTTAGCAAATTCAAGAAATATGTCAATTTTTATATAAAAGTTATTATGTTTTATTCAGTCTTTATAGAGTGCTAATGTAACAAGGGTTTATTTAATATCTATTTCTGTGCACTTCACCAAATGTTAGTTAAGTGGAGAAAACTATCATATTATGCAATTTATCTTAAACAGGAACTTCTACTCTAATACTTCTATCATAAGAGTTTGGGGTACACTGAAGCAAGTTTTGGAAGACAGTGTCACCAGTATACACCAATATTCAGTTTTGTTTTTTTTTTTCTTTCCCCTTCCATTCACACCTGGAAAGTCTACTCTGGTTTCCACTTCCAGTATAACTGTTTAAGTTTCTAACATGAGAACACTCTTGCAGATTAGAACCATAAACTCTGTACAATATACACCAAACTACCTAAAGGATCTGGAAAGTGAATAAAGGTAGAAGATTCTAGAAGGAAGTAGAAACTTAGAATAAGAAACAAGCATGTAACAAACTCTACCACCACCACCATGTCCTCCCTTTTTTATTTGCTATGCTTTCAGGCATGCTGCAGTCATCTTTTTTCTTTTTTTTTTTTGCTGGCCAAAATTTTGATGACTCACGGTCTTTTGAGTTTGAAATGCAAGATGGTAGAGATCAGGGCACCTACAGCCACTAAAATGATAGAATGAGATGAAAATTGTAGATGATAATTACAGAAAATAGAAAGCCAGAAAGAGAAGCCAAATTTCTATGTACATGTGCAAATCTCTTGTTGGCCCCAGTGCCATCATGTATGGGCAGACTATAAACAACACAGCTAAGGAGAGAGAGAGAGAGATGAAAAGAAATGAAAAGAAAAGGATAGGAAGGGAAGGGAAAGACTGAACTGAGATATGAGTTCCTGTAAAAGACACAGAATTTTTAGTTTGTGTACAACCAAGTGAATTGCCAGTTAAAGCAATAATACTAACACTCATGGGAGAAACTGAGGAGAATCTAAAGTTTGTACAACATAACATACAGGAACAATCCAAAATTGCTTGACATATGAAGAAACAGGAAAATGCAGCCCATTCTTAGAGAAAATAAAATCAATGGAAATCAATCCTGATATTTTAGAATTATCAGAGAAAAAATTTAAAATAGCTGCTATAACTATGCTTGATGAGATAAAGGAAAATTGCTTGTATGGAACAAGAAGACAGAAAATATCAACACAGAAATCACACTTAAGAAAATGAACAATGGTGGGGTGCCTGGGTGGCTAGTCTGTTAAGTGTTCACCTCTTGGTTTCTGCTCAGGTAATGATCTCAGAGTCCTGAGATCAAGCCCCATGTGGGGCTCTGTGCTCACTTAAGAGTCTACTTGGGATTCTCTCTCTCTCCTTCTCCCTCTACCACTCCCTCCCTCAAATAAATAAATAAATCTTTAAAAAAAAAAAAAAAAGAACAATGGGGCACCTGGGTGGCTCAGTAGGTTGTGTCTGACTCTTGATTTTGGCTCAGGTCATGATCTCAGAGTCGTGAGATCAAGCCCCATGTTGGGCTCCACACTGGACATGGAGCCTGTTTAAGATTCTCTCCCTCTGCCCAGCCCTCACCCCCCTGCTTGAGCCTGAGCTCTCATTTCTTTCTTAAAAAAAAAAAAAAAGAAAGAAGAAAAAAAAAGAACAAGAGGGAAATTCTAGAACTGAATAATATCTGAAATTAAACATTTCTAGATAGCTTAATATCAGAAGGATGTTCATACAAAGAATCACCAAACTTTTAAATAGCTCAATAGAAATTATCCAATGTGAAAATAGAATATTTTTTAAAAGGAAAAAAGAAAAAACAAAACAGCAATCTGTGGAACAATATTAGAAAGTCCAAAATATGTGTAATTAGAGTTCTACAGAAAGATAGGAGAGAAAATCTTTTCACGGTTTTGTGAAAGACATAAATCTATATATTCAATTAGCCCACCAGACTTCAAGAAAGATAAATGTGAAGAAAACCATGCCCACAAAACACTGGAAACAAAAGATAAATAAAATGTCTTTAAATTAGCCAGAGAAAAATGACCTTTATACTGAGGAACCACAATTCTAATGACATTGATTTCTCAACAATAATGTTACAGGCCAGATAACAAGCGACATTGGGCACCAGGGCAGCTCAGTCCAATAGGTGTCCAACTCTTGGTTTCAGCTCAGGTCTTGATCTTAGAGACTTGGGATTGAGTCCCATGTTGGGCTCCACTCTAGGTGCGGAGTCAGCTTGAGATTCTCTCTCCCTTTCCTTCTGCCCCTCCTGCTTATGCTCTCTCTTTCTAAAATAAATAAATAAATCTTTTAAAAAAAAGTTTCTCTCTCTTCCTCTCCTTCTGCCCCCCCACTCCATCCCAGATTGCACTCTCTCTCTCTCTCTCAAAAAAGACAACATCTAGAAAGTATTGAAAGAACTAAAACTGTTAGTTCAAAGTATTATATCCAGCAGAAAAATGTCCTTCAAGAATGGAAATAAATAGGGCACCTGGGTGACTCAATCAGTTAAATATTCAACTGTTGGCTTCCACTCAGGTCATAATCTCAGGGCCATGAGATTGAGCCCCATACAGGGGAGTTTGCTTTAGATTGTCTCCCTCTGCCCCTCTCCCTGTTTGTGCTCTCTCTCTCTTTCTCTCTTTCTCAAGTAAATATTTTTTTTTTAAAAAGAATGGAAATAAATAAATACATTTTTAAGTAAACAAAAATATAATTTTTGGCCAGGAGACTTGAAATACTAGAAATACTAAAGATGATTTTTCAGGTTGAAAGAAAATGATACCAATGGGTAACTTTGATATTTATGAAGGAATAAGTAGTACCAACTCTGGAAAATAACTGGTAAATTTAAAAAAAATGTATATTTTCTTCTGGACTTCTTTATTATACCTATGATGTATAAAACAAGAAATATTTTCATTGAATTTATTTACATTATATTTAAAGCATAAGGGATAAAACAAGGTGGGCTTGGGGACACTAAATTGGATGATATGGTTCCAAGTTTGCTTATGTTTAAGAAGACTGGGAGAAGTTAAGGATATGTATTGTAATTCCTAAATAAACACTAAAAATTAATTTAAAGAGGTACAGCTAAATCAATAAATAAATTAAGCTGCACTTTCCAAAAATATCAAATAATCTAAAAAGGGAAGAAAACAATAAAACAAACAAAAAAACCCAAAAACTGAACTGGTAGGTCTAAATCTAATGATTTATATAATTACATTAATGTTATTAGACTCCACATTCTAATTAAAAGGCAGTTATTCGGAGTAAGTTAAGGAGCAAAACATCTATATTTTTAGCCCTACTTACAGTTGTCTAAAATAATGGCCAATAAAATGAGTAGAAATGTAGATTCCTCTGAGTTGAGGCAGTAATAAGCTTAATTATCCAGGTTTTTGTTTCTCCTGAGAAATATGGTGTGCAGGATATCCTAGGACAAAAATGGTAGAGTTGCTGGTCTTGGATTGTTGAGTCTCTGCTTGGAGGAATTTCTCTGCAGAATTTCCTGGATCCAGAGAAGAATTTATAAGAGAAATAAATAATCACTTGCTTTGTTTGTTAGCATGGCATATCCTAGCTTACTCTAAACAAGAGAAACTCAAGTCACCTTGTTGCGTAGAAATTAATGACAACATTGTTAGGATGATATATGATTATTTATATTTGTCAATTTAAATAATTTACATTATAGGATTAAGTTTTTGATACATGTACACTTTGGATAAGAGTAAAATCTCAGTAACATATGAAATCTAAAACACTAAAATATATGATTGCACTTTTTTTTTTTTTTAGATTTTTTAATTTATTTAAGAGAGAGAGAGTGCACAAGCAGAGCCAGGTGTAGAGGGCCTGCTGAGCAGGGAGCCTGACACAGGGCTGGATCTCAGGACCCTGAGATCATGACCTGAGTCAAAATCAAGAGTCGGATGGTTAACTGACTGAGACACCCAGGCACCCCATGTTTGCACAGCTTTTAAAATTTTGCTATGTTACAAAGAAATAGAGACAACAATAGCATACATTTTCAGCTATGTGTATATGTTAATTTTTTATGTGTCTTACTGCATCAAATCCATCCATCTACACATATGAGACCTCAATTTTTACAGTTTTAAACTAGATGTACCTTCCAGAAAGATTTTTTTCAAAGTGATGATTTTTTTAACACAGGGTGATTAAAATACTGGGGGAAAAGTTAAGATTGTTGAAGAAGTATGAAGTCTGAGTCTATATCCATTTTGAATTTGCCTAAAACTGTAAGTATGAAATACAGAGATTAAAATAGATTATGATATCAAAGAGGTTACTGCCTATGTTCTCCTCTAGGATTTTGATGGATTCCCGTGTCACATTGAGGTCTTTCATCCATTTTGAGTTTATCTTTGTGTATGGTGTTAGAGAATGGTCGAGTTTCATTCTTCTGTATATAACTGTCCAATTTGCCCGGCACCATTTATTGAAGAGCCTGTCTTTTTTCCATTACATGTTTTTTCCTGCTTTGTCGAAGATTATTTGACCATAGAGTTGAGGGTACATATCTGGGCTCTCTATTCTGTTCCATTGGTCTATATGTCTGTTTTTTGTGCCAGTACCATGCCGT
>NC_138370.1:154358983-154495427 GCF_054177405.1 Leptonychotes weddellii | reverse complement strand
GAGCCCACTATTTTAGTTCTTCACATGACTTACTCATGTAATACATGTTTGTTTGTTTTTTTAATATTTTATTTATTTATTTGACAGAGAGAGACACAGTGAGAGAGGGAACACAAGCAGGGGAGTGGGAGAGGGAGAAGCAGGCTTCCTGCCGAGCAGGGAGCCCGATGTGGCGCTTGATCCAGGACCCCAGGATCATGACCTGAGCCGAAGGCAGACACCTAACGACAGAGCCACCCAGGCGCCCCTCATGTAATCCTTGTAACACATCATTGAGGTCACGATTAGTCTCCCCATTTTATGTATGCAGACATTGAGACACAGAAAATTTGTGAGACATTTGTATGATAAAGTAAAAGGCACAGCCTAAGGGATATAATCAACGGTACTGTAACAGCCTTGTATGGTGACACATGGTAGCTACACTTATGCTAAGTGTAGCATAATATATAAACTTGTTGAATCACTATGCTGTACACCTGAAACTAATGTAACATCATGTGTCAACAATACAAACAACAACAACAACAACAACAAACCTCCCCTGGCAAAAATACCCTATAAGTAGTCATCAAGATAATTATGACAGAAAATTAAGAAATGTATGATATATCATGTGGAAACTGTATTCTCCTTTAAAAAGATGTAATCAATGGGGATCTGTTCACACCATTCCTCATACCTGATACTCAAGTAGAGATTTTGAGGTAAATGCTAACATTTAATTGTTAAAAATGACTTATTTCAGTAAAACAAAGAATTCCAGAAGGTATTCTACTAGTTTCTTCTCTCCTCTAGAAGTTCTGTTTCTAAGTAAAACCTTTTTACCTTTCATGTGACAACAGAGCTTTAAAAGGCTCTAATATGATTGTGAAAAGCAGGAAAGCAACTGCCCCAACTGACTCACAAGACCTTGTTTGTAGTTATAATCTCATTTGTGGTTCACCGTATGGTTCATTGTTGTGCTTTTACAGTCTGAAATCCCATAAAACAGAACCTCAGACAATGAATGGCAGATTCACTTACACACAAATGGATGAATGTCTGTGATATCAACCAGATATGAGATATGCTTAAAGAAATATCTGATGAGTCAAGTATCATATAGGTCAAAGATGCAAATAAGTTTTATAATACATACATATGTGTATGTATATATGTGTGTGTGTGTATATATGCACACATACTCTTTGAAACAAAACTTTATAGTTATTTTTACAAACACAAATAAATGCATGACAGTTTGCTGCAGTCATATCATAAAAACATTATTACATTATTAATAAGAAAGCGAAAACATCTGTCCTATGTGTGAAAGTTATGGTCAAAGGGCACAAGAATGTAATTATATTTTAATGAGACTTAAAAAGACAATTAATTTGGGCTATATCACAATCTAGTTACCTATATTCAGTTAAAATTTTGCATAGGTGCAAAAAATAATTTTGAATTGGTGTTCCCAGTTCTCTTTAAATGTACACTATTTTATATCTTGTTTATTGCACAGTCTTAATGATTAGTGAAGTTACAAAATATAGCGCACTAACTTTTTTATTTTTATTTTTATTTTTTTGAAAGATTTTATTTATTTATTTGAGAGAGAGAGAGACAGCCAAAGAGGGAACACAAGCAGGGGGAGTGGGAGAGGGAGAAGCAGGCTTCCTGCGGAGCAGGGAGCCTGATGCGGGGCTCAATCCCAGGACCCTGGGATCATGACCTGAGCCGAAGGCAGACGCTTAACGACTGAGCCACCCAGGTGCCCCAGTGCACTAACTTTAAATGCAAGTGAATTGTTTCATTCGAATTCTTATTTTGTGTTTATTTAAAAAAAATATTTTTTCCAACAAACACCAGCTTATAGTTACTGAATTAATCTAGGATCAAAAAATTAAATACATCTTGCTGGTCTGTCTGGTGCATGCATAAAATAAAATTCCCTTTCACAGTTATGAAATTCAACTTGTGGTTAAAGACTTTTTTCTTTATAAACCACATTTCTTTTTATGCAGAACATGGAAGGAAAAAATTTAATTGGATGGTCATTTAACTTAACTTTTTGAAATATGTCCCAAATGATCACATGAATTAAATTACTACATAAAAATTATGTTTTATATCTCTGTTGGGGATGCTGTAATGTAGACAGTAAGTGGTAATTTAATTAACTCTGCAAAAATAGAAACGATCATGTAATAACTTTACTATTTATAAGGTGGAAGATATTGAATGACAAATCAGAGTTGATGGACCCAAAGGGCAATAAAACACTGTGATATCTTTTATTTATCCTTATCCTTCTGAAAATAAGAAAGAAACTGTGGCCTAGAGAGTTAAGTGACTTTCCCACAGTTATATAACCACTTGGTAGCAAATTAAAGAATTGATTTCGAGAATTTCTGCTCAGAAAAACTATTTTTTTAATATATTTATTTGAGAGAGAGAGAGTGGGGATAGGGGCAGAGGGAAAGAGAGAATCCCAAGCAGACTCCACACTGAGCGTGGAGACCAACACAGGGCTTGATCCCTCAACCCCAAGACAATGACCCAAGCTGAAATCAAGAGCTGAATGCCCAATGGACTAAACCACCCACGAGCCCCAGAAAAACATTTATTTTATCAAATTTTCTTATTCTTTAAAAATCATACTAATTTTTTAAAAACATATTTATTTTTTCCTACTATATACAAGCAAATCCTTTCATTTTCCTTGGGAGAATATGCTAAAGTAAATAAGCAAAGCCAATAAACTTTAGCTACTTGAACTAAATAATGTTTGCATTGGGATTAAATGGGAAAATATTATCATAGGTTTAGCAAAACTCAGGTACTCTTGTGAGATAGGATAGTAGCCATAAAACAAGCAAAAGCTTTGGCCTCCAGAAGTCTTATATTTGAATCCAGCTCAATGTTTAATTTTGTCAGTCTCCGTTTACTCACTTATAAAATAGAGATCACATTATAGCATGGGATTGTTGTAAGCTTAAGTGACTGTAAATATGGGAAGAGCTCCTGGCATCCAAAGTTATTCAATAGATGACATTCTTGCTCACAAAAGGATCCCCCTCCAAAAAAAAAAAAAAAAACTGAGCTGATATAAAAAGCCATTCCAAAATTACATATTTGTGCTCTTTTTTCACACCAAATTTGGAGAATTTCAAAGACATTTTGAAGTTCTGTAAAACTTGACTTCTTCATGCTTATACGGCAGTAATTTGTTTATTCCCTATTGTTCTGGCCTCTCTTTATTTGATCACTAAATATACATTAAGCATCTACTAAGTATAGATAAATGAAAAGGCCAATATAGTGTTGTATTTTAAGAACTACATCAGAATTCTATGCAGAGGATGCTATGTAAGTCTGGGGTACACAAACTTATATGCCAAAGTAACAAAGGAGTAAGAAGGCTTCCTGAGATGTGATACTCCAGGAGCATCTTAGATGGGGAGTGAGGGTCCAGCAGCTGAAGGAGATCTTTCCAGGCAGAGCGTGGCATTGTCTTGGGCACAAAGGGAAGATGAAACAAAGCAGTTTTAGTGGGCAGCTGATGAGCTTGCTATGGCTAACTTTGAAGATGCATGTTGTAAGAGGTAGGGTATGAATCTGAAGAGATGCTCAGAAGATAAATCATGAATGGCTAACAAACCACATAAACACATCTTTATTTTGCAAGTCAATTAAGGTTCCCTGGATAATTGTAAACTGGCACATAATGTGACCCAAATTGCCTTTCTAAATGATTACTTTGGTATCAGCACGAAGGAAAGGCCGGCAGCATAAAATCAAGGCTGGAGTTAGTAAAATGATAATTTGGAAGATGATTAAGATGACGATGACGATAAAAATAAAAATAGTAGTATTACATAGTCCTGAAATGTGCAAGGTCTAAGTGTTCCAAGCGTTTTATATGTATTATCACTTGTAATTCTTGCAAAAATCCTAGGAGGGCTAAACTATTATTTGTATATATATTTTTAATTCTCATAAAAAATCTATGGCAAATGTCCTGATATTTTCCTCATTATTCTCATTTATAGATGATGAACTTAGAATGGAGCAAGTATTTGAACTCAGTTGTTTGGATACAAAGTCCAAATTTGACCAAAATATTATAATGCCACTCAGAACCTGAGGAATCCAGAAGAATAAAATAAATTTAGGCAAAAAAATATAAAAATTATTCTCACTTACCTATTTTGTTAAATCATCATCACCACTGTGCTTTTGAATAAAAGCACATAGTGGAATGCTTGTTTGTATATTTCCTCCTATTCTTTCACTGCCACCTTCTGCTGGATCCCCAGCATCCCCAACAGGTGTCATGACTAACTTCTTGGCCCATGGTTCTGCCTCTTGGGGTGGACAGTGGCTTGTCCCAGAGGAAAAAGACCTCTGACTTAGCAGCCGTATTATAGTCAGCTCAGCCATGCCTGTGATTTGAGTTTCTGGTTCTTTTTGTCACATGTGTGCTTTAATCTTTCACCAATCTATCTCCACAGACACATGACTTGGGAGATGTGGTCAGTCACATGCTTTGAAGTCTCATCTCTTTCCAAAGTAGAGAGAATGTGGCATCCCTGCTCTCCTTTTCTGCTGTTTTCTTCCTTTCCCTCAAGAGACAGAGCCCTCTCTTTAATGAGTAGCATCACAGACAGCACAGGTATGGTCCTTTCAGTTCCTAGCTCTGTGTGCATGGAGATGGGGGGGCTCCTAAATGTCCCCTCTGATAGTGGGTCCTTGTTATGTCTTCTGCATACCCCACCACCATTTCATTGAAAATTAAAATTAATTTCATGCAAATGTCCTCTGAGCATCTTAAATATTGAGCTTTCACTTGTGAGTTTTCACATTCAGTTGAGTTTAATTTTTTAATTTTTTTATTTTAATTTTTATTTATGATCTTTCCTGGAAAGGTTAATATATGTATATATATATTAATATATTATATAATGTATATATATATATATATACACACACACACACACAGAAAAGTGGACCAACCAACCCAAAGCGCACAAATCAATGGTTACAAAGCAAACACACTGTATACCTAGTGCCCAGCTCAAAAAATAACCAGAAGTCATCCTTGTTTTCTTCCCAGATCACAATTTTTCCTCAAAAGTAATCATTAGCCTGACTTTTAATGCCATGTATTTGATGTGTCTACTTCTTAGCTTTATATACACAACATACAGTCATGAAGTCAAATAGTAAGAACTCTTTTTATCTTGATTTCTACTTTTTTCCATTCACCATTATGCTGGTTTTATTTAATTTTTTCCATTTCTGTGAATACCTCTTAAATTGCCAGGACATTGATGCATTTTGAAAAAATAAGAAGCAATTTCTCACAACGAAGAACTGTTCTGGTATTGTCAGTTAGGTGTTGCTAGGAGTTAGCTAGTCACAGCGAAGCCAGGGTCTTCTGTGGAACCTAAACAGTTTCATAGAACACCATTGGGAGAGGCCTCTCTATGATCAAGATGTATTAACATAAAGGCATGTACATTCTTCAATGATTTATGAAGTTAGAAAAAAAATAACACTTACCAAACCACAAAAATGATCAAACATCCTCTATTCTGGCTAATATGTGCAACTTCTTGCTTCTTAACCTATGATAGCTGTAGACTTGCTTCATTCCTCCCACCTTCTAGATAGGATCTATTAAAATGCCAAATGATAGAATCATCTCCATCTTCTGATAGTTTACAATTTAGAGCAAAGCCCACTTCCCTGAATCTTCTCCCAAATCTCTTACAACAGCCAAATCCTGTAAGTCCTTTCTTTTGCCCTATTACTGACATACTGTAGCTTTCCATGGTGTGCTTTCTTTTGCTGCAACAAGTAAAAACAAAATAAAACAACACAACTTTGTTCGATTACAGATAATAAGACATCACTGACAACGTATATCATCAATGCCATATAAACAGATATCAAATATATGTCATATAAATATCATAAGTATATATCATACACATATCATATATCTCTCTCTCTATATATATCTTTTTATAGATGTCAATAAATAAAATTTGATCATTTGATTTTTACCAGACAGTTTGGATTTTGTGGCCTTCTATCTTATCCTAAAGCTTTTTATGAATATGTCTCATTTCCTCTAATAAAATTTATGCTTCCAGAAGCTTAAAAATTTATGTCAGTTTTTGTATCTTTCATTTATATGCTTAAGGATCTTTTTCATTCATTCGTCAAATAATCATTAAATGCTCTTATGTTTAGGTCTATCATATAATCAATATTTAATAAATAAATGAATGAAGTAATAAGCAAATTTGTATTTAGATTATTAGTGAGACAGGGGCTCCATCATTTGTCTTCTTTTGCTTAATTCTTCCAGACACCAGTGACACAGATGATAAGTGATAGAATGGTGACCTGGAAAGAATATTTTTCTTTGTGCAAAAACCACTGCCATGTGTCATATTTAAACTCAAACTTGAAATAATTAAACCCTTTTCTAACCAATTTTACCAAAATGGTCTGGTTCAGATGACCTATTTTAGAGAGGATATTGCTAAGTTATTTACATTCAGAAGGCCATGAACTCTAAATCTCTCTCCCTCTTGAACGGGAAGATGCGCTGGTAACTGTCATCTACTCCACAATTACAGTGCCTGTGTGATTTGCTAGTCCGTAGTGTGAGGAGATCTGTACCTAGACTTGGCACAAATGGATTGTGAGACGGGAGTCCTGGGGAACATTTATGATGCTTGTGCTATTGCAACTGCTGTTCTGGGTTTTCTTTTTCAAAGACTGGCCGTGACAGTCGCAGAGACAGCCAATGATTTAAGAGTGAAGGACAGTGCTGTTCTTGCAGCTGTGGTACCAGTGATGAATGGGAGCCTAGCAAGCAGGAAGGAAAAGATGTGAAATAAGAGAAGAGGGATTGAAAAATGACAGATTTAAAGCCATTCTCCAAAACATCACCCAGTGTACCCTGTGAGGTAGAACCACACAATTTTAATTTTGAGAGATTTTATGGCATGTCATGCTAAAATTGTTTGAATCATGGTCTTACATATAAACCACTATCTAGTTAACAATTACACTAGCCTGAGAGGAAATTCTATGTATCCTCTGTTCTTGGACTTTTTGAAATTTTGATTTTTGCTGAAATAGGGCACAAAATATTGTTTTTAATAAAATATGAGGTAAGATACAAAATATTGTAAATGTTATCTCTATTGCTCAGTTAAATAATAATGTGGTACCATATTCTGCTATCATTTAGAAAAACATTATAAGACAACTATAGATTCTCTACAATTTGATTATGTAAACAATCAAACATTTATGCAGTATATTCTATGTAATCTCTACAGTGGTGCTGCTATAAGAAACAAGAATAAGATATATTTTCACAACCAAGCTGGTCCAAAGTGTCCTACAGGCTGTAAATGCAGTTTAACCAGAGTGCCAATTTTTTGTTGTTCAAATGATTTTAATTATTGGAATGCACAATTTTTAATATGCAAATAAAAATTTTAAAGCCTAAATTTTTTTAATTGTTCAAATCTAAAATTTGGATGCACGAAACAAATGATAAACAAAAAAAGTCAGCATACAAGATAGACCAATAGGGAACATCTTTTTAGGATTTTGGTATAATCATAAAGGGAAAGAACAATGTAAGTAGCTTTGTCATGAATGCTTTAATAAAACATGCAGATCACTGGATGGGTGATTATAAAAATTCCAATTTTTACTCTAAGCCGTGTTTACCTAGAATTTAGTCATCTCACATCAAGTCTATAGGATCGGTGGAATAAATTGCAAAGATGCAATTTGCACAAGATGAGGAATTCCCTAAGAAGGAACTCATTCCAGGATGAAAACCACAAGGTGCTATGAATGATGCTCTGAAAGCAATACCGTGAGACAAAGAAGATAATTTTTGAATGTGGCCGACCTCCCACCTTGACACCAGGGATTTGTAGTTGTCCAGAAGAAGAAGAGATCTCCCTGTAAAAAGTGAAGTCTGTCACCACAAAATCTCTGTGATTCATTGGGAGTACAAAGCAGCAGTATTTGGGCTGAGACATAGCAGGATGAGCCACCCCAGAAGGCATGTGTAGGTAGGTGATCCACTCTTGCTCTTCATCAGTAAACACAGAGCGTTAATTAAATGCCCAACTGGGTTACATCTGTGGTGTGGACATTCCAGAGGGGATAGTTCCTCCACAGCATGGCACCAGCATTCACAGGAGATGGGACCAGAGCCATGGCTGTCCGTCTGTCACATCAGCTCCTTTGGGAGTGGCAGCACACAGCTGCAGAGAGTTTGTGGACCTCCACACTACCTGTAGGCACAAGGCGAGGAATCAGAGCTTAATTAGCAAAGGAAAGAAAAGGCGAATGGCATACTGCAGTTGAAAACGCTTTTTGGAAATATACATACACACATACACAAATGTAGCTACTTCTGAATAATCTCAGAAATAATTTTTGGGTGAATGTTGAAAGATAAGGGTATGGAAGTAACATATTGGTAGATGCCTTAACACATTCAGGCTGCTCTAACAAAATGCTATAAATAGGGTGGCTAATAAACAGCAGAAATTTATTTTCACGGTTCTGGAGGCTGGAAAATCCAAGATCATGATGCTAGCAAATTCAGTGTTTGGTGAGAGCTTGCCTACCTCCTGGTTCATGTATCATCATCTTTCCCCTGTCTCCTCACATGGCAGAAGAGGTTTCTGGTGTCTCTTATATGAGGCCACTAATTCCATTCATGGGGACTTTGCCCTTATGACCTAATCACCTCCCAAAAGCTGCACCTCCTAAAACCATCACATGGGGGATTAGGTTTAAATATATGAATTTTGGGGAAATTGAAATATTCAGTCTTCAGCAGATGACAAATCCAGAGAAACACTGATTTAATAGCAATAAAGATCCTACTCCTTCCCTCCTTCTCAACCTTTCCCTTCCACAATTGAGACGTTGAAGGTTTTATATGAGCAAAAGAGTCTTCTTTTTGTTCTTTTCTCTCTCTCTCTCTCTTAAAATTGGCCAGAAAAACATGGTGCTTACTGCTTTGAGGCAGAGAATACAATAAATAGAAAAATCACATATGCCATACATGCTCTGGGTTATTTATAAGTTCTGATCAGCATTCCTTTTTATAATCTATACATTTGATTAGGTTTTGCCAGAAAAAGTTGTCCTGGAGTTTATGGATTCCTAATTCAAGCTGTGACATGTCCAATATAATGCTACATCATAAAGTTCTAAGAACTACCCTAAGTTAGATTCTTTTCCACACCCTGTCTTGGGAACCAGGTAGTGAGCTTGGTGAGAACAGAAGGGTTTTTGTAGCAAGAGAGTATCCAGTGCTTAAGAGAGTAAACTCTAGAACTGAATCTTAGTTTTTCAGCTTACAAACTATGAATGCTCAGGCAAAACTGTTGACAGTAAGAATCTCAGTTCCTACATGTAAAAAATATAATTAAAAATAATAATATAATAAAAAATTAATAATATCTATTTCATGTTGTTGCTGGAAAATTAAATATATAATATTTGTAAAGAACTTGGAACAGTGTTTTGTACATATTAACTGTTCACTAAATGCTAACTTTAGGGCGCCTGGGTGGCTCAGTTGGTTAAGCGACTGCCTTCGGCTCAGGTCATGATCCTGGAGTCCCGGGATCGAGTCCCACATTGGGCTCCCTGCTCGGCGGGGAGTCTGCTTCTCCCTCTGACCCTCCCCCCTCTCATGCTCTCTCTCTCTCAAATAAATAAATAAAATCTTTAAAAAAAATAATAAATGCTAACTTTACGGATATGTTTGATACATATTTCCTGCTTATCTAACTAGATGACAAAGAAATTGTTAATGTAGCTCTACAACTTAACATCACTTATAATTAAAATTTACCCACAAGTGATATTTATATTTTAGTTTACTAACAAAAATAACTTAAAAATCTGGTTACAAAAGAAAATATGTGCACATAACCATAAAGTTCAATAGCACTGATGAATCTCTGAAATTCATAAAATGGCAACATCTTTCATCTATTAGTCATTTAATATACCAACATAAAATACAGCAGAAACAACAAAAACTACAATAAGCCCCTACATAAGTTTTAAAAACCAAAGCTATGTCATTTGGAAAATCTTTACTATTCTGGGATTTTAGTATAAAAAGCCTCTTGTGGATTTTTATGATCTGCACAAAGATTATTCAGATATTTATGGAATTCATCCAGGACCTGCCTGAACATCAAGAAGATAAATTCAGATTTAATCATTTTTGCTGCACATCCTTATATATTGAAGAGATTCACAACTGTTAGATAATACTTATAGTAAAGCAAATGATATTTCTCTTTTAAGATAATTAAGTAAAATAAAGGCTATATAAAGTTAATGTTATCAATGTAGAGAGCCATATAAGATTATTATTATTTTTTTTAATTCCTGGTATATAAGCATTCATTATTTCAACCAATTCCTTATGATGACTGTAAGCAGACCATTCTGGAAGGTGAAGTATGAGCATATAAAGATCACTTAAAAGTTCTAAAATTTAGAATAACCTAGAAAGAAGTTACTATGGGCTGAATTATGTCCCTCCAAAATTAATATGTTGAAGGCCTAGACCCCAGTATCTCAGAATATAACTGTACCTGGAGATAGAGCATTTAAGGAAGTGATTCAGTTCAAATGAGGCCATTAGGGTGGGCCTTAATCCAATCTGACTGGTATCTTTATAAGAAGAATATATTTGGATACAAAGAGACACCGGGCTTTGTGTGCTCAGAAGAAAAACCATGTAGGAACACAGGGTAAGTTGATCATCAAGAGGCCAAAGAGAGAGGCCTCATAAGAAACAAAACACACTAACACCTCTTGGACTTCTAGCCCCTGGTACTGGGAAAAATTCATTTCTGCTCTTTAAGCCAATTAGTCCATCATATTTTGTTATGGCAGTCCTAGCAAACCAACAAGAAGTATACTAGTTTCTAAAATGGTTTGGGGACTAGAATCAATAGACTTTTCTCACCTCTGAATTCTCATCAGAAACTATGTTCCATATTTGTAGAACATATATTGTATTTTTCAATGCTTTAATATTTAATCTACCTTTCCAAATAGGTTATGAACAACTACTCATTTATGTATAATTTTATACCTCACAGAAGGAGATAAATAACTGCCTATTAAGGGGATATTGGATATGGATACTGGAGGGGAAAATGTGAAAGAAGGGATTACATCATGGCCTAGATGCATCTTTAGATCATCATTAAGATGTTAATGAAAGCAAAGGAAACTCTGAAAGGGAACTGAGTTTGGGTGAATTAATTGAGTTGAGTTTGGGTATAGCTGAGTTCCTGGTATGCATCTATATTAAGAATTATTTAATGTAAAAAATGCGGGATGAGGAGTCAAGAGAATAGAACTGAATGTGTAAAAATGAGAGGTATACACAAATAGCGAAATCACGTGAGTAGATGATATTTCATGGGAAAGAATAAAAGAGAGGTAAGAACAGAAACCTGAGAATGATGCATATAAAATAGTGGAATATAAAAAAAAAAAAGTACCTAACAGTTAAGAATTTGAAAAGGACACAAAGGAGAGAGCTGGACAAAAAAATCCACAACCATAGAAGAAAAAGCATTTAAGAAATAATCAAACTTGTCAAATACGGCATAGAAAGTAAAGGACACGAGGACTGAAATAGCTATGAAGTGAAATAATAATAATAACTTAGTAGCGAGATAGATATAAAAGTCTATAAACAAAAGAAAGAATATATGTGTGTTAGATGCTACTGTTGCTCATCAACATATGGTTCTCTTCTCCCAGGCACACGGAATCTACCCTTCTCTGTAATTTATAGATGGTGATTTGGGTGACTAATGTTAGTAATGAAATGTGAAAAAAATAAGATATTATACTTTGACTAACATATTTAATTACCACTGAAAGCCACTCTATCGTTTCTTCTACTTCTCCTACTATCGTGGACAGTAAGAGCTACATGGTCCAAAGATTGTTGGCATATTAGCCAGGGTCTCAGGGTAACTTTATGAGCAGGATTCCATTATCTTGATTGATACAATGAGTGATGAGGAATTTGAAATGATTGAGTCTTATCTTTTAGGTGTTTTCTGATGAATGACTAGTAAAAAATAGAATGGTAATTTGAAAGGTAAACAAAATGAAGGTGATAGTTTTGAGTTGAGTCACATTGTATTTTTGTAGCTAAGGAGGATGGATAAGTGAAATGCATGATTGAAAACGTAAGAAAGGTATAATGATGAATCACAGAACTGTACCCCTGAAACAAATAATACATTATATATTAATAAAAAAATAAAAAGAGAGGTATAATGAGTGGAAGGAATGTTCAGAGAAGATAAGACAAAATTCTCAGCTTCTTGAAAAATTGTATGGATAAAACTCATGGTTGCCTACCCCGGGCTTGCGAATATGGGGTCAATACCAAGGATTAGCAAGAGGTGAAGCTATGCAAAGCATGAGTAAGGAATGAGAGCATAGCTGAAATTGTATCTATAGCACTCAGGATAGGTATATTGAGATGAATTTATTCTAACATGGATGATAGAAGGGCAATTACTGAAGTGCTGAGAATCTCTAAACAAAATTAGTCATTCTTACTGTTAGGCTTGAACAAAGTTTAGAGGTATCCCAGAAGGAACACTGGTTATTTCTATCTGAAGAATGGAAAGATGAAGATAGGAAATGATATGTTCATAAGTATATTAGATGATAAACAGGAGTTTGGGAGATCAATTAGGGGAAGGCATTCTAAGTGGAGGGGAATTTATCTTGGGTGTAGTAAGTGTTTCAGAAATATAAGCAATGTAGAAAAATAAAGCAAAGAGAAACAAAAATTTTGGCAAGTTCCAAATCTCTGTTCTCTATTTTCCTTGCTTAAAACTCGGACTTCATGCTAAAAGGAAAATGATTCTGTTAAGTCTATTATAAAACAAAACAAGGCTGTAATACAACTCCCATTCTAGGATGGCGATATCACCAAATGACTAATACAATTTAAATTTTATTTAAAAAAGTATCAAAGTCTGCAAATCTTACAAACATCTACATGATTCAATTTGTTTACCTGCTCTGTGGAATTGTAACAATAATTTGTGATGTGCTATTTAATCTTCAAAACAGGTGTGCTGACATCACAGTTTTAATTACCAACTATTTTGCCAGGCCTGCCAATGGCTTATTTAAGTTTAATGGTTGATCTGTTTGGTCCATTTTGCAAAGTAGACATAAAAACAATTTTTCTCAAAAATTTCGTAAAGGAAAAAAAAATAAAAAATAAAATAAAAAAAATTTTGTAAAGGAAACAGGGATGTAAACAATTTTTAAAAAGGAAGAGATTATTTAATGAAACTATAAGATAAGAGTAGCCAAAGAATGTGGAAAATCAATATATTGAGCAACCATTCCAATATGTATCAGGCTTCAATGTGTATATATATATATACATATATATATGTGTATATATATATATTATCAGATATATGTTTTATCTGATATATATATATCAAATATTTTATCAGATATATGTATATTTACTAATTGAAGGGATCCATTCCAACTATATACACAAAAATATTTCAATATGGTCATATTTAAACTTTTGATGCTTTACCTTAGTGCTTATCTTTAAAATTGTTACCATCTTTATGGTGCTACTTTGAATCTGTTCCAAATTTACCAACTTATTTGTGATGCCTCAACTTTTGGCCCAGTGTTCTAATATAATTCTGAAGGATGATTAATGCAATCACTTCCAGCAACTTCTCAAGTGACAAAATTCTGCTATTTGCTTAAAAAAATTTCCAAAATAGGCTCAATTGCCATTATGAGAGAAAGTTTCTACTTAGTCAACTCTGATTATGGTTGCCTCTTTATTTTTAATTTCACACTATCTTGGCATTAACTTAACCATCAATCATCTCCCATCTGTATTCCTATTGTGTTTTCTCTATCCCTTCATTATGGCAATTGTCTCATTGTTGTGATTATTCTATCTCTTCCAAGAAAGTCCTCAAGGAGAAGGATTCTTTTTATTTCAATAACTATATTTAATAAGATTTAAATACATTTTATCTGAGTAGAATTTTCATCAAGGACAATAAAAGGCAACTTGATTTTCTAAGATGTTACACTGCCTAAATTAAAATACTAGTCAAAAAAAAAGCTATAACCATCAGTTACATCTAAAATACTTCTGGAGAAAGTCCAAAAATTTCCTCTGTCAATATGGAGTATAATCTTCATTGTATTAATGTTCATAACTCTTGGACTGTAGGGCAAATATTTTATCAGATAAGATGAAGATGTAAATGCTAAAATAATGTTGTACATATAAGGTATACTTTTTCAGTATATATGAATTTGATACACATTTGATTCTTGAAACATCCACAGGCAACAGGTAGGATTGGTATTATTATCCTCATATTTCAGAGAATAAAACTAAAACACTAAAACCTTAAGTTATTTTTCCTTAGGATATTCAACTAATAAATGGCACTGGGATATTAACCCAGATTTCCTAAATCCAGGTTTGCATTCTTTCTACTAAATCATTACATAAGCTTAACAGGCAAAGAGTTATACAATGAAAAATATCTGTATTAAAGCAGAGAATAAAGGTGGAAATTATATATTAGGACTATCGATAAAATAACAAAAAGACAATCTCTACAGTGAATTTAAACATGAAGTAAAATTGTAAAGGTGCCAAATATAGTAAGGTTGTAATATGGAATAAACTTCACTTGTATTCTATGAAAACATGAAGAAATGAAAATGCTTAAAATTAAATGTATATAAACCATTAAAATATAAGATACAGCCTAATGTATAGTCATGAAATAAAATGCTATGTTCATTTGATTGAAAATTATGATTAAGCGGGAAAAGGAAAACACTAGTTCAGTCCACCATTGTCAAATACACACACCCTTTCAAGGTCTGAATCTTCTTTAGAACAAAATGCAATATAGAGGTCAAGCACAGAAGGGTCAGAAATAACAGGAAAGATAAACACCATTTATTTCCCTATGAAGAAAATTTGTAACTAGACTAGTGATGCAGTACTTACATTATGCTGACATACAGGCTCTTAAGACTTATGTTGAAAGCTGGGTACAGGAAAATAATAATGTGCAATTGTGCATAGTTTTGAAGGATGGTTGCAGCATCAGTGTTACATTGTCCTTGCTGACTAAATCATTCTTGTTTATTGGAATCTACTTTAGGGGCAAAATTTTGGCAGAACACTGGAATTGAACCTAATGGATAAAGGTTTTATATTGCCTTTGGGATACTATTCTATAGAGGCATCATCTGATATCTCACATTTGTATCAAATTAATGTCAAGGTTGTTTGCAGAAGTTTGTAGTGTTCAAAAAAATTCTTTTAACCAACACCAAAGAATTTCTTCACAATCCAACTTTCTTTTTTATTTTTCTTTCACTTTTATTTTTCTCATAAGGTGAAAAAATAAAATAGATGCATTTCTGTGTATAATAACCAAGGTTTTAGATTCAGAAGACTAGATTTCCAATCCAAATTTTATTGTTTATTAACTAAGTGTTCATATGCAAATTACTTATGTTATTTCATCCATAAGTTTTCTAAAAGTGAAAAATATGAAATTAACACCTACCACTTAAGGTGAATATTAATTAATAGAATACTTATCCAAGAACACAAAACCATGCCTTTTAAATAGTGGTACTAATTATATATTTGTGGAAGTTTCTGCTATTTGCTTCTCCTAAATTATATTTCCCTTTTAAATATCATTAGAATGTTTGATGTTGCATGAATTAGAATTAGACCCAGTTATCAGTTTTTTCCCTTTGCAGCCAGGGATGATCAATTAAATGAGTCATAGCAGAAGTAAACTTGCACTTTGCTTATTATAAGCCATACATTATTTCCATTTTCATTCAGGCTGGGAAACAGAGTGACCTGGATACAGCAGTCATCTTAAAACAAAAAGGATAGGATATATACTTAAGATATTAGGATGTCCACGTGATAATTTAAAATGTTTGGTTCTTAAAAAATAATAAATAAAGGGGTGCCTGGGTGGCTCAGTTGGTTAAGCATCTGCCTTCGGCTCAGGTCATGATCTCAGGGTCCTGGGATCGAGCCCCGCATCTGGCTACCCACTCAGTGGGGAGTTTGCTTCTCCCTCACCCTCTGCCTCTGCCCCTGCTCATGTGTGCTCTCTCTCTCTCTCAAATAAATACATAAAAATCTTTAAAAAAAAATAATAATAAATAAATAAATAAAATAAAATAAAATAAAACAAAATAAAATGTTGGGTTCTTTAATGTCATCATGTTCAGCCCCACCAGGCATAAAATGCTTATCTCTGGATATCTCATCTTACATACCATGACAAAAATAAACAACTATTTGGTTAAGAAATTCTTTTTTTTTTTTTTTTTGGTTAAGAAATTCTATCAAGTGTTTTATAAAATGCATATAAAAACAATTTTCACTGTAGTAAGTTTTGATAGATATATTAATGCATTTTCTTAGAGTCATTTCTCCTATGTAAGATCTTACCTTATATAATGACTATCATATTGTAATTGGATAAAGAGGATTCACTTAAAAATTATTCTCCAAATGATTTATCTATCAACTTACTAAGAAAGAAAAGCTAATTGGTAAATAAAATAGAAACTATATTGAGTACCCACTATATCCAAGGCCCCCTGTACCTTAAATGAGTGCCAACAGAGTTTTATGTAAACCTCATGGTAACCAAAAAACAAAAGCCTATAGTAGATTCACAAAAGATAAAGAAGAGAGAAATAGGGCGCCTGGGTGGCTCAGTCGTTAAGCGTCTGCCTTCGGCTCAGGTCATGATCCCAGGGTCCTGGGATCGAGTCCCACATTGGGCTCCCTGCTCGGCAAGAAGCCGGCTTCTCCCTCTCCCATTCCCCCTGCTTGTGTTCCTGCTCTCGCTATCTCTCTCTCTGTCAAATAAATAAATAAAATCTTTAAAAAAATAAAAAAAGAAGAGAGAAATAAAGCATACCACTAAGAAAGTCATCAATTCACAAAGGAAGGCATTAGGAGAGTCAAAATGAAACAAGGGAACTACAAAATAGCCAGAAAACAATTACAAAATGGTGTTAGTAAATCCTTACTTACCAATAACTACTCTAAATATAAGTGATTGAATTCTCCAATTACAAAGCTATAGTGTCTAGGGGCGCCGGGATGGCTCAGTTGGTTAAGTGTCCAACTCTTAATTTCGGCTTAGGTCATGATCTCAGGGTCCTGGATTAGAGCTCTGTTTGGGTCTCCATGTTCAGCAGGGAGTCTGCTTGAGATTCTCTCCCTCTCCTTCTGCCCCTCTACCCGCTCCCATTCTCTCTCTCAAATAAATTAATACATCTTAAAAAAAAGGCATAGTGACTAAATAGATAAACGATAGAAAAAAAAAAAAAAGACCCAACTATACCAGAGACTCACTTCAGCTTTGAAGACACATAGGTTCAAAGGGTAATGATGGAAAAGATATTCCATGCAAGCACAAACCAAGAGTGTAGGAGTAGCTACACTTATATCACACAAAATAGACTTTAAGCCAAAACTCAATAACAAGAGATAATGAAGGTCATTATATAATGATAAAATGATCAATTCATCAAGAAGATATAATAATCATAGATATACACATACCCAACTTTGGAGAAACTAAATATATTAAGCAAATACCAACAGGTGTAAAGAGAGAAATAAATAATACATTAATAGTTAGGGTATTTCAGTACCCTACTTTCAGCAATGAATAGATGATCCACATAGAAGATGAACAAAGAAATGTTAGACTTGAACCATACTTTAGACAAGATGGACTTAACAGATATATATATAGAGAGAGAACATTCCATCCAATAGCAGCAAGATATACCTTCTCCTCAAGTGCACACAGAATATTCTCCAGGACAAATCACATGATAGGCCATGATAAAGGATTGACAAATTTGAAAAAATTGAAATCATACTAAGTACTTTTTTCTGATCACAATGGTATGAAACTAGAAATCAGTAGCAGGAAGAAAGCTAGAAAAATTCACAAATATGTACAAATTAAACAACATATCTTTGAATCAAATGGGTCAAAGGAGAAATCAAAAAGGAAATTAAAAAAAAATATCTTGAAACAAATGAAAATGGAAACACAATATACCAAGCTTATGTGAAGCTGCAAAAACATATCTAAGAAGAAAGTTTATAGCAATAGATAACTATATTGAGAAAAATGAAAACCTCAAGTAAACAGCCTAACCAGAAAAAGAGAAACAAATTAAGCCTAAAAGATAGCAGAAGAAAGGAAATAACAAAGATCAGAGCAGAAATAAATGAAATAAGGAACATAAAAACAATAGAAAATATCCACAAAACTGAGTTGCCATTCTGAAAAGATAAACAAATTGATAAATCTTTAGCTAGGTGAAAAAAAGAGATAACTCAAATAAATAAAATAAAATAAAATAAATAGTGTAACTGATACCACAGAAGTACATAAGATTATAAGAGAATACTGTGAACAATTACATGCTAACAAATTGGAAAACCTAGAAAAAATGGATAAATTCTTACAAGCATTCAATATAACAAGACTGAACAAGAAATAAAAAATATAAATAGACCAATAATAAATAAGGAGATTCGATTAATAATCAAGGTTCTCTCAACAAAGAGAAGCCCATAGCCCATCACCAGATGGTTACACTGGTGAATTTTTTCAAACAGTTAAAAAAAGATTAATTCCAATCCTTCACAAACTGTTCCATAAATTAAAGATGAAGGAATACTCCCAAACTCAGTTTATGAGTCCAGTATTACCATGATACCAAATTCAGATAAGGACACTATAAGAAAAGAAAAGTATAATAAAATATCCCTGATAAATATGGATGCAAAAATTCCCAACATAATATTATCAAACAGAACTGAACAGCATATTAAGCGTCATATACTATGATTGAGTGAGATTTATCCCCAAAATGTAAGGATAGTTTAATATATGCAAAGCAATAAATGTGATATATCACACTAATAAAATGAAGGATAAAATTCATATGATCATCTCAAAAGATATAGAAAAAGCATTTGACAAAATGAAACATATTTTCATGATAAAAATTGTCAATAAATTGAGTATAAAAAGAACAGACATCAAGGGGCACCTGAGTGGCTCAGTGGGTCAAGCATCTGACTTCAGCTCTGGTCATGATCTTGGGATCCTGTTCAGCGGAGAGTCTGCTTGTCCCTCTCTCTCTCCTTCTGCTTCTCCCCCCACTCATGCTCTCTCAAATAAATAAATAAAATCTAAAAAAAAAGAACATACCTCAACACAGTAAAAGCCATATATGAAAACTGAACAGATATCAAACTCAACAGTGAAAAGTTAAAATCTACAAGATTTTGATAAAACAAATTGCAGATAATACAAATAGAAAGATATTCTGTGTTTATGGATTAGAAGAATTACTATCGATAAAATCTCCATACTACCCAAAGCCACCTATAGATTCAATGCATCCCTATCAAAATTCTCATGGAATCTTTCACAGAAAAAGAAAAAAAAATCCTGAAAATTTGTATGAACCACAAAAGACCCAGAATAACCAAAGCAATCTCGAGAATAAAAAAAGCCTGAGGAATCACACTTCTTGATTTCAAGCTATACTACAAAGTTATAGTAATCAAAACTGTGTGGTACTGGCATAAAAACAGACACATAAATCAATGCAACAGAACAGAGAGCCCAGAAATAGACCTTGAATATATACAGTCAACTAAATATGTCTTGGCAATAATTTTTTTGGATATGACACCAAAAACACAAGCAATAAAAGCAAAAAAGCAATAAGTGAAATTACATCAAACTAAAAAGTTTCTGCACAGCAAAAGAAACAATCAACAAAATGAAAATGCAACCTACAGGATGGGAGAAAATATCCGCAAACCATGTATCTTCTAAGAGATTAATATACAAAATATATAAAGAACTGATAAAACTCAACAACAATAAAACCAAGAAATCTAATTTAAAAAATGGGCAGAGGAACTGAATAGATATTTTCCAAAGAAGATCTACAAATGGCCAACAGGTACATAAAGATGCTCAACATCATTAATCATCATGGAAATGCAAGTTAAAACCACAATGAGATATCATCTCATATCTGTTAGAATGGCTATTATCAAAAAGACAAAAAATAAGTTGTCAAAGATGTGAAGAGCACGTCCACAATTGTTGCATTTTGGTGGGAATGTAAATTGATACAACCAATCTGGAAAACAGTATGGAGGTTCACCAAAAAATTAAAAACAGAACTACTAAATAACCCATCAATCCCACTTCTGGTTATATACTCAAAGGAAATTAAAACAGTATATTGAAGAAATACAGTTGACCCTTGAACAATACAAGTTTGAACTGTGCAGGTCCAGTTACACACAGATTTTCTTTATATATAAACATAGTTCAGTACTATAATGTGTTTTGTCTTACATATGACTTTCTTTTCTCTAGTTTATTGTAATAATACAGTACATAGTACATATAACAGAGAGAATGTGTGTTAACCAACTGTTAATGTTATTGGTAAGGCTTTGGGTAAACAGTAGGCTACTCATAGTTAAGTTTTTGGGGAGTCATAAGTTATACACAGGTTTTTCGACTGTGCGAGAGGTTGGTGCTCCAACCCTCACATTGTTCGAGGGTCAACTGTATATTCACTCCTAAGTTTTTCTTTTGTTCAACATTTCACAATAGTCAAACTATGGAAACTACCTAAGATTCCTTCATCTAATGAATGAATAAAGAAGATGTTGTAGACACACACACACACACACACACACACACACACACACACAGTTATTCAGCCATGGGAAAGAAGGAAATCCTGCTATTTCTGACTACATGGATGGTGCCTGAGGGCACTATAATAAATGAAATAAGTCAGAGAATGACATATGCTGTATGGTATCATTTATAAATGGAATCTAAAAAAGCCAAACTCATAGAAACAGAAAGTAGAATGGTAGTTGCAAGGGGCTGTGGGGTAGGGAAAATGGAGAGAGATGTTTGTCAAAGGGTACAAATTTGCAGTTAGAAGATGAATAAGCCTAGGGATTTAATGCAGAGTATTGTGATTATAGTTAGCAATAAGGTATTATACACTCGAAAGTTGTTAAGAAAGTAGATCTTACATGTTCATACAACAAAAAAGAAATATGTGACATAATAAAAATCCTAGCTAATATTAAGGTGGTAAATTAGTTAGCCCTATATAAGTATATCAATCTAGCATACAGTACATCTAAAACTTACATAGTGCTATATGTCAATATTATATCAACAGAGCTGGAAAAAAATAAGTGCCAGGTAAAATAAGTGAAGGATGCAAGATAGAAAAACAGTACGGTAAAAAAAAGAGAGAGAGAGAAAGAATTCACTCTGGATAGAAAAGTACTCTCAACACTGATCCTTTAAATCATCTGAGATCTTTTTTTAATAAATATTGATTGCTGCTTATCAGAATCTCTAGAGGTTTAGCCTACACAACAAATATGATTCATTTTGAGAAACACTGGCCCTAGGGGTTAGACACTCTTAATCAAACATTAACTAGGGAAAAATTATACTTTTCCAAAGTGAAACCCATGAAAAATACAGAATTCAGAGCTGCTAATTGTAACTATATATTTCTGTAAACATAATTAAAATTTGGTTTAATTTTCAAATTTTTCCTAAGCATACAAATTCACTAAATGGGTAATTATTTTCTTCTATTGATCTCTGTTGCTAAAATAATTATTTCAACATCTACTAGTTTCTAATTATTTGTTTCTGCTAGAGGACAAGTGTGTGTATTTGTGCTTGTGTGTATTTTAATGGGGCTGTACCTTTTGATGTCTAATATATATGAAATCCACTACACATATCAGCAGAACTCTGGTTAACGGATACTACTTGTGTGTTACTGTTTTAAGTGTTATATAATTTACAGTACAAAATACTTTTCATTTTTTTTTTAAGATTTTATTTATTTTTCCACAGACAGAGACAGCGAGAGAGGGAACACAAGCAGGGGGAATGGGAGAGGGAGAAGCAGGCTTCCTGCTGAGCAGGGAGCCCGATGTGGGACTCGATCCCAGGACCCTGGGATCATGACCTGAGCTGAAGGCAGACGCTTAACGACTGAGCCACCTAGGTGCCCCAAAATACCTTTCACTTAAGCTAAGTAAACTAACAGATAAATTCTGCAAGCAAAATTTCTAAAACCTTAGATTATCCCTTGAACAAATAGTGAGAAATGTATTCAGATTTATACTTAATAATTTATGTTGTTTAGTTCAGGTACTACATAATATCATTAAACCAAAACAAGTTTACATATAAAGACCAAGTGCTCTATATTGAATCCACATTTATATGGGTCTAGTTTGACAACTGATGTGACTAGCAAAATCCTAGTCCATCTCTCTGGGAAGCAGCAAAGGCAAGACAAGCTCAAGTGACCATTTATTATAAATGGGAAATGAGTGTAAAGTTAGCAAAGGGCATCAAGACTAGATTTTAAATTGATTTTAATACCAATCTGGGGAGTGTGGTTTTAGCCTGTACTCAATGGAGATTTTTTGAAAAATTTTGAGGAATAGAATGGCAGATGAAATTTATATTTTAGCCTGATTGATTTGGCAGTGCTATACTAGGTGGATTGGTAGGAACTGAAGTTTAAAACAAAACACCAGTTAGAAAGCTATTACTGTGGTTCAAGTCAGATATGGTGATGAAGAGTTAGAGGAATAGCAATAGGAACATACAACTAAAGAAATATATTAGATCTCAGTATGAACTCAGAAAGGACAAAGGCATCAAAAATTACTCTGAAGTCCTAATTCCAAGTAGTCCCGAAAATGCTGATGAATGTTAAAGAAAGAGAGGGATAAAGGAAAAAAAATGAATTTAAAATATAAGCCACTGAAGATGTATAGCAGAACTAGAATAAGTGTGGAGCCCAGATATAAAAACCATGTAAACAATTCTAAATTTCTCTTTAGATACAGTAATTCAATGGAAGATTTTCTAGAATAACACTGATTGCCACTTGTTAGTTCTTATAAAGGGTCTTTCTTAGTGAGACTGAAACCATCTCCCCTGCTAGACAATTTTCCAGGTTCAATTTGTTGCCATTGTATCCAAGAAAGATCTGATACATTGTCAATATGCTCTTACCAGCTCCCTTCTGCTTCTCTTTTCAATCTGGGATGATGCCCAGGAGAATCAAGAAATACTAGGATTTTTCTATAATTCTATTTTACTCTGGGTCTTTTCATAAGGAAGGGCAAGATATATTCTACCTCATTCTTCCCTAAGATAAACCAATACAGATATGATGTTTCAGTAGTGTGCTTTCTATGTGATTATTTTCCAGAAGCATTTTGTTAATCTGTTCTTTATACTAAACTGTTTAAGTTATTTAATCAATGGACAAGAATGATTTAGAATACAAATGTAAATTATTCACTACAATTATTTTGGCTCAGCAGTGTTTTAAAAGTGCCTACATTCTATTTGAAACTAATGTATAGTTATTCATAGAATCATAGCTGAAATTTTAAAGTAAAAATTGTAAAATTTGGACCTCCTGCTTTCAGGAATTCCAAATATGATTATCCCATTTTTTGATGAATATACTGAAACATAGGTAAGTTAAATAGTTTAATTATAGTTACACAGATTTTTTTTAGCAAAACTAGAACTAGATCCCAATAATTTAGTCTCCCCTTTTATTGTTTCTTCCCTCATTCCCAATGCTTTCAGCAGTGATTGCAATAATTGCTATAGACGGGAAATGCTATGCTTTAGATTTATAATGTTAAGGGAGAATTATCAACATAAGGGATGTAAATTGAATAATAATGAAAAATTAGTCTTATGTCCTTGGCAAGAAGCACCAAAAGCACACCATAATTAATTGCAGCTGTTTTCACACAGCAATTGTGTAGTT
Organism: Leptonychotes weddellii; assembly: GCF_054177405.1. Lineage (NCBI taxonomy): Eukaryota > Metazoa > Chordata > Mammalia > Carnivora > Phocidae > Leptonychotes > Leptonychotes weddellii. The sequence goes on along the minus strand of NC_138370.1, from coordinate 154,471,328 downwards.
TCCTTTTCTTCCTAGGAGTTGCTGAATCAGGCTATGCAGGAAAGTTGATGTATACCTTCCGTGGAAATGAGATGTTTTAGATGCACTGTTCTTGGATGCCAGGATGGATGACAGTGTGAGATATAATCCTTTCCTGTTTAATGCAATCCAAACCAATCTACATTCTAGAAGTCATTTGATTTCTCCTCTCTCTAGAGCTATCAGATAGCAAATAGCTCTCTGGGGACTCCATTCATGCTGAGATTGCACTAGCTAGTGATTACACTGCTGAATCAGTCTGTAATCAATCTTGCATCCTACTGATCCTCTTTGGAGTTTTTCTTTTGATCACCAACTAATGGAAACACAGCATGCTAAAGAATAATATAGTTTCATCTAATTGTAGCTCCACTGAAAAGGCCTCTGGGTACTCTTGTATTCACCTTTCAATGAAAGTGTTCATAATGCAGTCAATTTCTGAAGTCAAAACAGATAATTATTATACAGTTAGCTTGATTTATCTTGAATATAAATGCATCACTTAAAAATTTATGAGTTCTCAAAACAAAAAGTTTTCTAAAACAAAAATGTACTTTTCTTCTTTTCTATTTTTCTATTTGTGGTCAATCCAGACACACTCATAGATACTTGGATGAGTAGTCAGATGGGCTTCATAATTAGGAGATGCATGTAGAGATAGTAGAGAAACATGAATGTGTACATGATGAATTTAAAGGGCAACAGAAATTCTTTTACTTTGTGTGGAGACTATTTCTTAATAAGAGTTTTTGAGGAAAATATCAGAAATCTATTTTTAGCTGCTACCAAAGTAATATATGTATGAAGATATGTGAAACAATCATTCAGGCCACATAGAAACTCAAAAGACAGGTATTGGAAAGAAGATAGAGCTAAACACAAGGCAAAGATTTGTGTTTTTATAATGTTATCAATAAGTATTTCAAGAATACAGCTTGATTGGGCCAAATTAGCAAATTACCCATATTAGTGTCTGCCTTGGTTTGTGTTTCACAGAAGAAAGCAGAACCTGAGAAAGTGACTTGAATACATAAGGCCAATTACTGTTTGTTCTGGAAAACTAGGGTGGAGATGAAGGAATGGTAAGAGTAAAACATGGAATGAAGAAAAAACAATATATTCAACACCCACAAATCAATCAATATGGTAGACAACATTTAAAAAATAAAGGACAAAAGTCATATGATCATTTCAATAGATGCAGAAAAAGCACTCGATAAAATTCAATATCCATTTATGATTTAAAAAAAGCACTCAACAAAGCGTTATAGAGGGATTGTACTAAACCTAACAAAGGCCATATATGACACACTCAAGGCTAACATACTCAAAGGTGAACAACTGAAAGCTTTTCCTCTAAGATCAGAAAGAACACAAGGATGACCACTCTCACCACTTTTATTTGACACAGTGCTGGAGGTCCTCGCTAGAGGAATTAGGAAAGAAAACATAATAAATGTCATCCAAATTAAAAAGGAGTAAAACTATCACTCTTTGCAGGTGATATGATATTATACATATATATTAAAAAATCCTAAAGACTCCAGCAAAAACCTGTTAGAACTGATAAATTTAGTAAAGGGACAGGATAAAAAAATCAACATACAGAAGTGTATCCATCCACTAATAATGATCAGAAAGAGGAATCTTCTTTTTTTAAGATTTTATTTATTTATTTGGGAGAGAGAGAGACAGCATGAGCAGTGGGGAGGGGCAGGGGGAGAGGGAGAAGCAGACTCCCCAGTGAGCAGGGAGCCCCATTCAGGGCTCAATCTCAGGACCCCGAGATCATGACCTGAGCTAAAGGCAGACGCTTAACCAACTGTGTACCCAGGTGCCCCAGGGAGAGAAATCTTTTTTTAAAAAATATCATTTACAATTGTATTAAAGAGAATAAAATACCTAGTAATACACTGTACACTGAAACCTATAAGACATTGATGAAATAAATTTAAGAAGAATAAATGAGGGCACCTGGGTGGCTCAGTCAGTTAAGTGTCTGCCTTTGACTCAGGTCATGATCCCAGAGTCCTGCGATCAAATCCTGCATCGGGCTCCCCATTCAGCAGAAGGCCTTCTTCTTCCTCTAGGTCTCTCTGCTGTGCTCTCTCTTTCTGTCAAATAAATAAATAAAAATCTTAAAAAAAAGAAGAAGAAATGGAAAGATATTCCATACTTATGGATAAGAATGTTAAAATGTCATTCCTACTCCAGTCAATCTATAGATTCAATGCAGTCTCTATAAAAATTCCCATGACATTTTTACAGAAATAAAACAATCCTAAAATTTTTATGGAACCACAAAAGACCCCAAATAATAAAAGCAATCTTGAAAAGAAAAACAGTAGAGGCATCATGCATCTCAATTTTAAACTATATTACAAAGCTATATTAATCAAAACAGTATGGTACTGGCATAAAAACAGAAACATAGATCATTGGAGAGAACAGAATATAAAGCCCAGAATATACCCATACATATATTGTGAATTGATTTACAGCTAAGGAGCCAAGAATATAGCATGAGAAAGGATAGTCTCTTTAATAAATGGTGTTGGGAAAACTGGACAGCCACATGCAAAAGAATGAAACTGGCCCCCAATCTTACACTATACACAAAAATGAACTCAAAATCGATTAAAGACTTGACTGTAAGACCCAAAACTATGAAAATTCTATAACAAAACATATGAAGTAAACTTCTTGACATCAATCTTGGCAATGACCTTTTGGATTTAGCACCAATAGCAAAGGCAACAAAAGCAAAAGTAAGTAAGTGGGACTACATCAAATTAAAATCCTTCTGTACAGCAAAGGAAACCATCAAAAAAAATGAAAAGGCAACCTATAGATAGTAGAAAATATCTACAAATCATATATCTGATAAGGCGTTAATAACCAAAATATATAAAAACTCACAACTTAGTAGCAAAAAGAACCCCAAACAAAACGATTAAAAGATGGCCAGAGGATCTGAACAGACATGTTTCCAAAGAAAACATACAGATGACCAACAGGCACATGAAAAGGTTCTTGACATCACTAATCATCAGGGTAATGTAAATCAAACCACAGGCAGATATTCCCTTATACCTGTCAGAATGACTAGTATCAGAGAGATGAGAAATATCAAGTGTTAATAAGAATGTGGAGTAAAGGGAATCCTGGTACACTCATGGTGAAAATAAAAAACAACATGGAGTTTCCTCAAAAATTAAAAATAGAACTACCATATGATCCAGCAATTCCATCTCTGGATATTTATCTGAAGGGAATGAAAATACAAACTCAAAAAGATACATGCACTGGCATATTCACTTCAGCATTCCTTACAATGACCAATGACATGGAAGAAAACTAAGTGCTTGTTAGTGGATGAATGGATAAAGATGTGGTATACAGATAAAATGGAACATTATTCAGCTATGAAAAGAACCAAATCTTGCCATTTGCAACAACATGGATGGACATTGAGGGCATTATCTAAAATCAAGTCAGAGGGAGAAAGACAAATACCATATGATCTCACTGATATGTGGAATCTAGAAAAAAAGGAACTCATAGATACAGAGAACAGATTTGTGGTTGCCTGAGGCATGGAGAGGATGGGAGAAATGGGTGAGGATGGTCAAAAAATACAAACTTATGATTATAAAATAAATGAGTCATGGGGATGTAATATATAGCATGGTGACTATACTTAATAATGCTGTATTGTACATTTGAAAGTTGTTAAAATAATAAAACTTAAGGGTTCTCATTACAAGAAAAAAAGTGTAGCTGTGTGGTATGAACGTTAACTAGACTTTTGTGGTGACAATTTTGCAATACATACTAAAATACAATCATTATGTTGAATATCTGAAACTAATGCTAAAAAGGAACATAAAATATAACTTAATTATTAAACTGATTGGGGACAACTGGGTCTTTTCCAGCAGACTCTGATGAACCTTGTAAACCTATGCTCAGAAGGATGGACAACTAAGGCATTTATCCAGATGAGATTTGCCCAGGGTATAAATACCAAGTACTTACTTGCAGACACTGAAAAGCTCTGACGAAATCCCTGGGTACAAAAGCTGAAAGACGAAGCATAAAGGGTGCTTGAGAAGGGATACTATTTCTTTTTTTTTTTAAAGATTTTATTTATTTATTTGAGAGAGAGAGAATGAGAGAGAGCACATGAGAGGGGGGAGGGTCAGAGGCAGAAGCAGACTCCCTGCCGAGCAGGGAGCCCAATGCGGGACTCGATCCCGGGACTCCGGGATCATGACCTGAGCCGAAGGCAGTCGCTTAACCAACTGAGCCACCCAGGCACCCATGAGAAGGGATACTATTTCTTTCTTTTTTTTTTTTTTAAAGATTTATTTATTTATTTGAGAGAGCGAGAATGAGAGAGAGTACATGAGAGGGGGGAGGGTCAGAGGGAGAAATAGGCTCCTCGCCGAGCAGGGAGCCCGATGCGGGACTGGATCCAGGGACTCCAGGATCATGACCTGCGCCGAAGGCAGTCACTTAACCAACTGAGCCACGCAGGCGCCCAAGAAGGGATACTATTTCTTTACATGGGTTCTATGAACCACAGCTGTACAACTACAGGTAAGTCAAGTGAACATGGCACAGAGAAGCTAACATTTTGTGAAAATTTAACAGTTCTTAAATTTGTGAATTTGGTCACTATATTGTGCACCCTGACCCCATGATTTCTCATCAATTATACAGAGACAGTAATAGAGATCATGTGACTTAATTTCACAAGACTCTGGCAAGTATAAAAATGAGATGATGCATGTAGACATCTCTAGAGTCTAAAAAGCCCTAAGGTAGAATGGAAACACCTTCAGTAAGGAAGTGTATGGTGATTGTCTTAGTCCATCAGGGATGCTATAATAAAACACCATAAACTGAGTGGCTCATAAACAAGAGACATTTCTCATAGTTTTGGGGACTGGGAAGTACAAGATCAAGCCACTGCTATATTTGTTACCTGGGGAGTGCCCACACCTAGTTTATAGGTGGTACCATCCTCAAAACGTGGAAAGAGCAACAGGGCTCTTTTATAGGGGCACTAGTTCCCATTCATGAAGGCTCCATATTCATGACCTAGTCACTTCCCAAAGCCTCATCTCCAAATATTATCACACTGGACATTAGATTTCAACATATGAATTTTGGGGTGACAAACATTCAGTTCATTGCAGTGATTTTCTTAGTATAAATCTAAAAGCTGGTAAAATCCATATAGTTATTATATGCACACTGGAATGCAGACTGAAACAGTAGGGAAGTCAGTATTCAAATTTTGTTTCTGCCACCTGCTATTATTTTTATGACAGCTTTATTGAGATATAATGTACATGCCCTAAAATTTGCCCTTTAAAATGTAAATTCATTGGTTTTTGTTATATTCAGAGTTGTGCAATAATTACTACTAATTTTGGAATATGTTCTTCACCCCAGAAAGAAACCACATATCCGTTAAGAGTCACTCTCTATCTCCTCCCCAATCTCCTGGCAACCACTACTGCCTACATAGATTTGTCAATTCAGAGTATTTCATATAAGTGGGATCATATAATATGTAATCACTTTTTACTAACTTTTTTCACTTAGCATAATGTTTTCAAGGTTTATCCACGTTGTAGCATGTTTCAGAACGTCAACCATTTTATTTGCCAAATAATGTTCTATGTTATGTATATACCAAGTTTTGTTTTTTCACTCATCTATTTGATCAGATACACCCATTATCTATTCGATACAAGTGGACATTTGCACTGTTTCTACTTTTTGGCTATTATGAATAATGTGGCTGTAAACATTTGTGTACAACTTTTGGGATGGATATATGTTTTAATTTCTCTTGGGTGTATATCTAGAATTGAAATTACTGTATCACAGGTAACAATGTATTTAACATTTTGAGGAATGACCAAAGAGATTTTAGGAAAGCTGCAACATTTTACAACTTACTTGTAATGAATGAGGGCTCTCATTTCTCTATATACTTGCAAACAGTTCTTATTGTTTATCTTTTATAAGTATAGTCATCATGGTAGGGGTAAAGTGGGATCTTCTTGTGAGATTGATTTGTATTTCTCGAACAGCTACTAATGTTAAGTATCTTTCAATGTTCTTATTGGTCATTTGTATATGATCTTTGATGAAATATCTATTCATTTTTTAAATGGTTTATTTCTCCTTTATTATTGAGTCGTGAGCTTTTTCAAATATATTGTACATAGAAGTCTCTCACCAGATATATGACTTAAAAATATTTTCTCCCCAGGTGCCTGGCTGGTTCAGTTGGTGGAGCATGTGACCCTTGATCTCAGGGTCCTGAGTTCAAGCCCCATATTGGGCATGGAGCCAACTTAAAAATAAATAAATAAAAATAAATAATCAATCAGTCAATCTCCTGTTGTATAGGTTGTCTTTTTACTTTATTATTTTTAGCACAGAAATGTTTAATTTGGGGATGGCTGAGTGGTTCAGTCAGTTAAGTATCTGACTCTTGATTGCAGCTCAGGTTATGATCTCAGGGTCATAGGATGGTGCCCCACCTCAGGTTCCATGTTCAGCAGGGAGTCTGCTGGAGATTCTCTCTCTCCCTCTTCCTTTGCCCTCCCCCCATCACATGCTCGCTTGTGCATGAGTGCACACATGCACACTCTCTCTCTTTCTCTCCCTCTCTCAAATAAATAAAACTTTAAAAAATGTTTAATTTTGAAGACGTCCAATGTATCTTTTTTTTCCTTGACACTTGTTATTTTGTGTAGTATCTCTGAAGTCATTGCCTAATTCAAGGTGCCAATGATCTACTTCTGTTTTCTTTAAAAAAAAAAAAAAAACCTATAATTTTAAGACTTAAATTTGGATCTATGAACCAAATTTGGATTTTGAACTAGGTTTCAGCATCTTTCATTTGCATGTACTTGTCTCAGCAACATTTTTTGAAAATACTATTCTTTGCGCATTGGATTTGTCTTGGCATACTTGTGGAAAGTATTAAGAGTTTATTTCTGGACTTTTTAAAATTATCTTCCATTGATTTCTATGTCAATCCTTATAAGAGCTCCACACAATCTTGTTTAGTTTATCTTTAGAGTAAATGTTGAAGTAAAGGTGTATGAAACCTCCAAATTTGTTCTTTTTCAAAATTGTTTTGTATAACTGGGGTCCCTTTAATTGGCATATGCATTTTAGGATTGGCCTCTCAATCTCTGGAAAAAAATGGTAGCTGGGGTTCTGATAAAAATTATATTAAATGTGTAGATCAACTTGAGGAGTACTATCATTGTAATCAAATTAAGGCTTTCAATCTGTGTACATGGTAGATCTTTCCATTTATGCCATTGTTCTTTTCATATCAGATACAAAAATAAAAGGTTACATACAAAAATATACTCTACTGTTTTTTATGTTTACATATATAGTTGCTTTTATTTCTTTACATTAATTCAAGTTACTGTCTAATGTCCTTTCATTTCAATCTGAAGGATTATCTTGACTACTGTATTTCTGTAGAGCAGAGTGCTAGCAATGAATTCTGTTTTTGATCCTCTGATAATGTTTTAATGTTCATTTCATTTTAGAAGAATAATTTTGCTGGATATAGAAGTCTTGGTTAACAGTCTTTTCCTTTCAGCTTTTGAATATGTTATCCACTCCCTTTGGCCTCCATGATTTCTGATTAGAAGTCAGCTGTTAATCTCATAGAGGATTTCTTATATATGAGGAGTTATTGTTGTCTTGCTACTTTCAAGTGAGTCTTTTATTCCTTGGATTTTGACAGTTTTACTGTATGTCTAGATATGGATTTTTCTAGTTTATTCTATTTGGAATTTATTGTGCTTTTTCAATGTGTAATGTTTCTCATCAAATTTATGATGTTTTTAGCTATTAAGTCTTAAAATATTCTTCCTGCCCCTTTCTCTTCCTCTTCTCTTTGTATGAGTCCCATTATGCATATGTTGATATGCTTAGTAATATCCCAAAAATCTATTAGGCTGTCTATTTTTCTTCATTCTTTTCATTTTCTGCTCAGAAAACAGGAAAATGACAATGGACCTATCTTCAAGTTACATGATTTTTTTCTGAGTTCTGACTGTTCAAATTTGCTATTAAGCCTCTCAAGTAAATATTTATTCCAGTCACTTTTCATTTTAACTCCAGAATTTCTTATCAGTTCTTTTTAATTTATTACTTTACTGATGTTCTCTATTTGGTGGTACTTGTTGAATAACTTCTCTTTCTTTGAACATAGTTTTTTTTACTTCTATGAACATATTTATAATGGCTGATGTTGGTTATTGCCTTCTAAGGTTATATTTGAGCTTTCTGAGTAGAAGTTTCTCTTAACTGCTTTTTATCCACAGACTTGTGGGCCATTCTTTCCTTTTCATTTGGGTGTTTCCATATGTTTTAATAATATCATATGCGACTCTGGAAATAAAATGCACCATCCTTCCTCCCCCAGGATTTGTTGTTGCATACTGTTTGTTTTTATTGTTCTCATTGTTGCTGCTGCTGTTGACTTAGTGACTTTTCTGGACTAATTCTGTAATCTATATTCTTTGTTATGTGTGGCCACTGAAGTCCATCTGCTTGGTTAGCTTAATGTTCACCTAGATTGAAAATACATTTTCTTAATTGCTATGAAGAAAAAAGTCCCCAATATTTCCTGAGGTGGCTTTCTGTGTTTGTTGGGGTACACCTTCAGCGTTGGGTGTTTTACAAGCTTTCTTAGCCCTCATTCCACTTGCATTAAGCCTCTTGTTCAGCAAGATGTGAGAGATTATGACCTTTTCAGATCTTTAGGGGGCATGTACATATCCCTGCACATTCACATGGCCTTCTATATCCCCAGATATATGGTGGAGTTCTTCAAAGTACCCATAGATATTACATACTCTAGATTTTTCTTTCAAAATTTTTGGCTAGCCTCTTGTTTGCCCCAACTGGTATTGTTGTCTCAGCCAGCCAACATGTTAAACAATGACTGTTGGTTGTTTTCAACAAATGCCTTGGGTTAGAGCTAGCTTAGTGAGAAAAGACCTAAATCAAACCAAATTAAACAAGCTGTATAAATGATGTTTTTTCAAGTTAAATTAGGGGAAATTTTCTGAGAATAGGGCTTTTGGGAAGCTCCAAAACTGTTCTACCCTTTAGTGCTATGCTGCTGGTTTTCTCAGGTATTGTGTATCCAGGACTGCTGATTTTCATGGCTATCACTAAATGAGGATAGAGGAATAAGAGCAAAGAAACACCATAAAACACCATAAGTCATTCTTCTTTCTAAAATTTCCCCATATTTCTTTATAAATGCTCAAAGGATTACTGTAAGCCTAGAGTTAATTTCCAAAATTCTGAAAACATTTGTTTAGAAAAATTTTGCCTTTGTCATTGCTTTTATGGATGAACAGATATTCAAAAGTCCTTATTCTGACATTTCAGATGTTCTTCTCCCCTCTGCCACTTATAATTTACGTGACCTTACAGTTTTCACATAGAATTCTGAAATTCAATTTATATAAAATTAGAACCATAAAACATCTTACATTTTCTCCCCTTACATCTTACATGAGGACAAAACAAATAGTTGACATTGTACTATGCCATAAAAAAACAAAAAACAATAACTATATTATGTGCCATGTGTTAGACATTATGCTGAGTGCTTCATATTTAATATTATAGACTCAAAGATGCAAGATAGCTATTATCCCCATTTTAGAGATGAGAGAATTTAGACTCACAGTTATATGAGTTATTTGTTCGAAGACATACATCTAGCAAGAAGCAAAGCAGCAACACAAACTCATGGGTAGTTAGTTACCTTCTTTCCAAGACAAGTTGCTCTATAAAACACAATGCTAAAGAAAACTGAAGAGGAAGAGAAGGATGATGATGATGATGATTTGTTAACCTTTATATCTTCTATGAAAATTATGTGAAAACCATAATCATTACATATCAGTAAAGCATAAGGAGAATTCTGCATAATTCATTCTTTATATTAAATTTATAAACATCAATATCATTTGCTAACTATAAAGTTAAGATGCTGTAATCTTATAAAATGTTCACTAGTGACAAGATGGCGATAGCTTAATTTGGATTATTATAAATTGCATAATGTGTAATTCCTACAATTGTGAATAACAGCCATATTGTTTAATAGACACTTTTCAGAATAGCATTATATTTGCTTTTAACAAAAATGATTTAATTGTTACAATCTCTGTGTATATTTATATAGCTTTTCTTACTAAACAGTAGTGACTTTTTATAGAAATATAAATAGATGATAGACAAGTAAATACTCCAACTTTCTCTACTGGTAGTTGGTCAATACCTCTGCTCAATTCCCTGTGATTCTCTCTATAGTTTTAGTTGTTGGAAATCTCTGCTATTTTAAAAGATTTGTTTTATTATCTTTCACTTGGTTTCTATGTTACTTTTACCTACTTATTATTCGTTAAGTAAACAAACAGCTATTAAGTATCTTTTATTCCAGAGAAATTCTGGGAAAATACAGAACACTTTTTACTCATGACAGGCCTTAATACTTTAAAGATGGCAAACACATATATTCTCAAACAAAATTCTTTTTAAAGCAAAAAAAAAAACTTTCTCATTCTTTGAGCTTTTCCTTACATAAGACTGTCTTCAGTCAGCTCATGATCCTACTTATCTTTTTCTTTATTCTTGTTTATTAAAGTCTCTCTTAAAAAGTACCCATCACATGTTAATTTGTATAGACTTCCACTAAGTCAGGAAAATTAATTCCTTTTCAAAAGACTTTCTTTTTGTTTTTTGTTTTGTTTTGTTTTCATTATTTTTGAGGGGAGATTTTACTAGAGAATCACATTTTGAAAATAAGACTTTGAAGTCAGTCTCCCTAGGTTCAGTGTCTGTCATTTAGTAGTTCTGTGACCTTGGAGAGATTACTTTACTGCTGAGCAATTATTTGGAGAATGGAACTCAGAAAGATGAAGAGAGAGGCAAAGAAATCAGTTATAATATTATGGCAAGAATCCAAGGAGATAAGATGGGTGCCTTAATGAATGTAATGCTTTATTAAGCAAATACTAATAGCCACATTTTCTGCTAGGCGCCAATGACATAAAATTAGATAAGTCATGGTCCCTGCATGCATGTAATTCAGTCTATGATAAAAGAAAGATACATAAAAAAACTACCCATAAGCCAAGTTATTAATTGCCATAATATGGGTGTGAGTAAAGTCCAAGAGAACACAAAATTGATACCATTATTCCATATGTGTCTTGACCAACACAATCCAATGGGGATATTATTTTCCATTATCTAGGCAATTAACTTCTATTATGCGTCTTAAGATTGTATTACCTTTGTTAACTACACCTCACTGATGGCTCAAATTAAGCAAGAAGAAAGGAGTTGGTTGATTTGTGCCCTTTACATTTTTATTATTTAAGTCAGTAATGACATTGGTTGGTTTTTATCTTTATTTAATGCTTTTGATGACTTTAGTTTTTCAGTGAGTATTTATCATAACTATACATTAAATTTTACAATATATTGCATAATTTAGTAAGCTTTGGGATAGGTAAAAAATGTGTTCTGATAATTTTTTACTTTCAACATCATCACTTACTGTGCTTTAATAAAAATATTGCATTTGTACTTTCTTAATGACCTTTTCTAATACATAGGGTTAACTTAATGCTTAGATAAAATTTAAGAAAACATTCATGTTAATTCAGTATTCCTGAAAAATTCTGAGAGGAGTTGGACCTTAAAATTAGCCTGGTAAAACTGTGGATGTTTTCAATAAAAGGTGAAAGAAGAACCAAGGTTTGAAGTCAAACAAATATTAATTTGAGTCTCAGTTCTGACACTCATTATACTTTGATATGGAAAGGTTACTTTTTAGGATGTGGATCTCTTCATGCATAAAATGGGGTAATGCTTATTTCATCAAGTTATTTTGAAGATTAAATTGCAATAATTAAAAAAATCTTAAAGTAGTTTCTGGTTTTTGATAAATGATAACTAAATGGTTTTAATAAAATATTTTTATTTGAACAGTATTACTGCTACTATTATTAGCTTTAAAGTTATATGGTTTCTGTATTATAGAACTTAAATTTTAAAATATAAAGTAGAGGGCATTAGTCATATATCATTAGTCATTAGTCATATATCATTAATGTATAGCATTTTTAGTTTTTTTCCTACTGAAAATTATAAAGGGTTTTCTCATTTTCAGAAACAAATGTTGATTGGCAAATTTATCTATAGAAAGAACAAATAAACATACTGTAAGTTTAATGTAAATTATTTTTGAAATTTTAGATACAAAGTGTGAAAATATGAAGCAATTCTATGGGAAAAAAGCATATATATAAAATCAAGATAAGTTGTTTACCTGTTGGGGGTTTTAATTTCTTTATCTGTTAATTGGATAATACCAACTTAATTGATCAAATTAAATTTATCATGTAAAAGCTCTACAAATGTTACTTTTATATCTGAAGCCTTACTGCAGGGAAATCTGGAAAAAAAAAAACAACTCTTGTTGTCATTTAGTCCTTAATAATTCCATAATTTTTAATTTAATGATCATATATTAAAGAATCATAAGTTCCAGCATTTGCAGGGCACACTTATTGTTTTATTTACCTCTCAAACATCTTCTAGAAACTTTATTTTTCATCCCAATCATTACAAAATTATCCATATATCCACTACACACATGGTTATAAAGACAGCTGCCATGTTGAAACAATGTGACCACCAGTCCCAGTTGACTGATCAAGGTCAGGATTTTTGATGCAAATTGGTCTATGAAAGTATTATCCATGGTAGGTGTGGATCTGGTATTTGGGACCTGAATCATGTTAATGATAATATTCCCAAAAGAGAATCCAATGCCTACTTGTTAACTTGTTATACTCTCCCTTGTATGCCAATAGATAACTCAGCAGTATTTTAATAATTTTTCATACTCTCACGCCATCCCACTTTCTCTTGTTCTTCTCTCTCTCTCTCTTTTTTTTTTAGGCAAACTAGAGAAAGCTTCTTCTATTTGAAAACAAATAATCATTGAAGCGAATATATTAGGAACAAGCAGATTATCTTCTTTGGCTCCCCAATCCATGGGTAAGAGTATTATATGCATATATTAGAAGGTATCCCCATTAAAGTCTATAACACAAGCTACGAAACCTAAGCCACCATCAAAGGCACAACTTGATAGGCATGGTGATTCCAATCAACATCCCTAAGCAATCTTTAATAGTGCCAAAAGACTTATGGGTGTTGAAGACTGATGGGGGATTGATCACCCTAACCTTAATCAGATATTAAGTCCAATACTAGCTAATATTTCAGGTGTGTGTTCCATACCCTAGTAGAACAATGTGCTCCATTCATTTGGTATACGGATATATTAATCTGCCAATGCATATTTCTCAGTCAGTGCATTACACTACCAAAAATAACTTCCCTTCACCCACAACTTTTCAGTCCCAGGGATTTCTATTCTGAAGTTTCTGAGACTATGACTCTGTTACTATCTTCTCATGGATTAACCAGTAGTTGCTATTGTGTGGGTACACACATCCATGCAAGCACGTCAGGATGAACATGTTCTTGCTTCAGTATCTCTTCTGAAAATTTGTTTTTAATAATTCAAAATCAATTCAGAGTGATTGTGATATTTCTAAAACTTTCCACAATGATTGTAAAAAACCAGGAGATACTCCGTATGTACCACAATTATTGGTCATGAATAAGTAGTCAAATCTCTGGCAGAATATTTTTGATAAATTTGTAAGGCCTAATACATTATTTTAACTTTCATTTATTGAGCTTTTGATATGTGAGAAGCATAATCTGAGATAATTAACATATATTATTTCATTCAGTCATAATAATTTTGTGATGGAAATATTATTCTTCCCATTTTACGTTCATGGACAGTGAAGAATAGAGAAACTACATAAATTTCCACTGTTTCTCATATCTATTCAGTGGTTGAATATAGATTCAAATCTGTATTTTACAAAATCTATACCATGTAATAATTAGAACTTCTTTCAGGAAAAAGTAACATATACTTCAAATAAAGCAGCTCAAAAAACAGGATTTTTTTTTTTTTTTAAACAAAAATAAGCTTGGAGTTAGAGCATGAGAGCATAGCTCTAAGGTCAGACTTCTTGGGTTCATTTCCCATCTCCATCACAAAATTGCTCTAGGACCTTGGGCAACTTAATTTTTTTCATTTTATTTTCCTCCTCTCAATGATAGATACAATAACAGTACCTAAATTACAGGATTTTTTGTGAAAAACTAGAATGCAATTTAACTATTGTGGACACTCCACAAGAATAGGATGGACCCCCTCACCCAAAATTGTTTCTGGTATTGAGACTGATGTTACCATACACACAAAAGAGTATACATATGGTTATCTTCATATAATGATGCTTTCCAGGAGAGCAGGTAAGTCTCCAAAGCAGATCCAAAAAGGGTTTGAGAGAACAGGAAAAGGAGTTGGCTTGGATTTCATTGTAATTAAGGGGTGGAACTGGGGAAAGAGTTCCTATGCACAAACAGGCAGTGGCATGCATGGTTTGAATTTCCTGTTAGCCCCAAAGGAAAGAACACCTATCTTTTTTACCAACTTTCCCAAGATGTGAGACAGAAGGAGCAGAGGCCAGTGGCAGAGCTCGCATGCTGTCACCAAATATCACAAACGAAATCAGGTTCTTTATTGCAATATATCCCTCAAGTTTGAAGACTGAAATGTGCTGTGTTTTATTTAATCAAATTTAAATTCATTTAAGTAAGCCATTATGCCACTCTTTGAGGTAAGTAGCTTGAGTCTACTAAAGCAGGTGAAAATTCTCTTGAATGTCTTATTTAAAGACCTGCATTGTAGATAAGGAATATCTTGATTAGCTTTGTGTTGTCTCTTTAGTATGTGTGGAGGCATATAATTTATATTGCAGGTAATTATGAGGTAAGAGATTTCCAAAAGTTCTTTATCCCAAAGGGGCAAACTTGGATAAATAATCCTTGCCACTATTGGCCAGATCAGATAGTTAGACCATTGGCAATATCCCAAGAATCTAAAAATGTGCAGATGGGGCTTGTTGGCCTGGGTATCCACTGTTAAAATAACTATTTAAGGTTGGGCCAATTTTGTTTACTCTTCAGTGCTGTCACTAATCAGAGACATCCTAGGTAAAGGATGAGAAGCAGCAACTCTCCAGCAAGCTCCACCATATGCAATGTTGTAACTACTGCCTGTAAAGCATAGTAACTCTTTTGCTACCCACTCAGTTGATCCCAAGAAGATTCTCATGTAGTCAAGGGGCTCAGGAAAGGGGTGATCTCCTCCAGCACTATGGCGTCTGGCAAGGGACTGAGGACAAAGGAGGTCAACCCCTCTTGTGGATGAGATTTACCAAAGGGTCTGGGTTTAGCTCTATTTTATAGGTACCATTTCTATTTTAGGAAGGAGGGCTTAGTGGTTGTGACAAGCTTGAGGATGCTGCTTCTATAACCCAAGGCATAATGGGAAATTGTGTACCAAGGGTCCAGGGTCCAGTGTGCAGTAAGCAGTCAGTACAATGGCATATAGAGTGGTGCTGAGAAAGACAGTTTCTTCTGCCAGAAGTACAGGGGCATTCATCACCATCATGGGTAGCTGAGAGACTCCCGGAAGAATGACAGAAGTTTGCTAAAGTCTCTATTATGAAGGAGTCTCTCAGGGCATTAATGGCAGTGTTTCTGTATTGCAGTTTGGGCAGATTCTAGAGACTTTTGTCTTAGGGAATCTCATTCAATGATGGATAATTTGCAAGTGACACAAAAACAGGCTTAATAAAATTTGCAAACAAAAATATGTTGTCTTCAGAACCCAGAAAGTCCTACAACTGGTCTTGCTTTAATGTGAGTAATGTTGCTTTAATGTTTAATGGGTACTGAGAAGGTCAATAGCTATGCCTTTATGGTGTTGAGGACACGTTGTCCCTTGGTTGAATGAATGATTTTCAGGAATTTAACCGAGGTTATGTGGTCTTTTCCTATGTGTACTATGTGTGGGACAATGGCCTACTCCTTTATATGAACTCCTTTGTGATTATCTGTATGTTCTTTTTTTTTTTTTTTTAAAGATTTTATTTATTTATCTGAGGGAGAGAATGGGAGACAGAGAGCATGAGAGGGGGAGGATCAGAGGGAGAAGCAGACTCCCCGCCGAGCAGGGAGCCCGATGCGGGACTCGATCCCGGGACTCCAGGATCATGACCTGAGCCGAAGGCAGCTGCTTAACCAACTGAGCCACCCAGGCGCCCCTATCTGTATGTTCTTAATGAGTGTGTCAAGTGAATCTCCTTGGAGGACGGATCATCAATGTAATATAATACCTTTGTTATAAGGGAAAATTAAATGTAATTAAGATTACATGCATGTGGTGGCAGGGCTGTTGAGAGAACTCAGCAGGGTAAAAGTGTGTTGTGCCTTTCAGAAGGTAAAGGCAAACTGCAGCTGAGAGGCCATTGGAAGAGGTATTGAACGGAACATATTAGTCAAATTTATGACTGTAGAGTATTTATCATCTGCTGATTGATGAAAATCAGTAATTTCAATAATATTGGGTATGGGGCCTTAATGGTTAAGGTCACAGGATTGAGTAATTGGTAATCTACCATGAGGTGCCATTCTTTCCAAATTTAAGAACAAGCTAAATTTGATTGTTAAATGAAGAAGCAGTGCACATAATTACCTCTTCTTTAAATAGGTCTTATATAATGGATTTCAAATCTTAAGGATACTGTTTTATTTTCTATTGAGCTATATTAACTATCCTAATCAAGGATGGAGAATCATTGACGCCCTTTGTTGTCAAACTAGTTTTAAGAGCCAGAGACACAATTTTAATTTATTATTCATTGGGTTGCTGGGATGTTACAAAATGCTTTTGCTGATGCTGCTTATACCTCTGTCACAGAAAAAGGTCCTGATCTTTAGAGTTTTGGAGAAAAATACCCAATTCACTCCCAATGCACAAGCGAATGGTTTATCAAACCCACTGATGCCTACCATTGGATATTTTAGGGCAATAGCTGTTATGGCTATGGAGAATTTAAGGCAGGGCAATAGTTCTCATGGTTAGGGTAAAGCATACGTAATTTTGTACTATATTTGATGTTTGCTAACCCTCCTAAAAGCACAGAGATACCTCATTTAAATGGAATCCCCAAGTTTAACTCTAATTTGAGATCTTGTATGCACTAAGTCCATGAAGGTTTTCTAATTGGTGTTTTTTCGGTAGATGTTAATTTAGAACCTATCATCTACTAGCACAAAAGCCAATCATCCCCTTTTTACCTTGTAACAAAATTCTTTTTGCAAATATTTGGATTACCAAATTGTGGAATTTGGGGTTCCCCAATTGGTCCAAATTGTGGACCTCTATTTCAGGTTTTGTTTCCTTCCTCGTATACAAGTGTTTTTGTTTGTTTTGGTGATTTTTGGATATACCTCAAGGGGTTTCTTTTTACCTCACTCATATTTATAGTTTTTTTCCTCTAGGGCATCTCAAATCAGTATCATTCGGACCTGGGGCCTCCTCCATGAAAATGGTTGATTTATAGGGTTTAAGTACCTCAGGCTTAAGTTGGGTTTGAATGAACCATGTGCACTGGGAGTGCATTGGCATTTTTCCCTAAAACTTTAAGGACCAAGGTCTCTTTCATGATTAAAGTATAAGCAGCAGCAGCAGCAAAGGCATTTTGTAGGATCCCAGTGAGTCACCTGTTTTTACTGACCCTCCAATGGGTCCTTATATCGTACAGGGCATTAGGCTTTCTCCTGAGAATACTATAGATTGGGGCTAACACCTGGTTGAGACACAGAACCCATTCAAGGTCACGGGGTGAGACTTGTTCCCCTGAGCCTGGCATCCATCATGGCTTTTGCTGGAATCAAGTCATTCCATCTGAGATACACAAATATTTTCAGGCATTAATATATGACCCAAAAGCCATTTTGAAGAGAGTTATAAACTGACACCCCATGCCTAAGCATCAGTTATTGGAACTTCTGACTTAACTTCGTTAAATCTGTAACAGAGCTAGTAGAATTCAACAAATGCAGCACAAAGCAGCAGAGCAAGATTTCCAACAGACAGCAGCTCAAAGCTCAAGTTTGGCAGCAGGCAGAACCTAGTTCAAAGAACATGCTAGCCAGCAGGCAGCAAAAAAAATTAGGGAGCCAAACCAAAAGAAGAAAGACCCCCGGTGGTTGTGATCATCACCTAGATATCTTGCTTACAGTATTAATGGTTGAGGTTAGCTCGTAGAAGTGAAATGGACATCCCATTGAAACTTCAGATTAGACACTGAAACAGAGGACACCACACACATTCCAGGAGGGTATAAAAAGACTTTATGAAGCTTTCTGGGAGTAGCAAGGCAGTCTCCCAAGCAGGTTGGAAAATGACTTGAGTGAATGGGGTTAAGACACCAAATAGGCTTTACTTGTGGATGGACAGTGGGGCTGGAGGAAATTTTCTGGGCATGAGTGGGCTGTGGCTCGTGTGGTTTGAAATACCTCTGCCAAAATGCAGAGTCCTTGGGATTTCTTATCAACTTTCTCACATGTGGGCTGAAGAGGAAGAGAGAATAAAGGGACTTAAAAGCTATCAGTAGTCAAATATTAAAATCAGAGTCTGACTCTTTATTACATAGACGCATTATTTTTTCAACAAACGTTAAGTGTCTTTATCACCCTCTGAGTATTAGACTCCTTGTCACATTTGTGGCTCTGTAACTACAAGGTGGCTATTGCACTTGTGGGCATCACACAAACATTCCTAGCAGGAAGAAGGGAAAAGATCTAAGTTGGCAGATTGCATCTACCTCTTTTATAAGGTAAGAAAAAACTTTTCCAAGAACTCTTACTGAAGATCTCTTCTTAAATATCATTGAATAAAACTCAGTCACATGGCTATTCCTACTTCAGAGAAGACTGAGAAAGCCAGCATTTCTGACTTAGAGCACGAGAAGCCCTCTTAGTAATAGTTATCGGTAGGTAGTTAGCTGACTCTGGCAGTAAAGTTCTTTTATATTTCTTTCTGCAAAGAGGTTTACACAATAGTCACCAACAGTTGTAGATGCTGTGAATCATTTTCTTGCAGCCTACACCCTGTTTCTTGCTGTTAAAAGTTGACAACATCCATCACATATCAATAGCTAAGGAATTTGCAGTTATCCATACTTTATCAATATTGTGTCATATTTTGGGGCTCCTGGGTGGCTCAGTCGTTAAGCGTCTGCCTTTGGCTCAGGTCATGATCCCAGAGTCCTGGGATCGAGCCCCGCATCGGGCCCCTGCTCCGCGGGAAGCCTGCTTCTCCCTCTCGACTCCCCCTGCTTGTGTTCCCTCTCTCGCTGTGTCTCTCTCTGTCAAATAAATAAATAAAATATTTTAAAAAAATATTGTGTCATATTTTATGCATGTGGAAAAGGGGGAGAGACCAGGAAAGGGAGCACTTATTACACTGGAAACTTACTAAAATTTATTATCTTTCTGTTTGAATGGCTGATAGATGAACATGCTTTTTTTTTTTTTTAAGATTTTATTTATTTGACAGAGAGAGACACAGCGAGAGAGGGAACACAAGCAGGGGGAGTGGGAGAGGGAGAAGCAGGCTTCCCGCCCAGCAGGGAGCCCAATGCAGGACTCGATCCCAGGACCCTGGGATCATGACGTGAGCCGAAGGCAGACGACGCTTAACGACTGAGCCACCCAGGTGCCCGGAACATGCAGTTTTTAAGAGATCATTTCATGGTCACCTATGTAGCTGATCTTTAAAAAAAAAAATAAAGAAATGGAAAGGCTTGACCCTGAATATTAAGCATTACTCTATTTCTGAGTCTGTATCAGGCATAAATTATATTTCCCACCCATTCCTAAATGTCAAATATTCAATCACAGAAAATTTTTAAAAAGTGTATTTCCATCCAGTCACATAAGCAAAAAAGGAGAAGAGGGAAGAGAACTGTGTATTTTAAAGAACCAGAATGAAAGCTGTTCACATTTGGATATCACAATTGTATATCTCAGTGCCTCTCCTTTCATACTTAAGAAACATAATGCCCCTGAAAACGAAAAGAAGAAATTTAAGCCATTAAACACACGTTCTTTTCTCTGTGCCTCTGCATTGATTAATGCCCTGAGCTCACACATCTGTAAAGTTACACTGATGTCCTCTTTAGACCATGCCCCACATGACTTTACTCAGAAAGGGAGAGAAAGGCTCATCAGGTCAGGAGTAAATGAGATATCTCATTTGCATTGAAATATAGAGAAGACCAAAGAAAAGGGCTACTTCTTCTTTGCCAAGTGTATTTCTTCCTTCATAATGTACTGATGATATAATGGAGCTGGACATACCACAGTCATTTGCGTTTAGGCTTGCTTTCTAGAATGTCGTCCTAAGCCTCTTATTTCAAAAATAAAGGAAACACTGAATTCTTACCCACTCAGGAGACTATTAGAACCCCATGCCATTTTTCTTTTGTACGCTGAGAAAAAGATCTTATTTCCCACTTTGGATTATTTTATCCTGTGATACTATCCACATGATTGAAAACAACCTTATAAATAAAATACCCCAAATTTACTACATGATAAAAATATTTTATCACCCATTCTCCTAACAGGAAGTACAGTGATAGTCAAATACATTAAATTAGATACTCTTTACTACTTGGCTCAAAGCATTATTTAACATAGGCTAGTGATTATTTGATCAATTTTAGAAAATTAGTCTTGTTTTCTGACTGTATGAAATAATCTGATTCATTTTAAAAGTGTTCATGTGAACCACACTCATAGAAACATTACAATAAAAGGTATTTTGTCCTCATGTTCCCATCACATTCTCACTTAAAAAACAAAGCAAGCAAACAAAAAACTTTAACTATGCATTTCCATGCTCAAGTAGAATAATAATAGTAATAGTAGTTTTTCACTTAATGAGTAAATATATGAAATTAACAATTTTCTCAGGTGGCTGGACTTTTTAAAAATGTCACTGAAGTGGGTGAATATTTCCAGAATCAGAAGAGAGCATTCTTTATCCTGGTTAACCACAAGCAAGACACGATAGGGAATGCACAACATTACATCTGAAAAGCAAAGCAGTGTCCTTTCTCTCCTGGTTCTCTTGAACTGCTGGATTCACTCCTGCTTGCTGCGATGGTAGTGGGCTAATTCCCATCCTGCTGTTTCTAGGTCAGACTAGTCTGCCCTTGCCTAGATTCTACACACACAGACATTTCACCAGTTAATTACTTCTCCTCCAGAGTATTGTTCAAGCACCTGCACCATTGCATGTCACACTGGTAGGTTATTATGATAAAGGAAGTACTAATTTAATTTATTATTGGAGAATATAGACTATAGACTTAAATATAAGACTTGTCATAAAGAAAGCTCTGGTAAGAAAATAATTCAGATCATAAGCTTTTAGTTCAGGTCATCCCATAAACAGCATTAAGTACATGGGACTATTTGACCCCAGAGTACAAAACAACAACTTGTTAATATTACAAAATATTTAAAATTAGAGGACAATTCATTTCCAACATTAACATTTTTAAACTTCTTACTGCTTGTGAAAATTTTTTGAGTGGTTCATTTATGTACTTCAAAATGAATTTTATTTTACTCTTTTACTTAGCCTGATTCATTCATGTACACATTTCTGATCTTTAAAGAAAACTCTGCTTCTTTGCATAAGCAGACTTTGAGAAAAAATGATCTAAACTTGCTACCTCCACTTCTTTCACTTTTATTCAGTCCTCACTGTGGAACTGCATCTTTTAGTATCATTGGCCTCATCTCTAAAATGAGTGGTTCAAATACCTCGTGGCAGATTGACTTTCAGGTTAAAATCCCACAGGTATGAAGTATTACAAAAGGACATTTTCTTATTTAGGGGATTAACAAATGCCATCTCTCTCTCTCTCTCCCTTTTTAAAGATTTTATTTATTTATTTATTTATTTATTTATTTATTTGATTGAGAGAGAGAGAGAGTATGAGCAGGGGGAAGGAGGGGGGGGGAGGGAATCTCAAGCAGACTGCACTGAGGGTGGAGCCTGACTTGGGGCTCAATCTCACGACCCTGAGATCGTGACCTGAGCGGAAATCAAGAGTCGGACGCTCAAATGACTGAGCCACCCAGCTGGCCCAACAAATGTCATCTCTTACTTCTTACTATCTCAAGTCAGGAAAAAGACAAATTAGTATTTTACAAACAATGCATTAACTTTACTATCGATACACTGTTTAGTGAAGGTAGCTTCAACTCTCTGGCCAAAATAACCACCTAACTTTCTGACACTGAGTTAAAGAGGCTTACCCAATCTTAAGAAAAGAGGTCTCTGCTCTGTGGGGCTGACCCTGCTTTCCTAAAAAGGAAACAATAATGAGCAGACCGTGAAGAACACTTTCTACAGGCAGGAAGAGAGACAAGAAAAGGCTGAACTTAATCGCCTGCCTCAAACTCACTGTATTAGTTTTCCATCACCACTAGAAAATATTACCACAAACTTAGTGGCATAAAGCAACACAAGTTTATCATCTTACCAATTAGTATTTCAGGCATCTTACGCAGCTCTTACTGGGCTAAAGATCAAGCTATTGGTAGCACTGCATTCCCTCCTGAAGGCTCTAGGGAAAATCGACAACTTCGCCTTTTCCAGCTACTAGGAGCCACCTGCATTCACAGTCTCTTGGCCCCCTTCCCTCTCTCCAAAGCCAGGTTGTTGAGTCTTTCTCAGGTTAAATTATCTCCGACCATCTCTTTTGGTCTTCCTCTTTCATTTTCAAGGATTCGTTTGGCCCACCCAAATAACCTGGGATAATCTCCCTATCTTAAGGTTAGCTTATTAGCAAATGTAATTCCACTTGCTGCCTTAATTCTCCTTGCTATGTAAGGTATCATATTCACAGATTCCAGGGATCAAAATGTGGGTGTATTTGAGCTATCATTATTCTACCTACTATAGTCAAACTTGATCTTCATGCCTTCCACCTAAGTGAGGGGTTAGCAGAAACCTAAAGGAGTCATTCCAGACATCTCCATACAGAAAGCTTGATGGTGGTGAGTAAGTATTCTTCCCACAGTTAGTTTAATTGCAAAAAATGTCCAATTCTTTCCTCTCTGAATCCACTCCCATTGCACTGTGTCTTTACAGCTCCAGTTACCAAAAGGTAGAATCCATTTCTCCACCCTGTGAATCCTGGTAGGCCTAGTGACTCGCTTTGATAACAGCATGCAGCAAATGTGACAGTGTCAGTATCTGAGTCTATGCCTCAAGAGGACTTAGGTTCCACACACTCTCCTTCTTGCTTCTCTGCCTCTGCCGTGAGAATGTGTCCAGGCTAACCTACTCAGTGACAGGAGACACGTGGCCCATCATATGCCTTCTTTCAGTCAAACTGAGAGCAAGACACCTACCAGATAAACATACTTGAGGCCACAGAACCACCCAGTCAAGTCTACTTAAATTTGCCAAATCCAAAACCAGTAAGTCAAATTTAAATTCATTAAATTTTGTGGTCGGTTATGCAGGACTGTCATGGCAATAGATTACTGGTACACATCAAATAAATAATAGTGTCCACCTGAAATGAAGTTGAAGAAAAATTTTAGCCAGACATATCATCTCACCTAGAAAGAGACTCTGTTGCTTATTTACAGTCCACGTTTCCAATTATCAAATGGGTTTCATTCATCTAACCTTGTCTCTTTGTTCTTCCTGTCCCTGTTATACTGAAGGTTGAAATGAAATTCAGCCCCTTACTGAGGGTTCCACGAATGTTGACCAACTCTGGTCAGGATTTTATGTTACTAAATCCTCAATAACAAGTACTAAGTTAAATATAGTCACTCTGTTTTACTATATTTAGTAATTATATTTGTTTCAACTTCACCATCCTTATTAAAATGTAATGTTTGCAGACATAAAAAATTAAAAAAATAAATGTAATATTAAGAGACTTTAATGTGTGAAACTCAAATAATGCATAATATCATATGAATCCATGTGCATATTGCTGAACATATTTGAATGTTTGATAGACTAGGATAATGTATTACATATTAATACAAATTATTAAAGTAAGAATTATTCCCTTCACTATACAAATAATTTCAGAAAAATAATGTTTTACTTAATGCATAACTGTTAAGCATATTTGGAGAGTAGAGAAAGGCAGAACTGTATATCCATTAGACCTCCTCTACCAATTAAAAATAGAGATATACATAGGGCAGGAGTTCACTTGTAGGTAGTTTATGCCACATAGTATTATGATAAAGAGTACATTAAATTATGAAGAGAAACATTAGCTAAAATAAGTAATGTGAATTAGTAACAGTGAATATAATAACAAGGCTACTTGGTACTCCATAAAAATCATAGCCTTTTTACCTTTGAACTTCATGGGGTTTGCTGCAATATTTGACCTTTTTTATATCAATTTCTTACTTAACCTAAAAATAACCAATACAGGGTGCTGAGTGGTGCAGTCAGTTAAGCGTCTGAATCTTGGTTTAGGCTCAGGTCATGATCTCAGGGTTGGAAAATGAGCCTCGCATAGGGCTCTGCCCTCAGTGTGGAGTCTGCTGGAGAATCTCTCCCTTTCTCTCTTCCACCCCTTCTGTCCCTCTGCCCCTCTCCCTGCTTGTGCTCAGCCTCTCTCTCTATCTCTGTAAAGTAAATAAATAAAATCTTTAAAAAATATGTAATTTCAAATAAAAAATTTACCATATTTTTTGTATTTATTCATTTCCAAAATTGTTCTATTTCAGTGATGGTTATTTGGAAAAATTCTAATGTAACTAACTTTTATGCATATAACTAGACTAAATGGTATATGGAAGCAATGGAAAGAGATCACTAAGAAAAAGTAAAGAAACTAAAATAGTGGAAAATATCACATATTCTGGAGCCAAACTGGCTAAGACTTGACTCATGGCTCCACCACTCACCATTTGTATTCCCTGGATAAGTTATCCAACATCTATGTGCCTCAGTTTCCTTATCTATGAAATAATGATAACAGCATATAATTAATGATAATATATCTCTCATGGAGTTATTAGGAATATTTAATGAGTTAATAGTTAATTACTCAGAGCAATGACAAGCACCAACAAATTTCATGTGTTAAAGTAGTCTCTTTCTCTCAAAGTGTCCAAAATTAAGGTGAAGAATTACAACAACATCAAAAGTAAAGTGACCATTTCCTTTTCCTTTTGATGGGGAAATACATAAGGTAATAAATATGCAAATACAGAGGAAGGTGTACAGTTAATAAAATTTTAAAAATCTAGTGAATAGATGGAGAGCAAATAAAATTGCCATCTCGTAGTCCACATGCCTCTACAACTATGTATGTTCCCCTCTTTTTCTCATCATACTGTCTTCAATTAATAACCAATCCTACTTTGATTTGCCCTCACTTCAAAGAACCCACTGAACAAAGAACAAAGGGATGGGTGGGCAAAGGAGACTTTTCTAATATAAGCATCTCTTCACTCATTATTAAACAACTTTAAAAAATTCTTTCATGTTCCTTCTCCAAATTCCCTTTGGTTCTCTTGCCATCTCAGCTTTCTCAACCAACCAACTTAATACCAAGAACTATTCTAAGCCTTATTCTCTGTTTCTTTTTCTCACCTTTGGTCTCCTTTGTCGTCTCTGAAATTAAATCCCTACACTTGTTACCATCCATACTATACACACAAAGACAGGCCAAGCTGTTTTAGTAAACAAAACAATACACAAATAAATAGAAATCCTGATGAATACCATTTTTTTCTATCCCATTTCATCTGAGAATTAAATTAAGAACAGTTATATGTTATTTCAATTTCAAATTATCAAAGAAAAATCATGCAGAACTGAAAAAATTAAGTTATTAAGTTGTGACTTAAAAGTGGATGCCATGAATATTCACATGCAAAGGAATGAAATTGGACCCTTACCTTACTCCACTCACAAAATTAAGTCTTAAATTTAAGACCTGAAAACATAAACCCCCTAGGAGAAAACACAGGGAAAAGGCTCTTTGACATTGGTCTTAACAATATTTTGGATAGGACACCAAAAGCACAGGACAACAATAGGAGAACAAAAGCACAAAAGTAAAAATAAACAAGTGGGGCTACATCGAACTAAAAGACTTCCCCACAGCAAGAGAAACAATCAACAGAATGAAGAGGTAATCTACAGAATGGGAGAAATCATTAGCAAACCATATATCTGATAAGGGACTAATATCTAAAATATATAAGAAACTCATACAAGTCAATAACAATAAAATTCTGATTAAAAATGGGCAGAAGAACCGAATCAACATTTTTCCTGATTTCCTGATTATAAATTCCCAACAGGTACCTGAAAAAGTGTTCATCATTAATCATCAGGGAAATGCAAATCAAAACACAGTGATATATCACCTCACTCCTATTAGAATGGCTATTATCCAAAAGATACAAAAGATAAGAGATAAATGTTGGTGAGGATGTGGAGAAAATAGAACCTCAGTGACCTGTTGGTGGAAATGTAAACTGGCACAACCACTAGAAAAAAAAAAAAAGAATAAAGTTTTCTCAAAAAATTAAAATTAGAGCTGCCATATAATGCAGCAATCCCACGGCTGGGTATGAATCTGACAGAAGGGAAATCACTATCTCAAAGATAAATCTGCACCCCCATGTCTGTTGCAACATTATTCACAATAAACAAGTTATGGAAACCACCTTAATGTCCATTAATGGATGAATGAATAAAGAAAATATGGTATATATACACAGTGGAATATCATTCAGTCTTAAAAATGAGGAAATCCTAACATTTGCAACAATATGGATGAACCTAGGGGGCATTATGCTAAGTGAAATAAATCAGATAGGGAAAGGAAAATACTGGATGGCTTCATTTTTATGTGGGACGTAGGGAGGTAAAAAGCCAAACATACAAAAACAGAGAACAGAATGTTGGTTTCCAGTGGCTGGGGGTTGAAAGAAATAGATGTTGGTCAAAGAGTACAAACTTCTAGTTATAAGATGAATAAGTTCTGGGGATCTAATAATCAGTGTGATGATTACAGCAAACAATACTGTACAATATGCCTCAAAGTTGCTAAAGGAATAGATCTTTAATGTACTCACCACACATACACACACACAAATTGTAATTATGGGAAGTGATGGATGTGTTAAATAACCTTATAGTAATCATTTTACAATAAATAAATGTATCAAATCATGACACTGTACACCTTAAACATACACAATGTTACATGTCAATTATATCTTACTAAATTTAGGAAGAAAGTGGATGCCTTGCAAGTTGGCAACCATTTAACTATGGAAATAAAAATATTATCATTAGAAAATTACTCTAGAGGTCTCTAATATATTTGACTCTATGGTCTTAAGTGTCGAGCCAGGGGTGCCTGGGTGGCTCAGTTGGTTAAGCATCTGCCTTTGGCTCAGGTCATGATCTCAGAGCCCTGGGATCCAGCCCCGTGTTGGGTTCCCTGCTCAGCGGGAAGTCTGCTGCTCCCTCTCCCTCTGTCTCCCCTCAAGCTTATGCTTTCTCTCTCACTCGATCTCTATCTCTCAAATAAATAAATAAAATATATTTTTTAAAAAAGTTTCAAGCCAATAAGACACATCCAAAGTTTCTTGTGGTGTCTTTTCTTAGTTCTTTGAATTTTTAACTTCTCTCTTACTACCCTTACATATAAAAATTGCCAACCACATACCAATTCAAGGTAAAGCAGGAAGGTAAAATCACAAAGGAGGAATAACAGCTTAAAAGGAAAGAGATTAAAGGAAGAATAAGGCAGTCTCAAAGAGTGCTAAGAGTAAAGTTTAGACAATCTCTGAATTCCCAGAAAGCATTATTTTGAGGGAAAATTTAATAAGAATAATTTGCAAGAACTTTATTATGTTGTTTTAGACTATCTTTCTCCCTGGAACAGGAAAGTGAAATATTATACTTTTAGATACTTTTGCTCAGCTTTGATGGAAAGAAAATGCTTACATCACACTGGGTGGATTATTTTTATATTTATAAAAGTCCAAAGAAAATTCTGGAAGATATTTTAAAAATTCACACAATATTTTTGATATTTTAAAATAATCTTTATTTTTGGAACTTATGTTCATAGAATAGGCTCTAAATAACAATTCTATCTCTTGCCATAATTGCCTCATGTCTTGGCTTTTTATGTGTTTGCGAATCATTCATTGCAAGTAGTTATGCTGGGCTAATTACATCAACAGAATTAAAGATGTAAGAATTGTGGTCTAGTTAAATAAAGCAAACTAAAGTAAACCTTGCTCAAAGTGCCCCTGGTTGGAATTACCAGTTGTTTTAAGAATTGAAAACAAACTTCTCTCAGGAGACTAGTAGCATAGGGGAAGGAAGCTTACCAGGTAACTTAATGAGGAAGAAGCTATCAGAAAATAAGGCCAGGCACAAAAACAGTGAAAAATCTGTCCAAGAACAAAATCATTAGAGAGAGAGAAGTAACTCAGGAAAGATTTTCTTTCCAAACAGGATTTTTTTTAAATATAAAATTCTATTATTTTATCATTAGGATACTGAGTTACTAGGGTTAAACTTCTACTTCTGAAAAAACATGGCTGTGAACCAGAGGGCAAGGTGAAGACAGGTAAATTGGCAGTGTCACAGTAGACTCAATAAATGGTCTGCCCATGTATTTCTGCTCTCTGTAGTTTAAGCTCAGACTAGGGGCTGACTCACAGCCAACTTGGAGGGTAGGAATAATTTGGAGAAGTAGATGGATTGATAAACATACAGACAGGTATCCATTGATCTAGAAACCTTTCCAAATAGAAGGAACTGGACCTAAGGAAGTTGTCAAGAAAACCAGTTCAAACGCCAAGAGAACTGACATTAATGATGTAGCAGTCTAAGGACTGAAATAGCTCCAATATCCATGCCGAACTAATAATATAAATTAGCAGTGGGACTATTGATCGGTTTAAAAAACTGGCAGCAATAGGTCTAGCAAACATTTGATCATTAATAAAAGTTTCCTGAGCAGTATCATTCTTTAATCCAAAGGACATGGGTTCATAAAACCTTGTTAGTACTGGTTATTCTAGAGACCATAACACACATCTAACTACTATCAAGCATTTTCAGTACCTGATGTCTTTGAACATGCATTGTCCTTGCTCACTACCTGTCACTTTTTCTGTGGTGGTTACAACTTTATGAGGTTCCCCAAGCAGCTCATAATTAATCCTTCTGTGCCCCACATAGTTTTATTTATTTGAGAAAGAGAAAGATAGTGACAGAGATAGCAAGAAAGAACACGAGCAGGGATGACAGGGAGAAGCAGTCTCCCACTGAGCAAGGAACCTGATGTGGTGCTCGATCCCAGGACCCTGGGATCATGACCTGAGCTGAAGGCAGACGCTTAACCACCTGAACCACCCAGGCATCCCTGAATTTTCTTAAATAGTTTCCTAGATTACCCTTTGGAAGCCTTCTCATCAGAGGTTTATGTCTCCCCATAAAGCACGTCAATCTAATATAAAATCACGGATTGCAGAGAACATCTGGAGGAACTAGAGGAGTATGAGGATCCCAAGTTCACAGCCTCCCACAGATACAGCTAAATAACACCCACATCAGTGTAAATAACCCAGAAAATGACCTGAAGACTCACATTTGAACATATTCTTCAGAGGTAAATGTAGAGAAGAGGCCACATGGAAGAGGCTAGGAAGGATGGAAACATGGCGGAGACCCAAATGGACCTGCAGGACTGTCCATGGGAGGGAAGGACCCCACGGTCATGGAGACAGGAAAGAAGCAGACACTCACCCGAGGCAGCCCAGGCATTCGGAACCTGCATGGGGAAGACAAACCTCCATAACATTTGGCTTTGACAATCAAGAGGAGCTGAATTTCATGACTTCATATAATCAGCGGGGCTTAACATTTGGAACTTTAAAAATCATTAGGTTTGGCTCTGGGAGAGCCAGGAGGAAGGAATCCCTGCCCCTTAGGAGACAGCACAGGAAACAGCTTCACAGAGATGCAGTCGTTTGGAAAATGTGTGGGGCTATATTGGAGGGAGATTTATTTATTAATCTTAGAGCACATGCTGGAGGAGCAGAGATCATTGAGAGATTTCTTCAGGATAAAGGGAGCTGGCAGGGACCATTTCCCTCCCTTGTGCCCCAGCCTGGACACAGGGACACCTGTGGAAACTAGCACAGCAATAAATACTCCCTATCTAAGTTGCTAACACCGAGTGCACCCCCCGCACATGTGTCTGCAGATCCGCGTACCTCCAACCTGGCCTGCCTTGGTCTTTGATGGCTGCAGGTCCCCTCTCGGAGCACACCAGTGTGGACCTTACTGGCACCATGTGCCTCAACTCCCCCCTTCATTCTCCTGCAGACCTTCCCCCTCCAATACACACTTGGCTTAAACCCAGCAAACATGGTGCCTCCAACCTGGCTGTGTGTGAGGAGCACGGACAGGGGCCAGCCCCACCCCCAGCATACCAACAAAAGCCTCTCCGGGCACAACACCAATGAAAGCGCCCTGCAGATCGGTGCTAATGCATCTCTGGCAAATGCCTGGTCTGACTCAACTCAAACCTGAGATGACCCCAGACTGGCCCACTAGCAACACAGGGATCAAACCCTGCCCACAACAGGCAAGGCGAGCCATTGCGGACAACTGGGCTGAAGGCAAAAGCAGCTCAGCCTCAAGAGTTCAGTGCCTGCAACCTACATAGGAGACACCCCGACACCAAACATTTAAAGGGGACTTGATACCTGTTCTTCTCAAACCTTTCCAAAAATTAGAAGAGGAAGGAAACTTCCAAATTAATTCTATGAGGCCAACATTACCTTGATATTGAAACCAGATAAAAACATTACAAAATAAAGAGAACTACAGGCCAATATCTCTGATTAACATAGATGCAAAAGTCCTCAACAAAATACTAGCAAACCAAATCCAACAATACATTAAAAAAAATCATTCAGCACAATCAATTGGGATTTATTTCTGGGATGCAAGGATGGCTCAATATTCACAAATCAATCAACATGATATATCACATCAGTAAAAGATAAAAAAACATATGATCATTTTGAAAGATGCGGAAAAAGCATTTGATGAAGTACAACATCCATTCATGATAAAGACCCTCAACAAAGTAGGTGTAGAGGGAACATACCTTAACATAATAAAGTCCATATATGAAAAACCCACAGCTAACATCATACTCACTTGTGAAAAACTGAGAGCTTTTCAGGGGTGCCTGGGTGGCTCAGATGGTTAAGCATCTGCCTTCGGCTCAGGTCATGATCCCAGGGTCCTGGGGTTGAGCTCCACGTGTAGCTCCTGGCTCGGCGGGGAGCCTGCTTCTCCCTCTCCTTCTGCCTCTCCCCTGCTCAAGCTCTCTCTCTCTCTTTGTAACTCTCTGTCTCAAATGAATAAATAAAATCTTAAAAAAAAACAAAAACAAAAACAAAAAACTGAGAGCTTTTCCCATAAGATCAAGAACAAGAAAAGGATGTCCACTCTTACCACTTTTATTCAGAATAGTACTAGAAGTCCTAGCCACAGCAATCAGACAACAAAAAGAAACAAAACTGCATCCAAATGGGTAAGGAAGAAGTAAAACTTTTACTATTGGCAATAGACATGATACTATACATAGAAAACCCTAAGGATTTCACCAAAAAACTCCTAGAACTGATAAATGAAGTCAGTATATTTGCAGGATACAAAATCAGTATTCATTGCATTTTTAGAAACTAATAATGAAATAGTAGAAAGAAAAATTAAGAAAACAATCCCACTTACAATTGCTCCAAAAATAACAAAATACCTAGGAATAAACCTAACCAAGGAGGTGAAAGACCTGTACTCTGAGAAGTATAAAACGTTGATGAAAGAAATTGAAGATGACACAAATGGAAACATATTCTATGCTCATGGATTGGAAAAACAAATATTCTTAAAATGTCTGTACTACTCAAAGAAATCTACAGATTTAATGTAATTCCCTATAAAAATACTATCAGCTTTTTTCATAGAACTAGAACAGGCCATCTTAAAATATGTATGGAACCACAAAAGACCCCAAAGAGCCAAAGCGATCTTGAAAATGAAAAGCAAACAAACTCACAATCCCAGATTTTAAGATATACTGCAAAGCTGTAATAATCAAAACAGTATGGTACTGGCACAAAAATAGACACATAGATCAATAGAACAGAATAAACAGAAAGAAACCTATGATTATATGGTCAGATAATCTTTGATAAAAGAGGCAAGAATATACAATGGGAAAAAGTCTCTTCAACAAATGGTGTTGAGAAAACTGGATAGCAACATGCAAAAGAATAAAACTGGACAACATTCTTACACCATACACAAAAATAAACTAAATGGATTAAAGACCTAAATATGAGACTGAGGACATAAAAATCCTAGAAGAGAGCACAGGCAGTAATTTCTCTGACACAGCCATAGCAAGAGTTTTCTAAATAGGTCTCCTGAGGTAAGGGAAACAAACGCAAAAATAAACTATTGGGATTACATCCAAATAAAAAGCTTCTTCACGGCAAAGGAAACAATCAGCAAAGCTAAAAGACAACCTACTGATCTGATAAAGGGTTAATATACAAAATGTATAAAGAACTTACATAACTCAACCCAAAAAAAACCCCTAATCACCTGATAAAAAATAGCCAGAAGACATAAACAGACATTTCTCCAAGGAAGACATCCAGATGGTCAACAGACACATGAAAAAAAATGATCCACATCACTCATCATCAGAAAAATTGAAATCAAAACCACAATGAGATGTTGCCTCACACCTGTCAGAATGACTAAAATCAACAACACAAGAAACAAGTGTTGGTAAAGATATGAAGAACAAAGAATCTTCATGCACTGTTGGTGGGAATGTAAGCTGGTGCAGCCACCGTGGAAGACAGTGTGGAGGTTCCTCAAAAAGTTAAAAAAAGAACTACCTATGATTCAGTAATTACACTACTGGGTATTTACTCAAAAAATACAAAAACATGAATTCAAAGGATACATGCACCTCTATGTGTATAGCAGCATTATTTACAATAGCCAAACTATGGAATCAGCCCATCATCCATAGATGAATGGATAAAGAAAATGTGGTACTTATATACAATGGAATATTTTTCAGCCATAAAAAGAATGAAATCTTGCCATTTGCCACAATATAGATAGAGCTAGAGGTATAGTACTAAGTGAAATAAGCCAGTCAGAGAAAGACAAATACAATATAATTTCCTTCAAATGTGGAATTTAAGAATAAAACAAACAAATAAAAAAAAAATAAGACGTAAACCAAGAAACAGATTCTTCGCTATAGAGAACAAACTGTTAATTACCAGAGAGGAGGCAGTAGGGGGGGATGGATGAAACAAGTGAAAGAGATTAAGAAGAGTACACTCATCATGATAAGCATTGATTAACGTATAGTACGGCTGAACCACTATATTGGTGGTTCAGGTTGTGCACCTGAAGCTAATAAAACACTGTATGTTAACTATACTAGAATTAAAAAAAAAATTAAGTTAATGGAAAACTAGCTTCCCAATGTAGGCAGGATTTCTCAGGAAATAAACAATAAAATAAACTTGTAACTAAAAATAAATCACTGATTGCAAAGGAAGATGCAGAGAACCTCGAAACTATTTAACGGGTCTTTTGAAAATTACAGTTTATTTAACATTCAACAAGTACATATTGAAATTATCAGTCAGAAGTGGAGTTAAATGCTACAGACAAGAATGTGAGCAAGATAATCTCTATCCTTGAAAATTTTATCATGGAGGAATCGGTGTAAACAGGCAAATGTGGCTTATAAATGTGAAAGGATTAATCCAACAGTGTTTATCTCAACTGAGCAGGCTAAGGAGTGGGGCGTTTTAGAGATAGAAGTGCAGCTGTATCAGTACTTCTTGAGTCCAGAAATATAAACAGCTCTACATGTTTGGCTTGTGTATTCTAATGTCAATCTTTATATTTTCATATTTTCAGTTTTCAATTCTTTGTACACATAATAGCATTTATACACCACAAATGCGTTTTTAATCAGTAGGAATCTGTAGATAGTGGGAAATAAGCACTTGCTGATGGCCATGAAGTAAAATTTTTACCTATAAGAGAGAAACTTCTAACATTAAAATATTTTAGAGTTCATTCTAAATGGTCTTAGCAATATTACAGAGCTTTACACTGTTTTAGAAAGTGAGGAAATAATCACAAATGTTTCTGAGAAGGACTAGCTTTCGGAGGAGAATTGCCAGCCATTGCTTCGTTGATTTCAGTTGATTTCCTTTCAGAATGAGAAATTATAATGAATCACCACCAATCAGCAAACCTGATTATGGATGTCAGTTACACAGCCTAAAAAAAGCACCTGCTTCCTGGGCAAGTACTAGACAGCTGTGGGCAAGACTGAAACTAAGTAGTCCTGTGCCAGCAACAAAGATTTTGGAAATCTCCCATTCTGAAACCTCTCCATCTGTAACATATTTCTTAAATGGTACCTTAATTATGTCCCACATAACTGAAATCTAGGATTTAGGATATATATTACATAGATTTAGGATTCTATCTGTCTGCCCGTCTATCTACACTATATAAAATACCTTATCAGCTTTCTGTTGACAGGGCTCTCATTTTGTCCAAAGGTAATGATAAAGAGAAGGAATGAGTGATGTGCAAAAGCTGAATTACCCAATAGGCAGGATACACATGTGCAAGTATCAAAATACCTCAGAAAAATAAAAAGGGAAATGTAAAACCTAGAAATAAGCAAGCTAGATATTAATGTGTGTCTGTGTATGTTTTGGAGCCACTTCAAATTTTCTTTTATGATGTAGTGTTATCTTCATTTTAAATTACTTGTAGGATATTTATAACTTTTTTCCAAGGCATAAAATTACTAACGTTCTTAATCAGCCCAGATGTTGCCACTGCCCTTCTTCAAACATAATTGGTTCTCCTCTACTGGGCAGTGCCCTGTGCCAAACCACCCGAGATACAGTTGCTGTGTTGGAGCTCACCCTGTATATAATTGTCTTTGGCTTCAGTGTAAACTTTTTATGAAATCGGTCTAGGTGGGAAAGGTTGACTTGTTCAACATAACAGAATGGGCCAAAACATTTATCATAAGGGAAAAATAATTTTAACTATGTTTCTAGGGAAGAGGCAATGTAATAGAAACTGTAGGCATGATAATCTCCACGTTAATATCTTTAATTAAGGCTGTTACAGCAAAGGTTGAATTGTTTTGGATGGGTAATTGGGTGCCCTCTAAAAATCTCTCAGTTCTAATATTTTGATTATAAATGTGACAGCTGGGATGAAATACAAACCTATTTTGAAAGTTTTAATTTGCTTAAATACTTTTGGTATAAACCATAGTATTTTATCTTTTTCCCCCAAAATACATATTCTATTAAGGATGCTACTATTGACAAGTTTTACATCGATGAGTGAGCATGACCTCAAAGATCAACGTAGGAACAGATCTTTTTGTGTGGTACACATGTAAAGATTTTACAGGAATCAAAACAAAGCCAGATGTTTCAGTGAGGATGCAAGAACTATCTGCACAATCCAAATAAAGCAATTTATTTTTTTGTCATAAGCAAGACTTCAGGTTAAAACCTACTCCCAGATCATTTCATGGCTTAAAAAACATGTTTTGTTTTGTTTTTTTTTATTATTGCTTGTTGCCTTCTGAATGACCTTAATTATATTTTATCTCAGATCTTAATAGCAGACTCCAACATGAAGGACACAAAAGTCATAACATTTATATATATCACCCATCCCAACTCCATGTCTCATTAAAATGTGATGAAGTTGAAGGAGCTTAAGATAAATGGAAGGTGATAGCACTAGAGAACTAAGAAATGAAATGGAGAAGTAAAATGACTAGGTAACCAAGAAACAAATTGGTAATCTCCTACAACTACCACATTGACTTTCTTTGTCAACTAAACTTCTCATTTTACTACCCTCTTCATTCACGTCAAGATTTTTCTTAGAAAAACTAAACAAGAACTCCTGTATTTGGAAACCATGGTTATAAAATATTCAGTGATCTTAATGAAATCCAAGAACCATTAAATCAAATCTAAATATGGTTATACCAGAAATATAATTAAAATATTTACAGAGTATAGCGTCTGAAATATTCTTATAAACATCTTAATCTCCAAATAGAATAATTTGAAATATCTCCTTTTTGTAACTACCAGGTGCTAAGCCAAAATACGTATAATTTTCTTTGTAGGTGGAATGTGTGCTAATATCCTGTGGTTAATTTAAAGAGCATATTTTCCATGGCCAATTTCAGTAACACTTCCACACCATTCCAAGTGTCTATGGACCTATCATGTAAAATAATTATTCATTTCATCGAGCATAGAAATATAGCTATTTCCAACATTTCACATTAAGTGATCAAGTTTTATCTGGCATTTCAAAATGAGTTTAAATGCTAGATCAATTAGGATAAGCAAAAAAAGTGATATTCCTAGAATTGTCCCGTGTATGACCTAGTTACAAAAAGCAAGGATGAAAATAAATTATAATGCTGACTAGAACACCGCATTTGTTGGTGGTGTTAGCTCCTCTACCTTTATGCAAATACAAATTTGCAAGAGTTCTGGGAAAATCTAAGTATATTTAAAAGTATATGCTTTAGCTGAATCAATGCTAAGCTTTTAAATAAAATGTTTTCATGCACTTATTTTAGAGTTAATTATATATCTTCTCTCTTGTAATAGTAATTTATTAGTATCTCTGGTACAACGTTACATGATAAGGGCAACAACAGACATTTTTGCCTACTTGCTGATTTAATGGGGGTATAAATCTTGCCTCACAAGTTTGTTAGAGTATAGATTAAGATGATGCACATAAAATCCTTTCCATAATCCCTGCACTTATTGAGCACCTTAATACTTGGTAAGCATTATTACTATTTTATATAGATTAGTGTGTTGAAAGTGTGTTTAATGACATTTCCAGAATTCCTCTCCTCTCTTTTCAAGAGTACCTCCCTCTGCTTACCTTTACCCTACTCCATGTTTCTAGTCAGTCTGTCAGGTCTAATGCCTACCCCAGTGTTCCCGTAGACACGGGCATGAGAAAGTGATTCCAGCCTCCACAAATAGAGATCTGCACATACTGTAATTGATTGAAAGGTTGGAAAATAACACGAGCACATTTACTCAAATTCCTTTTATTTGGTTATTATGTAGGTATTGAGGAAATGAGTTTGCTCATCAAATGAAATTATTGTCTACACGGTTTAGGTCAGGTTTTGCTCCAGGCCATTTTTCCAGTTTGAGGGGGAAGAAAAAGCCCTTCTCTCACAAAGAAAAAACATGTTTTTAGAGTCAACTAGGATTAAAGAATTGTTGAGCTCAAAATTTAAAAGGACTGTAGGGGCCAGAGATATAATGCTGGAAACTGGAAAAAAAGCAGAGTTTTGCAGTGAACGTACATGCAAAGATTCAGAGCATGAATATGGGGAGTGAAGAACTGAGAAGGGGGGATGGACAGTGAGATCATTTAACAAGAGGCATTTGATATATTTAGAGATGAGAGAATTGGAGAGAATTGGATCCTATTTGTAGATACTGAAATAGTCAAAGCATTAAGTTAGAAGTAGAGTTAGAGGGAAAGTGAGTTAGGAGCTAGAATCTTCCAGAGTATGACTGTGACCATGTAGAAGTGGTGGGATAACTTGATGGCATGAGAGCTAAAGTGGAGAGATTTTACAGGAGGGAGAATGATCTGGACGTGGCACTGAAGAGACAAAAGGTCACCACTTTATTTCTAGTGGTACAAAAGTGGGGGAAACATGCTACCATTTGAGAAGACTGGACATAATTTACAGTCCTTAGGGGAGAGTCAGATTTCAAGAAAGAAGAAGGTAAATGACTTTTTTTTTTTTTTTACGTTGAAAGTATGTTTTTGTCTCTATCCAGATGATTATTTACAGAGGGTACAAAGGAGGGGGGTTAGGAAATCTGGAAAAGTAGTGGGGCAGAAAATCCCTGAGCCTTGTGAAGAGAGGGGGGAAGGCAGAGAGAATGGTTGTTTTACTCACAGTGTGCCAAATTACCCTTTACTCAGGCTGGAAGAGCATAGTAACATTAGACATACAAGGGTTTTTTAAAGATATTGTCTACATTTTATATTTTGTTTTAAAATTCATGGAGGTTTGGTAAACAAAATTGTCCCAATTAATATATGAACTAACAATAGTGTTCAAATAGTTTCAAGATGAAAAATTAAAATAGATTTTTGGGGCACCTGGGCGGCTCAGTCGTTAAGCGTCTTCCTTCAGCTTAGGTCATGATCCCAGGGTCCGGGGATCGAGCCCTGCATTGGGCTTCCTGCTCAGCGGGGAGGCCTGTTTCTCCCTCTCCCTCTCCCCCTGCTTGTGTTCCCTCTCTCGCTATCTCTCTCTGTCTGCCAAATAAATAAAATTTAAAAATCTTAAAAAAAAAATTAAAATAGATTTTAAGACAAAATTTATTTTAAACACTAAACTTCCAGCCATTAAGCTTACCCAAGGGTAAATAAATGTGTAACATTTTTGTGTTATCTTTCCAGATACATACATACATCCACAGCCCCCCACCCCTGCACACAAACATTCTTTTACCCTTTTAAGAAAATGTTGCAATACTGTACACATTGTCCCACATATTAAAATTTTTTCATTGAAAAAAATTAGAGTATTTTAATGTCTTTTGATGGATAAGTTTTGTCCCATTGCATTATGTCCCATTTTATTAAATTTATCCACTATCATCAATGAACATTTAGGATTGTTTTATTCCCAGTCTTTTACTATTAATAGCCAATTTAGAGTGCATAACCTGGCATAAGTAAACCTAATCAGGTATTTCTAACAACTCAATTTTCAGAAGTGAAATTTCTGAATCAAAAGGTCAAATTATATGTAATTGTAATTTTGGTAGATACTACAAAATTGCTTTTCATGAAGTTTTACCAATACACATCTGCAAAAAGTGGTATTTTGTTTTCAGATTACTACTTTTATAGCTATAACTTATTTCTCACTTCTAATAGCAATTGGATAGCATCTCTGAAATAGTTAAATGACAATGAATAGTAAATATACTTTTCACTTTGCTGATTTAATGGGAATACTTCTATTTTTACCCCCCATTGAGCCTATACTGGTTCATGAGGTGAAATTTCTTTCTTTTTTTTTTTTGTAGTTCTTAAAAATGATAGTTTTATAAGTACACTTTTAGCTTTTCTAAAAATGTAAATATTATTTCATTCTTAAATTAATTTCATGAATTATCTTAATAGATTTCCTAATATTGCACCATCCTTGCATTTTTGGATTAAACAAAACCATTCCTTTTTCCAAAAAGATGAGTAAATAAAATATTAAAAATAAAACATTTATTCTAGAATAATGAGATTATCTGAATTTTTTACCTTTTGTGCAATCTGTTTCATTAAACTATATTTTGCATAGTTTTAGACTTACAAGTATTGGTGCTACATTACATAGTGCCTATGCATAAATAATATCGTAATTCTATCATAATCATTTTTAAATGGTCTTCTGCATCACTTGCTAATTTGGGTTCACTTTTTCAACTTTTTGATTATTATAGTTACCAGCCTTACTTTTTAAAAATTTATATCTTCAGGTATAATTTTATTGTTAATTTTATGTTCAAACAGTAATATTCACTTTGTTTACCTGTGTCTCCTATTAAAGCATAGTCACATATTTTACTTTTAATTCAATTGAATTATGACAGCACTTTTTTTTTACTCAAATGCATTTATTGATACAATAGATCTGTATTGATACTCTCATACCATATTTTTTTTGCTTTCTATATACATATTTTAAGTAGCTTTTATTATTTAGGCATTTTTGCTTTGAATATGGTATGTTTATGTTAGTATTTTTTGCTCTAATAATTAACTATATAATGTTATATTTGATACCCCAAATCTACTTGTTAAAAAGTTTTATTTCTTAATATGAATGTTTATGTTCCTTCTTCCTCCATATCTTTCAATTTTCTTCACTAATTATTGTCAATTATATTATCTTTAGTGTTTATATTTTTTAAAAAATAATATTTTAGATTATTTATTTTCTTGATCAGCTATAATATCCTTCAGGAGATGAGATATTTTATTCCACCTCTAATTTTCTTTTCCCTTTTCCATTGTAAAAGTTAACATAATATTTTTATTCTAAACAAACATTTGTTTTTGCCTGGGATCTAATCCTAAATGTTACCAACAATTCTGTTTTTCTGTATTTTATTCAAAACTATTTTTTTTTTTACTATGTGGTGATTTACAGGAAGAGAAAGAAGGCAAAGCAAAAAAAATCTGTAATCAAATTTTTTTTTATTACACTGCTGACAAGGGAACCAATTCTGCTAATAATAAAACAAAATAATTTTATATTACAATTACTTTCCATCTGTCAAAGTTTTTGAAGAATTGTAGAAAATCATTTTTAATTTTAATCAATTTTATTTTAAAAAGTAATCATTGCTTAAAAAATATATAATTGTGGGGCACCTGGGTGGCTCAGTAGTTAAGACTCTGCCTTGGCTCAGGTCATGATCCCAGGGTCCCGGGATGGAGCTCCGCATCGGGCTCCCTGCTCAGTGGAGAGCCTGCTTCTCCCTCTCCCACTCCCCCTGCTTGTGTTCCCTCTCTTGCTTTGTCTCTCTCTGTCAAATAAATAACATCTTTAAAAAAATTTTAAAAAATCTGTACAGTCATTAACGTAATAATTGAAAGATACTATGTTTGATTTCTATTGTTGCTGTGACAAATCATTGCCAATGTAGGGGCTTAAAATAACACAAATTTATTATTAGATGAGAAGTATGACATGGATCCCACTGGGCTAAATTCAAGATGTCTGCAGGGTCATATTCTTTTCTGAGGCTCTAGGAGAGAATTTGTTTCCTTGACTTTTATAAAATGTAGCGGTCTTCCTCTTTCTTTGACTCATGGCTCCTTCCTCCATCTTCAAAGCCAACAATCTTGAGTCCTCATAATGCCATTTCTGTGATTCTCTTCTACCTCCCTCTTCCATATTTAAGGACTCTTTTGATTATGTGGAACTCACCCACATAATCCAGGATAATCTTCTATTTTAAGATCAGCTGATTAGCAACCTTAATTCCATCTGCAAATTTAATTCCCCACCCCACTCCATCTTGCCATGTAACATAATATATTCACAGCCGCCAGAGATTAAAATGTGGATGTTATTGGAAGGGCGTTTATTCTGCTCACCACAGCTATTCTCCCCCATTCATCATCATCAGTTTAGTTGTTTCTTACATTAACTAACAAGTATGGTGGCCAAATACAAATGATTTAACTTTTCTAATTTATTTTTCCTTATGAAGCAAGTGAATGTTTGATGAACTCAGCCTTCATTTCTTGAGTTTAGTGACTGTGTTTTTTTAAAGCCCTTAATTTAAGCATTACATCCAATTTTATATTTGAAAAATTTACCGTTGCCAATATCCCGCCTCTCAAACAATTAAACACAATGATTAGGAAAATACAGTTTCTTTTAAGGACTTTACTTGTGGATGAGATAGAAAAGCAGAAAGTCTTTGGGAAAGAACTCAGATCTGCTTTATTCTAATAACCTATGTTTTGAAGCTAAGGAAATGATTGGAAATATTTGCAAAAATGTTCTCACAGAAAATTATGTAGCTCTTAAAAATTAGATTTTTGAGGACTATTCAATGGTATATCATAATCTAAGGTTTCCTAAAAATGAAAGATACTGATCTTTTGCTTAATATTTTCTTTTTAGTTTGTTTTAAAATGCTTGCAAAACAGCATAAAAGAGCTCAAATTAAATACAACTAATTAATCAACACAGTTTTCTCTTTGGCATATTGTATATAGGATATTCATGTACATTCTTTCTTTAAACTTCTCTGTATTTTCCCATTTTCCACAATGAGATCATAATTAATACATATACAAAAAGTAACTTTTTAAAATTAGAGGGTTGGGGAAATGTATAATAAAGAAATTGATAGGAAGTTAAATTACTGACATAGCCCCATGGATAATTAACAACACTTAATCCAGAAATAACTAGAGATACTTTTCTTAACATGACATTTTAATCCATCTGTCATTATCCAGAAAAATACCTTCAGAACTAGGAATCAGACCCCTCACAGCCTTGAACCACATCCACACAATTTATTTTGTGACTCCAAATACAGCAAATCTTGACCTCATAATTGCCTCCAGTTCAATGACCCTTGAAGTTTCTTCCTATTCACCAGTCACTTTATAT
This sequence comes from Leptonychotes weddellii, assembly GCF_054177405.1. NCBI lineage: Eukaryota > Metazoa > Chordata > Mammalia > Carnivora > Phocidae > Leptonychotes > Leptonychotes weddellii. The sequence goes on along the minus strand of NC_138370.1, from coordinate 154,428,777 downwards.
CTTCATCTTCTTCTCTACAGAGTTTAGGTCCCATGGTCCATCATTTCTGTCACTTTCCTGCCATTATACTAACTATCCTTGCCCTTTTGAATTTCCAATATGCCCCTTTGGCTAAAACCCAATCCCAATCAAGTCAAACAGAAAAACCCCAGAGCTCCAGAAGCTTGAATACCACAAGGGAAAAAAAAAAAAATCATGTATCTATTTATGTTAACACCAATATATTTTCAGGGACATTGGTTCCAGTTGTAGCTTACAAATCTGTACAACAATGGAAAAATGTTTCCCTATAAGACACGTCTTCCATTTCATTCATGGAAATAATTGGAAATATTATCCACTTTCTTCAAATTTCCAACTAGGACCCTAGCTATTTTCTCACACATAAGAAATTATGTCACCTCTTACTTCCTGGATACTATAGAAGTCACAATGAAAATAACAACACTTTATTTTTTTTAATTTTATTATGTTATGTTAATCACCATACAGCCTGGTGATGGGTATTAAAGAGGGCACGTACTGAATGGAGCACTGGGTATTACACGCAAACAATAAATAATGGAACACTACAACACTTTAAACTGAGGTTTCCTTTATCCATAGATAGATATACTCACATCCAAACACATAAGAATATATATACACATTCTATCTTTCAGAATTTTGTTGGAATTCCTTTTGCTCTGGTGCTCATTTTCTAGTTCTCTTCCAGCTTATGAGTTTATATTTCTTTTATTCCTTTAGTATAATTCTTTGGGGATTTTATAGTTAGAAGATAAGTATTTGTGTCTGTTTACTCTCATTTTGAGCTTTAAAGAGAAAGCATCTGAATGTACAAAAGTAGAGAAATCATTATACCACCATGTTCCATCACCCACCATCAATAATGATGCACATTCTGGGGCACCTGGGTGGCTCAGATGGTTAAGCATCTGCCTTCAGCTCAGGTCATGATCCCAGGGTCCTGGGATCGAGCCCCACATCGGGCTCCTGGCTCAGCGAGGAGCCTGCTTCTCCCTCTGCCTCTGCCTCTCTCCCTGCTCATGCTTTCTCTCTCTCTCTGTATCTCTGTGTCTCAAATGAATAAATAAAATCTTTAAAAAATAAAAATAAAAAAAAATAATGATGCACATTCTATTAATTGTTTCATCCATCTTTCTCGTTCCCCTTTTTGGTTTAGTATTTTAAAGCAATTCCAGGACATCATACCTTCTCATTATCAAATACTCTAATGTGCATCTAATAATAGACAATTTTTCATAATTACAATGTATTATCATATTTAACACAACTAACAAAAATACTTGAATATCATTTAACACAAATTTCCCTAATTGTATTTTCAAATTGGTTGAAAACACAAAGAGTTATTCAAATCAGAATCTAAACAAAGCACACAAGTTGTATTTGGTTTTATATCTCCTAGATCTCTTTTAATCTAAAATGTTTCTGTCCCCCATTCTCCTTTCTTTACACTGAAGGTTTTTGAAGAAATGAGGCCAGTTTTCCTACAATATCTGGTATTCTGGATTTGGCTGATTAATTCCTGAAGGTAGGGAATTTCTTGTTCCTACATTCCCAATATTTTCTTTAAACTGGAAGTATAACGGCCTGTTTAGATTTGGAATCAGTTTAGAGAGCAAAAGTATGCCACAGGTAGGCCACGGATTCCACATTACTTTAAAGCATAAGGCACATATCTTTAGTCATCTCGTTTTTTTCTGAAAGTGGGTTACCTCTGCTGGGAACACATCTTAGAAACTTTCCAGGTCCTATCCCTAAAATGGCAGAGTTCTATTGGCCTGTACAATATGAATAAAATTTTTCTTTCAGAAATTTATTTTTTAAATTGAAATAATATAGCTTTTTTTCAGACAACTTCTTAGGCTGTTCAGCCTGGTAAACTTTTTTTTTTTTTTTTTTTTTTTTGGTACTATTTCCATAATAGGAACAGTAAGTTGTACACACACATTGTTTGACATCATTTTCCTTTGAGAAATGAGGTTGATATTTATCCAGAGGACTTGGCTATTTCTACTTTTAACCTACTGGCTAAATTTTCAAAACAGATTTCAAAGTAAAAAATGATTTTTTTGTTGTTCAAATGACTTCCTTAAACAAAATTACCTATTTAGGGAGAAACAGATCTTATTACGTACTTATTTATGACAGAAATAATTTTACATCATTGAGTCCTGAAAAAAACTCACAATATAGACAACAAAATGGCTTTTCTTGTCATTTTTCTTTGTGAGCCTCCTCAAATTCTTAGAAATTGCAGTATTTTACAAAAATAAATGTCTCTGGTAATCAAGATATTCTGTTTCTACTATTAACATCCTCAAAACAAAACAGAAACAGAAACAAAACACTTACCTGTAATCCATAGAATTGGAGCTTTCCTTCACTTTTTTTTTTTCCTCTTTGCTCTAGGTTTGAGGTAAAGTTGACCCGAGCTTCCGGTCACTAACAACAACAGCAAGAAGATGATGGAGTGTAAGTATAGCTGCTAAGAAACTTGTATATATATTCTATGAGTTAAGGATACGCAACCTTACCCTTCCATTCCAAATGCTCTTTAGAACCACATACTGTCACAAATGAAGATTTTAGAGATTTTCCACCCAAACCTCATCATTACACATATGAGAAAAATGTGGCCAAGAGCAGGTGGGTGGCTTTTCTGAAGGGTTAAATGCTAATTAGAGACACAGCTTAGACTAGAATAAATGTCTCCTAACATCCAATATAGTATTTTCCTAATTACTTACATTCTTTGCTACTTTCATTCCTATGTGCTTTGTACTTACTAGAACTAAGATGTAGATGACTGAAGCAAATTGCCTTAAACATAAAAGGCAGTCAGTAGTGTTTAGTGAATTAATTTGTTTCAGCTATTTAGTAGATAAAAAAAAAAACAAAAACTATATTTAAGTATCCTCCAAAAGAGTGTGTTCCTTTGTTCCATGAAAGTGGTTTCATAGCAAATTCATCTACTTTTTAATTACAACAGCCTTTAGTTACTAGGAAATTATTAATGCAACAACTATAACAATTATTTTTATTTTTTATAAAGTTATGGTATTCATATTAAGTTGCTTTGTGTGTTTGCTTTTAACCATTAAAATCTATTTGGAAATTAGAAAACAGAAATACATAGAAGGATAAAAATATTGCCCACAAACTCAAAAACCTAGAAACAACCAGCACTTTTTTTTTTTTTAAAGATTTTATTTATTTATTTGACAGATACATAGTGAGAGAGGGAACACAAGCAGGGGGAGTGGGAGAGGGAGAAGCAGGCTTCCTGCTAAACAGGAAGCCCAATGCGGCTGGATCGCAGGACCCTGGGATCATGACCTGAGCCGAAGGCAGATGCTTAATGACTGAGCCGCCCAGGCGCCCCAACAACCAACACTTAATAGATAGTAAATATCTATTTGTTAACTTCATATAGAATACCAAATTTTATAACTGATTTTGTAATACTCCAATAATAAATTCCTCTTCAATATAAATTCTTCCTAAACTTACTTTTAATTGCTACAAAATTTTCACTATATGTAGTGTTTAGAATAAACTTGTTAGTTTGAAATGATTATCTAAATATCTGTCCACATTCATGGGAAAACTGGTATAAAGTGTATGACTATGTAAACACTCTTCAAAAGATTTGCTATATTGTTTTCCATAAACCATATGTCAAATTCTACCAATATATGTAGCGTAAGAAAAAAAGGTGAGAATTCCCCTAAACACTAGACAACATTATCATTTGGATTTCTCAAATTTCATAAATGACAAATGGCAAATCTAGTATTGTTTAATTTACACTTATTTAATTATCAGTGAGAGTAAACACAAAATATCCTTTTCCCAATACTTATTTTTTTTTTAAGATTTTATTTATTTATTTGACAGAAAGAGACACAGCGAAAGAGGGAACACAAGCAGGGGGAGTGGGAGAGGGAGAAGCAGGCTTCCCGCAGAGCGGAGAGCCCAATGCGGGGCTCGATCCCAGGACCCTGGGATCATGACCTGAGCCGAAGGCAGACGCTTAACGACTGAGCCACCCAGGCACCCCGTCCCAATACTTACTTAGTGTATAAACTTCTTAAATTAAGAGACTTATTTCAAATGTTTCATATTAATTACTTTGTCTATCCCATCTCTCCTTTTATAATATCGAAAAACTTTAATGGGCAAAACAAGAGGGTATTTCAGTATTTTTATGTGTAATACAAGCGAAAACATTTTACAGAGACAAAATTGTTGCAAAATTCAATTTGAAGACATCAACACATATAAAGTTAACATAAGATGCATATACATATGTTTGCATACCTTGAATAAAAAGAATAGTGCATAACTATCAAAATAAATTCATATGCATTGCAGTCTGATACATCGTCAAAGTTCATGTGAATATTTTCTTAAACAGTATACTAAACTTTTGTTCCCTATACTATAGAATACATATGCATAATAGATGCAACATCTATTTAAGTTAAAGACTTTTGATATACTAAATGAAGGATGTGATGTCAAAAGGCTAAATTGGACAAATGTGTCCACGGAAACGTTTTTAATTCGTATCTGTAAGGCAAGAGTGGATTTCAGAGATACGAAGTGAAAGATAATTGCTAGGCTTCCAAGTCAAACTTCAAAGCCCAGCAGGAATCATGAAGGATTGGAAAAGAGAACCATATGACTCAATTCAGCTGCCAACAAAGAATAATGTGGCAGATGACGTTCTCTGAAAGGTGACTCGGGTGAGGTCTGATGTGCACAAGATTTACTGGAGATCAACTCAGGTACAACAGAGGGGAAGGAACAGGGTTGAGCATCATAGGCAGTCAGGCTGTGGAGCAAACCCATGATAGCCTCAGCCGACCCCCAAAGAGCTGTGGACCTGCAACAATATCTTGTGTTTGACCAAAATAAAATAAAATGGCCCTTACACCCCTGCTTTAATGGGTCCACCCTCTGAAGGGTAGGTTCTTTGGCATACTGGTTCTCTGCAGCTGAAGGCATTCCCGGGAGTAGCTGACAGCTGAAAGTTCTCAACCAGGCAGAGTTCTCAGCCACTCTGAAAACAAGTGCGGCCCAAAAACGGGCATGTAGACAGCATAGTTCCATTTCATCATAAAGACTCCTCGATGATATGAGAGAAATGAAATCATATCCAAAAGAGGGGAAAATGGTGGAAAATCCATTGTTACGGAGACATTGGTTCAAATTTTCCAATTTAATTCCAAAAATGACCTCTTAGATTACAGAGATTGAAACAAACCTGGGCCACTTTATCAGTTACTCTATGTTTTTTTTCCAACTCTTTTACCTGAAGTTACAAAGTTGCTATTGTTATATAACATCCATAGTTAGTATACATTGTATCAAAGAAGTAAAACACAGCTTGGTGTGGATGGCCGCTTGCCTGCTGTACAATGTTCACTTTTGAAACTAGAGGAAAAAAAATTTACAAATTCCAACAGACATAATGAAATGATACAGATCTTTAGGCAAACTTCTTGGTTGGCAACAGAAGGTCAAATTGCATTGTGCTTTTATTTCGGCTCTCTTGTGTATGTTGGTACAGAAAAACTGTTTATATTGGATAAAGTATATTGTGAACACATGATTTTAAGTTTTGATATTCAATAATCAAGTTATATAGTTTTATAAATGTCTGTGAGAAAAATTCAGAAATTTAGAACAAATAGTAACAGAATTGACAATTATAAAAAGGAAAAAGATATTTTAGAATCTTAACTCCCCACAAAAACAAGCTCAATTACCAGTTACAGTTTTAGAAACAATCATTTCTAGAATGCATTGCAAGAGGAAGACAAATTTAACCACGGAAGTGGGAAGTATGGTTACTTATTTTTATATGTTCAATATTAAAGTTTAGGAAAGATAATTAATAAATAAAAAATCTGTTTCAATTATGTAAAATAGCAATTTTTATTTGTTTTATTTACTTGATCTCTTGTTTTAGATTTACCATACTTTTCTGTTGGTTGAAAAATGTTTAAAATACTTTTAAATACATTTTCAATATATTTAGTTCTCATTTCACTACATTTTAAGGGATGGAGCTTAACTCCCTCTACTTATAAAGTAAGCTCAAAATAGTGACTTTGTAACACATAGGATATGAAAACAGTGATTCTTTACATTTGATAAACAGACACCACCACCTTATAGGAATAAAATTTAACATCATCAGTAATGTCATGTAAGTGTCTTGCACCTCTGTCACGATGTGATGAAATAGGTACATTACTTCTGTGGTATTCGTTCCCCAAATACATGACCTCAGTATAATCATGGAAAAATATCAGACAAACCTAAACTGAGTGACATTCTGCAAAATATTTGACCCCCATTCTTCAAACCTTTTAAGGTCATGAAAGACAAGATAAGGCAGAGAAATGACTGCAGACTGGAGGAGACTAAAAGGACATGACAAATAAATGCAATATGGTACCTGGATTGGATACTGGAATGTATGAGCTCTGCCAGCTTTTTCCACAGTGGAAGACATTTTTAAGCACACAGCCTTGGGAGAGCAATGTTGAGCCCCTCTGGATGATATACCTGACTGAATCCAGGTAAGACCTCTATATAAACTTTAAAGATTCTGGTGGGCTGTGGAGAGTTCTATTCCTTGCTGCAGGCCCAGATAAGCCTCATATCTAAGTTCCCTTGTTTATTAAACCAGCCACCGGCCAACTGGGAGTGGCCTGCTTCTTTCTGTGGCCTCTCCTTGGCCTTTGTATTTAGGGATCCATTTACAAACCAACACTACCCATGCTATGTACTTATTATCATTTGCTGGGTGGAGGTGGGGTAAAGGTCATCCAGGAACTTTCTGTACTATTTTTGCTGCACTTCTATAAATCTAAAATCATTTAAAAATAAGAATGTAAAAGTATATACATTTTACAAATGTTTCCAATACATTTTACAACTCGTTTTTAAAGTTAACAGCAGAATACTCAAATTCAAAGATGTGGCCTATGATAAAAACACCCTTAGTTCTTGTGCCTTGGGACTGTTCTATCATTTTAGGACTTTAATAAATGAAACCTGCCCCTCCCCCCATTCTCTCTCTCTCTCCCAACCTTTCTCTCTTTTTCTCGTTCTCTCTCTCTCTCTCTCACACACACACACATTTACCTTGAGATCTATGGTGTTTCTGTCTCATCTAAAAAATTGTATCTATAGTAATAATTTGGACATTTTTGTAGAAAATAAGAATTTTGAAGTATGTTTTAATGACTTTCAATTTAAACAGTTTTCATAGGAAGAGAAATTTCCCTCCACATTCATATTCGTTTTTCCTTCCAAAGTTTTAACTGGGGACATGGCTATTCAACTAAAGTATGCATTTGCCAGCTTCTGATTCAGGTAGGCATGACTAAAGTATAGACAATGTCAATTTCATTACTTTTAAGGAAGGTGACAAGCCTGCATGTTCTGGACTTTTCTTTCATTCACCGGAAGGAATGATGAGATTATGACTAGGCTAAAGAAGCCACCCTAGACTATGAGAACGCTGCCAGGTGTGGATGGTATGACAACTGATGGACAATCCCTGGATGACTAACTTCCTTTCCACCCTTATGTGGAAAAATGAAGTACTATCTTTTTTGTCACTGTAATTTGTGTTATCTCTTTAAATAAGTCTAAGATTATCCTTGTTAATAGTGTCATTTACTAACTAACATAGAAAGTTGAAACAAGTATGTTTTCCACAATTTAAAAGGTACTGAGTTGTATAAGTCAATGTTATATTGAAACATGTTTATACATTTATTTAAATGTCTACACATGACCATCAATTCAGTTGCAGTTATTTTCTCAGTGATGAATCCTGCTTAAATTAAAATCTTTCTTTTTATAGTTCATAATATTGGAGTGAAAAGGTAGAGGGAGACTTCAGTATCCTTGATATTTGGATAATTTAACTCAATTTCATCACTCTTTTTTTATAATATGGAGTGTTAAAATATGGTTGTGTATTTTTACTGTAATAAAATATCTTAAAATGTTAATCCTTAATTTTTTAATATATTTATATGCTTTAATCCTTTAGACATCACAGAAGTGTGAAGTATAATGTTATATTTATTTAATTATGCCCATGAGATAAATTAGATTTAGGTATAGATAACTCCAGACATGTCAGCAGGATAATATTAAATAGACTGAATTAGCATTAAAATTTTTTTCTGTAGTGGGGCACCTGGGTGGCTCAGTCAGTTAAGCATCTGAATCTTGATATCAGCTCAATCTCAGGGTCGGAGTCTGCTTCAGCTTCTCTCTCTCTCTCCCTCTGCCCTTCTTCCCATTTGCACTCTCTTTCACTCTCTCTCAAATAAATAAAATCTTTATTTTTTTTTTCTGAAGCTACATGAAACTAAAAGAAAATATAATCATCTTCTCATCTAATAACACATGTTTAACTACCAAAATGGTAGTTATATAATGGATGTTATATAAATATAACCTAGAACCTGATTAATCACTTTTGGATGAAAGGAAATATTAAAAACATAGCTTCACTAATTATTCGGGTGTAATAAATATTTATATTTTTTTTTTAATTTTGTGGTGAAATGTTTTCGAGTTTGATTACTGAACATTACCTTTTTTTTTTTCTGTTTTCCTTATTTAAAACATTTTCCTTTGCAGCTATGTAATTGCTGTCACTAATTGTGAAATATGAGGCAGCTATATTTAAGTATTGGGTGTTGCAGTAAGCTTTCAACTAAACCTCACCTTTTAAAATTTTCTTTGTCAGGCTGAGTCTTTTAAAACCCACAAAATAAACTAAATAACATGTTCTAATAATAAACATTGTGCTCAAAACTAAGCCATCTGTGGGATTACTTACTGAATTTTAGTAATGATATTTTGCTGAATTTGAGGGACATCCTAAGATAATTTGGGGTTGGTAGAACAGTTGTCTTCAAGCAGTAAACAATATGTCTGGAGGAAGATGAAAACTTTACAAGTGCTACATGGAAATGGATAAGTTTAAGGAATCAAAATCCAGATCCTCAGTCTCCTCATGTACTCTTTGCTAAAAGATGCACTCTCTGCAATGCAGATGATACCCAGGAGTCATTCTGGTTCTCAGGTCCTATTTTTCCCTTCATGGAAATTAATGAAAGAAAAGAGAAAAATGAGGGAGAGGAGGAAATGATAAATAATATGAGACTCTTATGCATTCCAAACCTTATGAAGGCGAATATATCCCTAGAATGTTCTTTAGGACAATTCAAATTCTCCATGTAAGCAATCATCTTAATTCCATTCATGCAACAGGGTGTTTTTCCCACTTTCATGCCTGACACCTGTTGAAGGCTGTACTTGACATTAGAGATGGGCATTTACCATTTGCAGATGCTTTCTGAATTTGGTAAGTTCTAGAGTGAGGTAGGAGTGATACAACACCCCTTTAAAAAAAGAAAAGCTATTTATTTGAGAGAGAGAGCACACGCATGTGCAAGGAAGAGCAGAGGGAGGGGGCAGAGGGACAAGCAGACTCCCCACTGAGTATGGAACCAGTCACCCTGAAATCATGACCTGAGCTGAAGTCAGACCCTTAGCCAACTGAGCCCCCCAGGCACCCCATGATAAAACATCTTGTGTAATGACCTCACTTTCTCATCTCATAACAATTGTAAAAAGTTCATTGCTTCAGAGTGAGAATCTGTTGAAATTTAAATGAAGGAAATGGTGAAAATTGATGGACTTGGCACTTAATCCCCTCTGGGCAACAACTATTAGTAAAGCTCTGTGCCTTTTCTATCTATCTACATGGTAGATAAAAAGCCTTATCCCGTTTAAAACTCAATTCCAAAATTTTAACATTTTATGTTTAATAATTGTTCATCAAAATGCGTAACTTTTTATTTTTTTTAAACAAGCATGTACTAGTACTTTTACTGATTAAAATTGAGAATATATTTTTAACCATTATAGCCTTATGGTTACAAGAATATTTTTAATATGTTTATATTATCTTATCTTTGTATGGAGAGTATGATATGGAATTCAACACTTTCATGCATGGACTATTACATTAGGTTGAAAACTTTTGGGGAAAGTGGAATGGAAATATAATGCTACAGAAATGACTACTGCAAATCTTTAAAATTATGAAAAATTTTGGTTGTCTACTTTTAAAAATTTAAAGGTTCACAAAAAGTTTAGAGTATTTAAAGTTGTTTTAGGGTGACACAAATAAAAAAATGAAAATACTATGCTAATGCATCAATGCAACACATTCCCTCAAAAAAGTTTGGAGAGGGTATAAGATAGCTATATTATATTATTATTTTCTTAAAATTTTATCTTAGTTTAAATATTAAGGCAGGGGTGCTTGGGTGGCTTAGTTAAGGGTCTGCCTTTGGCTCAGGTCATGATCCTGAGGTCCTGGGATGGAGCTGCATAGGGCTTCCTGCTCAGCAGGAGGTCTGCTTCTCCTTCTTCCTCTGCCCCTCTCCCCTGCCCGTGCACTCTCTCAAAATAAATAAATAAAATCTTTGATTTTTTTTAATTAGGATAAATAAATATTAAGGCAGATTTTAAAGCCATATATTTTATATCCATAAAGGTGGTCAGGGTATGAATTTGGGATAGGTAGCTCATTTCTGACAATCCTGAAAAATCTGCAATTTATTTAAAAGTTGTCAAAAATGTAGAGCAGGAAAATTTGGTTGAATACTAATTAGAAATGTTAAAAGTCATCACAATACAAAGAGTATGAGTTGTTTTCTAAGATTACCTGTTGCTTTATTTGTATGTATCCCAAAAACAACACCCAGTCATTACAGGGGAAAAAAAAAAGAAAAGAAAAGAAAAGAAAAGAATAAAAGAAAAGAAAAGAAAAGAAAAGAAATAGAAAGCAAAAGGTCATGGACATCTGTTACTCTACCCAAGAGATGGAAATCCTTCTGAGTAGGATTGTCTACATAAACAGCATAGTTGAATAGTTAATAAGCACAAGTTTTTCATTTAAAATCTTAGCCCTTTTTAAAAAATAGCTGTATTCTTAATTCCTCATTTTCTGACCTATAAAATAGTACTCACCTCACACAGTTGTAGAATTAATACTTATCAAATACTTCTCTTCTAAATAATGCAAAGTATTAATAATCAGGTGAATATGAAAAGTAAAACATAATGTAGAACCCCAAATTTCTGTATGTAAGGCAAAAATGATTTGATTGACTTAAGGTTACATTCCCCCAATTTGAGGCTAGAGTCCCTGAAACTAATGTGTGAAAAACTTAGGAATATTTTTTAAGCAGTTTCAATTTAAGCAGATTGTAACCATAACATCTGCTGTACTCAAGTCACAATAAATTGCAAATAAATTGAAAAAAAAAGTTCAAAGAAAGGCTATATCTGGAAAGACAATATTTTAAGCCATGCATCTAAAAAGTGCTTCTATTTAAATACTCTGTCTAATTTAAACTGAACTTATACTTAATCTGAACTAATATCAATCTAGAATGGTAGTTAGTTGATTGAATGTTATGCATGCTCAGTGTTAGAGAAAAGTTTTCATCCAGATAGAAGGAATGGCTGCTAATGAGCCAAATGTGTGGACTATGCCAGATAGCTTTAAGTGCATAAACCCTTCTACCTAAACTCTCTGCCCCAGGAGGATATGTCTGGGCTACTCTCAGTAGACACCCTGGCCAGCAGAATGAAGGAGGAGGGTAAAGTCAAGGCATTTGATTCTCCTGCCCTCTTTTAGAATTACTTTTGGTTGTGTTACTGCCCTAAGGTCAGAATTCGTCTGAAGTCAGTCCTACTAAAATTTCTCCAAACTTTTTCAGTAACTTCTCTCTATACTTCATCTTTCATGAAGAGACTAAGGGTAGTAACAGATCCAATGTACTAGTGATTTCCTTAAACCCTGACAACACTTTAGAAATAGGCCCTACATTAAACTCTCTCTTCAAGTTATGGTAATTAAGTGTCATTCTTTCTTCCTGGGATCCTGGTTGATTTAGTATCTTTATTCCATGCTCTTACATCTGCCAGTTCTTCTGGTCATTTATTTGTTTAATGCCTACCCATTCTTAGTAGTAGTTTTAGACTCTTAAAAATGTTAAAATGTCTTTCCTGACCCTTGTGTGGTGAGATCATGGCCCTTATTAAGCAAACTTTGAATACTTTATGCTTCTTGTTCTTGACAATTAACACAATTACAACTAAATAATTAATTATGTAATTTGTTCTTTGTTATCTTCACTTTGTTCTAGAATTAAGTTACACTATGAAACAAAATAACTTTGCTGTGTTTACTACACCTTGCACGTTGTCCTGTCAGAGAATACACTAAATAATTAGGCCTTGAAAGAATGAATGATTTATTGAATTGGTGGATGGATGAATGAATGAAGAGTAGACTAATAAATCTTCTTGTATTCGATTAAATTTAAATTAATATTTCTTAGAGAAATATGGCTGATACTTGGGGAAAAATGGAATGACTTCTGATCAGTAGTCAATGTACTCATTCATTTTGCAAATCTATGCACCCTATGTTAGGTAATCTTTCAAAAAGGTAGGTCATGTAAATTCCTCCTATGCTTGAAACTCTTAAAAGACCTTCTGTATGTTTATGAAGAAATGCCTTCACTAGTGTATACAGGTTATTTCATGATCTGGTCTCTGGTTACCTGTCTGAAGGTGTTTTGTTCTCCCCCTCATGATCTACCCCCCAGTCTACTGAAATTACTGCTCTTCTTTCCTATGTACATTGTTCTATCTCTTCTCAAAGCTTTTGAAATTGCTATTTATGCTAACTAGAAAGTTATTTCTCTCAAAACTTTATATAGCTTACTTCACATTGTAGTTTGTATTCTCTGGGAAGCAGGCTTTGAGGCAGAATAAATAATATGCAGGTTCAGCACTTGTGGAACAGAAAGGAAGACACAAAATTGGGCAGAGAGAGAGGTTGAGACTATCACAGACTCAACAAATGCTTCATCTAACCTCATGGAGAGTTCAGAAACTGGAAGGGTCATTGAACAATCCCCCATGTTGGCCAGTCTTTGGATGCCCCCTTTGAAGGGTATGTGACCTTGGGTGAGGCCACTCACTTCAGTTGAGTTACATCCAAAGAGACACAGGTGCAAGTGCTCCCAGGATCTGGGAAAATAAGTCCATCAGTCCTAAAGGGAGATCCAGGAGACACAGCCCAGCACCCACTACCCTCCATCACATCATAGTGTCTGCTCAAATGCTTCCTTTCAGAAAAGTACACCATTACCACAGTGGGTTTTATTTTATCTTACCTTGAGTTTTATTATAGCACTTACCACCACCAGACTGTCTAAAATGTATTTTTTTTTAAATTTTTGCATTATATGTTTCTCCCTTATAATGTAATCCCCCAAGGGGTTGACACTTGTCTATAATATTTATTGCATTAGTTGCATTGCCAAAATTGTGCCTACTGAAAATACAACCAACCAGGTCTTTGTTTTGTTTTGTTTTTTAAGTACTAAAATAATGGTTTCGTTATTTGCATCATTCTTGCAAACATACACACTGAAGTATACTTTTTTAAAACCTATTTAATAAGTTATTTGAGACAAAACAATCAGTCTGATTATTTTACTAACATAATTTTTTCATAAGGCTATCTGTTTTAAAATATCACATCAATTAACTATTAGGATTCCAGTATATAGTCAAAAATAATTACATAATATTCCTAAGCATTTTCCCTTCACATGCTGAATTATGTTTCTAATATGTTCTGAACCTTGTAAAATGAAAACCATATGGATATTATAACAAGTATTTTTCATTATTTAGAAATCTTAGAAATATAATTCAATATATACCACCTTCAAAAAAAACAACCAGGGAAAAGTTGAAAATAGAGCAGAAGATTAATTGGTTACATACAGTTATTAAGGACATTCTTATTAGCAATTTCAGAAATATCAAAAATAATAACACTAGCTTGTTTATTAGAACAAGCAATAGCATGATTCAGAAGTTAATTTTTTAATGTTTTTTGGGGATTTGTCAGTTTGCAAACAATGAATGATTGTGTACATGTGAAAGTATGGTAGGCGGACAAAGATGGGGTAAGAAATCAGAGAATTAAGGGCTAAATTCTAGGAAATTAAATTGGTATCTAAATTTGAAACACTCATTACTTGTTCTTGACTCTTTTTTTATTCAACAAGTAGCTTTTTCACCACAGTTATGAAATTAATAAAAATGAAATGTATCTATTAAATTCAAAAATGCCAATTGTCTGGGTATTTGCTTATAATGTCTTTCTTTTCATAATTCCAAAGTATGGTGTCAGAAAAGAACAAGCATTGGGCGCCTGGGTGGCTCAGATGGTTAAGCGTCTGCCTTCGGCTCAGGTCATGATCTCAGGGTCCTGGGATCGAGTCCCGCATCAGGCTCCCGGCTCCTTGGGAGCCTGCTTCTCCCTCTGCCTCTCTCTCTCTGTCTCTCATGAATAAATAAATAAAATCTTTAAAAAAAAAAAAAAAAGAAAAGAACAAGCATTAAAATAGAGCCAATTATTTCACATAAAATGTAAGGTGATATTTTTCTTTTAACAACCTATAGAATTTACATTTGCAAGAAAAGCTTATATGACTTGTTTGACAGCGTGTTAAATATGATATACACAATGCTAAGAACTAGTTTTTCAGACATTCAATAATAAAATCATTTCCAATAAATTTTGACTTTATAAAGACCAAACAAATGGTTACTTGATTGAAGTTTTTATTTTAAACCAGTGATTGTCTTAATATGCAGCAGCCTTAGCAAACTTTTTTCTGTACAGAGTGACATTGTAAATATTTGGGAGTTTACAGGCTGTGCAAAACCAAGCATGAAAGCAACCACAACCATTATAGAAACAAAAGACTTGGCTGGGCTCCAATAATCTTTATTTACAAAAACAGGCAGAGGCAAATCTTGACCTAATATCATTCTCCAATAAAAGGAGTGGAAGGTTTTCAGAGAAATGACTGATCTTAAGACATGGTAGAAAATCTATAAAAGGAGCCTAGCCCATTATGCTACACCCGAAACTAAAGAACTGGTAAACACACACACACACACACAAATGGGAATATGTCAAAGAAACTAAGGAGCCAATTAAAGAGCACCCCATAGGCAAAGCTGATAAAATTTGAGCAACAAAATAAAGTGGTATTAGATGATACTTCATAATATAAAATAAATATTCATAAGCTTATAGTACTATAAAAATGGTTGACTCAGTAAATAAATGATGGGGAAAAACAAATCCCCCATAAAGAATCCTAAAAATTTGGGGCGCCTGAGTGGCTCAGTCATTGGGTGTCTGCCTTCGGCTCAGGTCATGATCCCAGGGTCCTGGGATCGAGCCCGCATCAGGCTCTCTGCTCTGCGGGAAGCCTGCTTCTCCCTCTCCCACTCCCCCTGCTTGTGTTCCCTCTTTCGCTGTGTTTCTCTCTGTCAAATAAATAAAATCTTAAAAAAAAAAAAAAAAGAATCCTAAAATTCATGTAGATACTGTAACCTCAAGGAGGCAGAGAATTTAACTCCCTAACACTTAGTATGGACTGCAAATAGTGACCTTGTTCCATTCCTTCTTGTTTTTCTCAAGTAGGAGCTAAGATACAGGTCGTATCTAAAGAGAATTATCAGTCATTTACATATTCAAATGCCCCATTTTATTTTTTAGAATATATGTATTGACTTTTTACACCCTTCTTAAAAAATAAAACCACTGTAATATAATTAATGGACTGTGAATATTATGGTATTTTTATTTTTCTCAAATCAAAATTAATTGCTACTATTACTAAATCTACATATATTCCCTGATGTTGGTCTTTAAATTTACATATTTATTTTTGGTGCCAGTCAGAGGTTTTGGTTTAAAAAATGATAAAATCACACTAAATAATGACAGGCCATTTCCTTATATCATCTTACTTTCCACGTTTATTTATTAATGGGATCATAAATTGTATTATAAAATTTTCTAAGCACAATATATTTGCATATTGTTAAAAGACATGTTGGAATCCATATTATCAACTTTATCTCACAGCACTTTATATTTTATTATAATTAGAATGCACTTATACACTATTTACATTTTTTTTTCAATTTTGCAATTTGAAACATATATTTTGAATTTAATTATATATTGTAGGCCATATTAATGCTTTTTTGTGAAGCCATCATAATTCCAGGTATTTTGACATAATTTTGTGATGTATATTTGGATTTATGTAATGACCTTTTGAATGTTACAGTCTTTGTTTAATTCCATAATCTGAGATCATCTCTTCCAATTTAAGGCTTTTGAATAATAAGCATAATTGAAAGATTCATTTGTTAATGAAGTGTCTTAGCAGTGTCAAATCTAATTTTTGTATTAATATTTTGATTAATATTTTAGTATCTTTTCTTAAAATCTATTTGTTTAGCTTTAAATGTCAAATAAATTTCTTTCCAAAAGTGCTTTCACAGGAAGTAACAATTAAAACAAAGTTAATATTAAAATTGTGTATGTCTTTTTATGATCATTCAAAATATATCACATTAAAAATTTTAAGTTCCTTAACTTGTACAAGAATAGCACTACTTATCTATGTGAATGTGTTTATTTTATATACTTTACTACTCACTATGTGAATACATATACATTCACCATGTGAATGTGTTTATTTTATATGCTTTACAATTAAATATAACTTCCATTGTATTTAGTAAGCTTTTAGACATATTGAAATTTAAGTTCAAATATTTAAGATTAATATCCTTTTGTTCCATATAGTTATCAATCTAGTGCACTGCTGTAAAAAAAGATGTAGTAAACAATTTAGAAAAATCTAATATATCTTCCAAGAAGTTATGAATAATGGGTTTATTGAAATTAAAATTAGCAGTGACACTCTTAAGCTTTTTATATATCTATTTTGATGTAGAACTTCTCCAATATTACCTATAAATGCTGTGATAGAATTCCAGAAATCAGCATTGTAATCATATTAAGGCAATTAAAAATAATATCCTTCATAACAAAACAATTGGAAAGAGATATACAAAGAGAACAGATAATACTACATATATTTAGAAGGTTAAATTGCATTAGATTTTGAGGGACACTTAGCAGCAAGAGAAGAGAAGAGTAAGAACTGCGGGCATATCTTTGGGTTCCTAAAAAGCAAAATAATTTTCTTATACCATGTAAAATCAGCTCAAATTATAAATGTTTTCTAAACAAGGCTCTAGACCAATTGAATATCAAAATTACAAATTAAAGTTAAAAAATGTTCGATTATAGAGTTATGTTAAGTTCTACCAAAGAATTACGGTCAATTGTGTTAACAAATGATAATGTCACTGTGGTACTGTAAACAAATAACGAAGAGGGAGGCTTGTATGTTAGAAATGCTTGCAGAGATGAGTGTGTGAGATGATATAATAGCTTGGACTTTAAAAAAAATCATGCAACAAAAAAGGGAAAAAAAACAAGTAAAAAGGAATTTGCTGAAATTTATATTCCCAAGAGCTAGTCTCTTAGAGGGAGATTAGTATTTGTAATGTTTATTGTGTGTACTCTTGGGATCAGCAAATGCCCAGATAATAAAAGCATCTTATACTTTGAGACCAGGGAAAAGTAATTGCATACTACCATTTTCTTTTTTGTCCAAAACATCAAAATGAATTTGTTTTATTTCTTTAAGTATTTGGTATTGAGTGTTGAATGCCTTGAAATATAAAAATGAACTCAGAAAAACTTACATGGGCTGTCTGTAAACTCTTCAGATTATTCAGAATCTACTTTTTAAATAATTTTTATTGCTAAGCACTATTAATAACTTAATTAACTTGTTAATACTCATATGGCCATTTCTGTCATTATTTGCAATTTGAAAATGATTAGATCCTAAACAGTTTGCTAGGTTTAATGATTTCTTACTTGGTCTATTATTTTCAGTCATGAACCAAACTCATTCCTGACCCTTACTTAAGAAATGGTCCATCATCATAACTCAATCACCACCACTTCAGAGTGAACTAAAAATGTAGGATAGACCTCGGTACCACGACATAATTTTTAAATGAGGAAATTATATACTTTAAAAAAGAAGAATGAGGAGAAGGAGGAGAAATAAAACAAGGGGGGAGGGATAAAAAACATTGAAAAGAGAAGAGGAAAGGAGGAGAAAATGTAGAAGACACTTTGATGAAGGAGTCACAGTGTTAATATCGCAGTATTGTTTTTGTATGAGGCTTCTGGCTCTCAGCTGACATTTAGGCATGCTTAGGTTCATAGAACCACCAAACCCAGATGTGTATATCTATAGAGATACATATATACATTTCTATATACCTGACTTGATTTCAATGAGGAAAGAGATGTATGTAAAGGACAGTGGGAAGGAAGGCATGTAGCATTTATCACCAGCTCCATGCAGGTTATCTGTGGGAGTATTGGTTCACTGAAATAATGTAGCAGGCATCAGAGTCAACAAAAGTTGGGTATAAAACATAATGTGATTTTATTTTTACCTACGTGCTAATGAAGCTTAAAGTAAATTAGTTTTCATATATCCTCAAGATATGATAGCATGTTGAATCATTTTACTATGTTTATTAAAGAAAGGAATATAATTAACTTGCCCTTAAATCTTGAGCTTTTCATATTTTCATATTTTGCATCTAAAGATATTTCCAAGTAAGAGAGCATTCTTAACATGTGCCCACATAGGATGTAGTCTTGATAGTTATTTGAGTAAGATACCAAAAATTTATTTCAAACATGTCGTTAAAATTTCAATATAAAGAATGTCATTGGGCGCCTGGGTGGCTCAGATGGTTGAGCGTCTGCCTTCGGCTCAGGTCATGATCCCAGAGTCCTGGGATCGAGTCCCGCATCGGGCTCTCTGCTCCTTGGGAGTCTGCTTCTCCCTCTGCCTCTCTCTCTCTCTCTGTCTCTCATGAATAAATAAATAAAAATCTTTAAAAAAAAAAAAAAGAATGTCATTAACAATCTTAAAATATGAATATTATTTACAGAATTTTACACTGTTTTTTGGTACAAAAAGTAGTTTTCCTTGATGTTAAATTATATTTTTTCATCCAGTATGCAGAAATTAATGATGTTATTATAAATGGTTTATATACATTTAAATTCCATTTACTTTGTTTCTCTTGTCCTAAATTGAGTTGACCTTTTATTATATTTCCAAGAACCTTAATTTTGTCTTTTTTTCTATTACTGGCTATTTTTTTTTAAGTTTTTTTTTTTTTAAAGGTTTTATTTATTTGACAGAGAGAAAGACAGCCAGAGAGGGAACACAAGCAGGGGGAGTGGGAGAGGGAGAAGCAGGCTTCCTGCAGAGCAGGGAGCCTGATGTGGGGCTCGATCCCAGGACTCTGGGATCATGACCTGAGCCGAAGGCAGACGCTTAACGACTGAGCCACCCAGGCGCCCCTATTTTTTCTATAACTGGATAAACCATGTTATCCACTCTGTAATAAAACTATTTTCAAGATATTTTAAGTACTGTGAACATTATTTGGGTAACTATCTAAGCATATACTTTTCTCTCAACAAAGGAAGCACAAGGATAATTTTAAAAGATAATTTAAAAAATTGATATGTACTTATTTTTGATTTATGAAAACAAATAGAACCAATATACAATTTATATTAAAAATAATATAGAGGGATTTACAATGTTTCATATACTAAAAGAAGTGTATATAAAGTTTAATTCCTGTAGTTTAACAACTGCTGAATTTCCAAATGTTCTTTTTCAAAGAGCATATTGTTTTGTTCAAGTAATTGTGACTTTTATTTCTCTACCACATTTGTAAAACTCCACATATATATATATACATATACATATCTTTTTCATTAATTAAATATAACATTTTCATACAAAAGATTCATACAAAAAACATTTATGAACTCTAATTCAAGAATTAAGCGTGTAGTCTGCTTTTTTTTTTTTTTAAGATTTTATTTATTTATTTGACAGAGAGAGAGAGAGCACAAGTAGGCAGAGAGGCAGGCAGAGGGAGAGGGAGAAGCAGACTCTCCACTGAGCAGGGAGCCCGACGTGGGGCTCGATCCCAGGACCCCGGGATCATGACCTGAGCCGAAGGCAGCCGCTTAACCGACTGAGCCACCCAGGCGCCCCGTAGTCTGCTCTTTTAGACATGATCGAAACAGAAATCTTGAATAGTAAGACCTAATAATGGGAAATAAAATCAATGTTTTTGGAATTGGGAGTCATAGTAATGAGGTTTAAATTCAGTCCTGGTCAAGCCACTTACCAGATGTGTGGCCTTAAACAAGTTCTTTATTCTATCAGCACACTAGTTTACTTATCTGTCAGATGGGTTAATAATATTTAGCTCAGAATGTAGTTGTAGTATTAGATCATAAAATAAAGCACTTAGAAAAATGACTAAACCTTTGTATTGATAAAAAATACTATTTCTTAACAATTTACTACAGTTAATATTACTTGACTAATATGGAATCCAAAAATACAGAGGACCCAAACTCAAATCCAGTATCGATTATGCCCTATAGCCACCTGTTCTTCTTGCATTTAATCAGTCAGCAATGTTTATTGAGAAACATCTCTGTGATGAACTCTGGGTCAGTTGTTGAACTATAAGAAGAGAAAGAAGCACACATCCTTGGTATACCTACAGCCTGACTAGTTAACTCCCCAGGACTGCAGTTTTTTTACGTAAAACAAGCAGTTTCATAAGCCTAAGGGTCATTCAGCTCAAAGGTTCAGGTTTCCAACCAATAACAATAATGAGTAAAGCTGCGCATGTGCGAATTTAGGAAAACCCGGGCAAAGTGCAGGGCACAGGCCTATTCCAAACAGGGTGGATGAAGTTGACACATGAAAGGCGGAGAGGAAGGGTTGATGGATGATAATCTTATCAGACACTTGGCTCTGTCTGCTACTTGTATATTCTTGGGCAAGTTAGTTCTCTTTGATCTTCAGGAGATAAAGATTATCCGAACCTGATATAATCGCCGTAAAGATTAAAAGAAACAATATCTATAACGGTTTTGGCATCAGGCTGTGAAAAATAGAAGTACTCTGGAAGTGATAGTTATGAGGAGGAAGCGACATGGATCCGGGAGTGCCATAGTTTCATATTATCCAGGACAATTTATTAGGATAACAGTTTCTCTATAAAATGTCCTCATTTTTAACATTGATCACGAACACTGAATGTGAAAAAAAAAAATATGTTTGCTATGACCGGTTCTCCACCAGTTAGTGACCTGCTCATTAGGTAACTGTAATGGCCTTTCAGTTCAAACACTCTGTCTTCATATGGTATTCAGCTGGAGTGAAAACAAAAATGCACTTACCAATATATCATTGTGGAACGGAATCAAGTTGCTTAGGAAACTCAATGAAAAGAACCCCACCTCCTTTGAAAGAATAACAAAATCACATGCTGACTTTCTTCAAATGACCTACATATTTATTCAAATACCTCCGTTCAGTTTTGTACGGTGGATTGAGAATAGGAGACAGTATATGTGTGTATAAATGTCCCTGATAGCGGTCCTAGGTCATTCAAGTACTGCTCTCAATTTTGACAATTCCGTGGCATTTTCTTACAAGTTTAGCCTAGATCCAGTGACCCTAATTCACCCAATCATTCTGTAAGAAACAAACATTGCTTAATAAATATTTTCCATTGTCTGAAATTAATGATTTATATACTGCTTACTACTTTGTCTCATCTAAAAAAGTAAATATTATTTCTTCATTTTGATAATATTTCTGTACATGAATATTCTTTATTTTTTTCTGTGTCTGAATATTCTTTAAACAGATTTTGCATTATATCATAAATTTAGTCTAGTCCAGAATGTAGTATAACATATAAAAGGCATACTTTATAGTACAGAAAAATCATACTGAAACATCTTCCCTCATTAAAAAAAAATTCAGTTTGAATAACAGTACTGCTAAACTAAAATAGATTGATATTTAAATCCATTTAGAGCCAGTGTTTTTCCTGTGTTTATTCTAATTGCATCCGTGAAAGAAGATTATCAATTTGGGGCATTAAAATAAATTTTACTTTTCTATGCTGAAATGGTTAGTACTAAAGTAATATAGCACAGCACTTAGGTACTGTAATAGTAAGGTTAGTGAACTGTAGGGGGAAAAATACCAAAGTAAAAGCACTCCCTTCAAAACAACAACATTGAGAGAAATGGTTTGAGATGGTAAAATGAGTGTTTTTGACAGTAACACAAAAAGGTTGAAAATGGAGAGATTTTTCATTGTAATAATATTGGCTTAGTAACTTTGCACGTGTGTGTGTGTTTAATAATACAATTTTTATTAGTTTATTGCACTATGCTTTTAAAGCATATATGCATATTGCACTATGCTTTTAAAGCAATATACATATCTCATATATTTGTCAGAACAAATGCACACATAGAATATTCATTCCATTTTACAGAGAGGTAGACTAAAGCTCAAAAAGCAGTTGGTTGATTGTTGTACATATATTTAATTGTGCTTCTGCCTTTTCCCTCCCAGTCTGTTACTATTTTTATTGGACAAATTTTTAGCTATATTTATTTCTGGAGCAATGGCTTTTGGAGCATATAGAAATATGTGTACATATATAAATAAATATTTATAATATATAAACAACTACATATTATGTATTCACATACACACTTGTGTGTGTACTATCTATATCTATTACCTAGCTAATGAGAGAGACAGACACAGAGAGAGACTTATAGAGATGAGGAAGAGTGCAATTATTAATATTCACATATTAAACAAGATTTTTTTTCTTAGAAGTCAGTATCTGGCACATAATAGGTTCGTACTCAATAAACAGATATTTACATATCTACATAAATAAACATATAATTTAAAATGAATATCTGTCCATAGCAGTTATGATAAGAATAGACTTCTTTTATGTTAATTTACTTGATATTTTGCTTTAACACGAGTACGGATAGAAATTTATGTGAGGGAAGCATCACTGTGGCCAGGGTTAAAAAAGAAAAGTTTTAGAGATGAGGAAGGTTTGGACTTACGTGAAGGCATAATTTGAAAGAAAATAAATGGTATTATTTTTATTTATTTATTGTTTTTAAAGGAACCATTTTTTTTTTAAAGATTTTATTTATTTATTTGAGAGAGAGCACATGAGAGGGGGGAGGGTCAGAGGGAGAAGCAGACTCCCCACTGAGCAGGGAGCCCGATGCGGGACTCGATCCTGGGACTCCAGGATCATGACCTGAGCCGAAGGCAGTCGCTTAACCAACTGAGCCACCCAGGCGCCCCTAAATGGTATTATTTTTAAGGCGTGATGATTGAATGGAGCCAAATAGGTGGAAAAGTTCAAGGTTTTTTCTAAAGAAAGTTAACAAGTCATTGTTTTTTCAGCATGGACGCACTGAGAGATATAAGACAAGGCTCAAGCATAGTTTTGAAAGGTCATTAATCCAAGTTAAAGAGTTTATTTCACCACAATGAAGAATCATTACAGGGAAGGAAAGGGCAACTCCAAAGCAGTGTTTAAGCTGGCTGCCCTGTGAAGGATGTGTAAGCTAGCCATTATAGAAGTGTTGGTGAAACACAAAAGCCTGCATGAGGAATTTAGATATATATTTTTGTGTATATTTTTTTCTGTGTGTGTATGTGTGTGTGTGTGTTCATTAATGATCTAGTAATTTTCCAAAATCACAGTATTTCCTAGAATTACGCCAAACAGTCACCAGTCTGTTTGTTAAGATGGGTGACTTTTTTGTTTGTTTGTTTGCTTTTACTGTTATTTACTTTTTCTTTTTCTATTCATTCCCCCCCCCCCATTTCATGAGTTTGTGGATTGTGCAGAAGAAAGGAGTCATGCCCTCTATAAGTTATGGACATAGATGATCTATAAAACAACTTAGCAACATGGAGTGACTTCAGCACAAAGGCACCATTTTTTCCCTTAGTTTTAGTGATTTAATTTTAATTTCTTTTTTTGTAGTTTCAAGTTTTTATTTAAATTCCAGTTATTTGGGTGCCTGGGTGCCTCATTCATTAAGCGTCTGCCTTCGGCTCAGGTCATGATCCCAGGATCCTGGGATCAAGCCCCGCATCAGGCTCCCTGCTCTGGAGCTTATCCCTCTCCCACTCCCCCTACTTGTGTTCCCTCTCTCGCTGTCTCAATCTCTGTCAAATAAATAAAATCTTAAATAAATAAATTCCAGCTAGTTAACACACAGTGTAATATTAGTTTCAGAAGTAGAATTCAGTGATTCATCACTTCCATACAATACCCAGTGCTCATCGCAAGTGCCCTCCTTAATGCCCATCACCCATTTAGCTCATTCTCTGAGCCACCTCCCTCTGACAACACTCAGTTTATTCTCAATAGTTGAGTCTCTTTTATGGTTTGCCTCTCTTTCTCTCTCTCTCTTTTTTTTTGTCCCTTATGTTCATCTGTTTTGTGTCTTAAATTCCACATATGAGTGAAATCATATGGTATTTGTCTTTCTCTGCCTGACTTATTTTGCCTAGCATAATACACTGTAGCTCCATTCATAAGATTGCAAATGGCAAGATTTCATTCTTTTGTATGGCTGAGTAGTATTCCATTGGATATATATACCACTTCTTTATCCATTCATCAGCCGATGGATATTTGGGCTCTTTCTATAATTTGTCTATCATTGTTATGTTGCTATAAGCATTGGGGTGCATGTGTCCCTTCAAATCAGTATTTTTATATCCTTTGCGTAAATACCTAGTAGGGCTGGGTCGTATAGTAGCCCTATTTTTAACTTTTTGAGGAACCTCCAAACTGTTCTCCAGAGTAGCTGCATCGGTTGCATTCCCACCAACGGTGTAAGAGGGTTCTACTTTCTCCACATCCTCTCCAACATCCATTGCTCATTTAGGTCTTTCATCCATTTTGAATTTAGTTTTGTGTATGGTATAAGAAAGTGGTCCAGTTTTATGCTTTTGCATGTTGCTATCCAGTTTTCCAACACCATTTATTGAAGACACTGTTTTTTTCCCATTGGATATTCTTTCCTGCTTTGTTGAGGATTAGTTGACCATAGAGTCGAAGGTGATCTATGTGTCTGTTTTTGTGCCAGTACCATACTGTCTTGGTCACTACAGGTTTGTAATATAACTTGAAGTCTGGAACTGTGATGCCTCCAGCTTTGGTATTCTTTTTTAAGATTGCTTTGGCTACTCAGGGTCTTTTGTGGTTCCATACAAATTTTAGGATTGTTTGTTCTAGGTCTTTGAAAAATACTGATGGTATTTTGATAGGGATTGTGTTACATGTGTGAATTGCTTTAGGTACTATAGACATTTTAACAATATATGTTCTTCCAATCCGTGAGCATGGAAAATTTTTCCATTTCTTTGTGTCATCTTCAATTTATTTCATAAGTGTTCTATAGTTTTCAGAGTACAGATCTTTTACATCTTTTGTTAGGTTTATTCCTAGGTATCTTATGGTTTTGGGTGCAATTATAAATGGGATTGATTCCTTGATTTCTCTTCCTCCTACTTCATTATTGGTGTATAGAAATGCAACAGGTTTTTGTACATTGATCTTGTATCCTGTGACTACTAAATTCATGTATCAGTTCTAGCAATTTTTTGATGGATTTTTCTGGGATTTCTGCATGGAGTATCATGCCATCTGCAAATAGTGAAAGTTTGACTTCTTCCTTAACATTTTGGGTGCCTTTTATTTCTTTTTGCTTTCCAATTGCTGAGGCTAGGACTTACAGTACTACGCTGAACAGCAGTGGTGGGAGTCGAAATCCCTGTCTTGTTCCTTGAGCTTAGAGGAAAAGCTCTCAATATTTCCCTATTGAGAATGATATTCACTGTGGGTCTTTTGTATATGGCCTTTATGATGTTGAGGTATGTTCCTTCTATCCCTACTTGGTTGAGGGTTTTTATTAAGAATGGATGCTGTATTTTGTCAAATGCTTTTTCTGCATCTATTGAGAGGATCATATTGTTCTTATCCTTTCTTTTATTAATATGGTATATCATATTGATTGCCTTGCAAATATTGAACCACCCCTGAAGCCCAGGAATAAATCCCACTTGATCATGATGAATAATTCCTTTAATGTACTGTTGAATTATATTTGGTAATATTTTATTGAGAATTTTTGCATCCATGTTCATCAGGGATATTGACCCATAATTCTCCTTTTTAGTGGGGTCTTTGTCTGGTTTTGGAATCAAGGTACTTATGCTGACTTTGTAGAATAAGCTTGGAAGTTTTCCTTCCATCTCTATTTTTTGGAACAGTGTGAGGAGAGTAGGTATTAACTCTCTTTTAAATGATCTGGTAGAATTCCCCTGAGAATCCATCTGGCCCTGGACTTTTGTTTGTTGGAGATTTTTGATTACTGATTCAATTTCTTGTCTGGTTATGGGTCTGTTCATATAATTCTTATCCTTCCTTTTATTAATGTGGTGCATCATGTTGATTTCTTTGTGGATATTGAACCACCTTTTCAACCCAGGAATAAATCCCACTTGACATGGTGAATGATCCTTTTAATGTACTATTGGATTCAATTTGCTAGTATTTTGTTGAGAATTTTTGCATCTATGTTCATCAGGGATATTGGCCTGTAATTCTTTTTTAGTGGGATCTTTGTCTGGTTATGAAATCAAGGTAACGCTGGCCCCATAGAATGAGTTTGGAAGTTTTCCTTCCATTTGGGGTTAATGTGGCGCATGAAATCATCCATAATACCTGGCTTGCTAAAATGAACACAGAGGCTGCTGCGGGTGAGGGAAGGTTTCAGAGAAGGACGTAGGCCTTTGGAATGGCAGGGCCTGCGTGACCACTCTGCCCTATGAATGTGGTGGGGAGTTGCCTTCCCGAAGCTTTCTTAGCCCAAACAGCCACCCTGTGATCTAAGAGATGTATGCATTGTCCCTTAGGTTATGTTTAGCAGAACTCGTAGAACATGCAGATGAGCATATTGTATCTTTTCCGTAAACAGATCCTCCTAGTTCCAATAAGACCGCTTGTCACCCATTTTGTGCTTGAGAAACAGTGATAAGGATTTGTGATTTTCCTAAAGGACCAATAAAAGCAGGAGCAAGGAGAGCAAAGGGTCTTCATCTCTGAGCGTTGACCGCCTTGCCTTCTCCTCTCTTTCACAGCAAAGTTTGGAGTTGTCTTTCATCCGTCAGTACAGAGATTGCTGGCCATTCCCGGCAATTCCATTTCTATTTTTTGGAAAAGCTTGAGAAAAATAGGTATTAACTCTTCTTTAAATGTTTGTTAGAATTCCTCTGGGAAGCCACCTGGCCCTGGACTTTGGTTTGATGGGAGAATTTTGATTACTAATTCATTTATTTTTGTTGTTGTTAGTTATGGGTTTATTCAAATTTTTGTATTCCTTCCTATTTCAGTTTTTAGTAGTTTACATGTTTCTAGGAATTTATCCATTTCCTCCAGATTGCCCTGTTTGTTGGCATATAATTTTTCAAAATATTCTCTCATAATTGTTTGTATTTCTGTGGTATTGGTTGTGATCTCTCCTCTCTCATTTGTGATTTTATTTATTTGGGTTCTTTTTTCTTTTTGATGAGTATGGTTAGGGGTTTATCAATTTTATTATTTTTTTTTTCAAAGAACCAGTTCCTGGTTTCACTGATCTGTTCTACTGGTTTTTGTTGTTGTTGTTTCTGTATCATTTATTTCTGCTCTCATCTATATTATTTCCTTTTTTGCTGGCTTTAGGCTTCATTTGCTGTTCTTTTTCTAGCTGCTTCATATGTTAGTTTGCATATTTGAGACTTTTCTTGCTTCTTGAGGTGGGCCTGTATTCCCTCTTATGATGGCTGTTGCTGATTTCAAAGGTTTTGGACCATCATGTTTTCATTTTTCTTTCTTTCCATGTACTTTTTATTTCTTTGTTAATTTCCTGGCTGACCCATTCATTTTTTAGTAGGATGTTCTTTAACCTTCATGTATTTGTGGTCTTTCCAAATTTTTTTCTTGTGGTTGACCTCAAGTTTCACAGTGTTGTGGTCTGAACATATGTATGGTATGATCGCAATCTTTTTGTACTTGTTGAGGGCTGATCTGTGACTCAGTATGTGGTCTATTCTGGAGAATGTTCCCTATGTATTCAAAAAGAATGTGGATTCTGCTGCTTTAGGATGAAATGTTCTGAATATGTCTGTTAAGTCCTTCTGGTCCAGTGTATCAGTCAAAGCCATTGTTTCTTTGTTGATTTTCTGCCTAGATGACCTGTCCAGTGATGGAAATGGGACATTAAGGTCAGCCCCCTACTATTGTATTATTATCAGTGAGTTTCTTTATGTTTGTTATTAATTACTTTATGTATCTGGGTGCTCCCAAGTTGGGGGCATACATATTTACAATTGTTAGATCTTTTTGTTGGATAGATCCATTTATTATGATAAAGTGCCCTTCTCTATCTCTTCTTATAGTCTTTGGTTTAAAATCTAGTTTGTCTGCTATAAGTATGACTACTCTGGCTTTCTTTGGATGTCCATTTGCATAATAAATTGTCCTCCATCCCCTCATTTTCAATCTGCAGTTGTCTTTAGGTCTAAAAATGAGTCTCTTGTATACAGCATATAGATGGGTCTTGCTTTTTTTAATCCTTTCTGATAACCTATATCTTTTGATTGGAGCATTTAGTCCATTTACATTCAGAGTAATTATTGATAGATATGAATTTAGTGTCATTTGATTCCTTGTTTTTTTATTGTTTCTGGAGATTGTCTGTGTTCCTTTCTAGTCTTTGTCACTTTTGGTCTTTCTTTCTCACTCAAAGAGTTCCCTTTACTATTTCTTGCAGGGCTGATTTAGTGGTCATGAACTCCTTTAGTTTCACTTGTCTGGGAAACTCTTTATCTCTCCTTCTATTCTGAATGACAGCCTTGCTGGATGGAATACTCTTGGATGCAGATTTTTCCCATTCATCACATTGAATATATCATGATGTTCCTCTCTGGCCTGTTAGGTTTCTGTGGAGAGATGTGCTGCTAACCTTATTTGTCTTCCCTTATAAATTAGGGACTTCTTTTGTCCTGCTGCTTTTAGGATCTTTTCTTTATTTCTATATTTTGCAAATTTAACTATGACATGTCTTGGTGTTGGCCTGTTTTTGTTTATTTTGATGGGAGTTCTCTGTGTCTTCTGGACTTGGAAGTCTGTTTCCTTCCCCAAATTTGGGAAGTTTGCAGGTATAATTTCCTCAAATAAACCTTCTGCCCTCTTTACTCTCTCCTTTTCTCCTGGGACTCCTATGATATGAATGTTTTTACATTTCATGGAGTCACTGGGTTCCCTAAGTCTTCTTTCATGATCCAAGATTTTCTTTCCCTCTCTTGATCAACTTCATTACTTCACATAATTCTATCTTCTATATCACTTATGCGTTCCTCTGCTTCTTCCATCCTTGTGGTCATTGTATCCAGTCAGTTTGAATTCAGTTTTTTCATTATTCATTTTGGCCTGATTGGCTTTAAGCTCTTTTATCTCTGCAGTAAGGGTCTCCCTGATATCTTCTATGCTTTTCTCTACCCCAGCTAGTGTCTTTGTGAGTGTTGCTTTAAATTCTGGATCAGGCATATTACTTATATCTGTTTTAATTAGAACACTGGCCGTGATATTTTCTTTTTCTTTCATTTGAGATGAATTCCTCCATCTTGGCATTTTGTCTTCTTCTGTGTGTTAGGAAACCCTGTTATGCTTCCTGCTCTTGAGAGTAATGGCTTTATGAAGAAGAGGTCATAAAGTGTCCAGGGCCTGATGCTTTAGGAAGTGTTCGTGGTGTGTGCTACATGCACTCTGCTGCTGTGTTATGGCTGATTTATCCCTCGGGTCAGTCGTCTGCAGAGTTTCTCCTGGCCTGCAGTGGGGAGTGTTTGGATCTTGGCCAGAGTATGGCAAGTTTTAACTAGGTGTGTTCTGTCTGCTTGTTAAAAGATACCTGATGCTATTTCCACTAGAGCTGAAACTTACAGAACTTCATGGTCAATAGATATGGTGTGGTATGTGTTTGTGCTGGTCTTCTGGGGGAGGACTCACTGTGTTGCTTCTCATGCACAGTGGCCAGAGAAAAGCAGTACCAGCAGAGTGCAGGGATTCAGAACGTGATGTAAGCAGGTAGGCTGCCAGTGTCTGCCCTGTGCTGTTTACTGAAGCTAGTTTATCCTGAGGGGCAGGAAAAGGAAATGGTGCCAGCCAGCATCTTTGTCCCCTGAGACATGCTTGCTGCTATCAGGGAAGCCCTCCCAGAAGAGCAAATAATTTCCCCTCCTGCATCCTAGGCATTTTTCAAATCACTGCTACACACTGTCTATGTCTGTGTTTCTTGCCTACCTGGAGTAGCACAGTGCACTTTGGGTTCTATCCCACCCAGGCTGACTGTTTTAAAACTCCAAACTTTAAGGACCTGGTATTGCAGGGATCTTCACTGGTCTTCCAGGGGATGGTCTCACCGCACTGGGATTAGTGCAGGTTTGACCCAGAAGGACAGTTGCGTCAGAGCACAGGAAATTTGGGTTTGGAGCTAAGCACACAAAGGAGCCAGTGTCCAGGTTAGCTGCCCTCAGCAGGTGTCTCTGCACCTATGCTGAGGGGTGGCGAAGGGTAAGGCACGCACCAGCTCCTTTGTCCACAGAGAGACAATGCCACTCCTCTCAGATGTGCTCCAAGAAGGGGGAATGGTCTTTCCCAATGCACCTCAGGGTATCCTCAGATTGTGTTGTGTGCCCCCAGGTTACCTGACTGCCTCCTCTTTAGGAACACTGCAGTGCCCTCAGGACTCCATACCAGGCACACCACAGACCTCTAAAACTCCAGTCTTCAAGCCCCACTGGTTGCAAAAACACAAAAATCAGCCCACTTGTTTTCTCAGTCAGTGGCTTTAGGAAGTGTTTTCCTTGTATGATCCCCTGTGCACTCCTTTCTCTCTCTCACCTCTTTCTGTGACCAGTGCTCCCTCCCCTCTGCAGCACCCATGATCTGTTTCTCCCCCAAACCACATCTCCACACCTTCTACCTTCCATGATATGACCTCCTCTTTTCCTCTAATTGTGCAGTTTGTTCTGTGAGTCCTCAGATCAATTTCTTGGGTATTCAGAATGATTTGATATTTATCTAACTGTGTTCAAGGGAGGAGGCAAGCCTAGGGTCTTCCTACTACCCACCATCTTAGCTCCTCCTACCCTCATCCTTCTCTTTTAAGGAGGCTAAAGAGGAGGCAGTGGTTAAGAGTGGTTATAAATGAATTTTGTATTTTTTTTAATGGCCTGATATCACACCTAGTTGGTGTTGCATAAGGAACAAGTAAATAGCCCATTTTTGCTTTTAAACATCTGGTGATAATGGACATGAGTTTTGTAGACACAGAGGTCTGGATTTAAATTAAGTCATTCTTATCAGAGTGACCTGGAGCAAGTTATTCAATCTTGCTAAGAATTGTTTCTTCATCACCACCCCTCATGATGATAAGATTCATATAGGTAATAATATATATGTATGCTTTGTAGAAAGCCTGGGACATAGTAATTTTGTATTTAAGAAGAGGCAATGATTGCTAGTAAGCTTGGCAAGTTCAAATCTACAGCCAGAAGTGGCTAATGATATTCAGGTATTTCTGCAAGTTCCTCAGAGGAATTCATAATCTGTAACATCTTATTGGAAAATTTCCACCAAGTAAGAAAAATCACATGTATGGCAGCATGCATACTGGCAAAAGCATGATATAAAACAAGAATCAGAAGTAGAATTAAAGCCTAAGGAATCTAAAAGATGATAGATATGATGGATAACAAATCATAGTGATTCTTATACACTACATAAGGAATTTGTATTTTATGATGTGTATACTGAGAAACACTTGAGTGCAGGCAAGAGAAGTGATAACAGGAAATTATTAAAAACCATGTAAGAGTGGATGAGAAAAAAACATATTTAAGAAAGTAGGAGCAATAATATTCAGTAATCCCTTCGGTGTATAATCCACTGAACATATTGTAGTCCATTATTTTTCTCAGCATCTCAGCAGTACTTATTATAGCTACCAATCCTTCCTTTTTTGAAAACTTAAAAGTCTAGACTTCCAAGATACTATACTCTTCTGTTTTCTCCTTTATAGGGTGTTTCATGTTAGTTCTCTTTGCTATTGCCATCTCTTTTAATTTTTAAATGCTGAAAGAGCTCAAGATTTGGTTCCAAGCTCTTTTTTCTCTTAATCTATTTCTCCTTCTCTATGAAATAATTCATTTTCAGGCCATTAATAGTTAACAAACAATTTATTAAAAAGAAACTCATGTTGGGGTGCCTGGCTGGTTCAGTCAGTAGAGCATGCGACTCTTGATCTCAGGGTTGTGAATTTGTGCTCGCATTGAGTGTAGAGATTACTTAAAAAAAAAACTTTAAAAAAAGGAAAAAAAACAAAGCTCATGTTGTCTATAGCATTATAAAATTCTGACTCAGAATATTCCAGTTAATGTCACAATATACCTTTTCACACTCAGTTTAAAAAAAATAAAAAATAAAAATAATAATAGATAGATAGATAGATAAACTTGACAATGCCAAACATTAGTAGGGATGTAGATAAAAGAAGACTTTTGACACTATTACTGGGTGTAAACCGATTCAACCATGGTTTGTAAGTTTCATGAAATCAGAGACATTTTTCTTATTGTTTACAGCTATATGCCTAGAATCATGATACATGCCTGCCTAGCACATAGTAAATGTTCAATGCATATTTATTGAATAATCTAAAATAAGTACAAGCAATTTGAACATATCTAGTTAATTAAAGTTATGTATTTCTTATCTAGCAATTCAAATCCTTGGTGAATTCCTGAAGGACACTACAAATCATCTGCCCAAGGAGATTAGGTCTATCATATTCATTGCAACATTGTTGTAATGGCAAAAAATTGAAAGCACAGAAACATAGAAAAAGTAATAAATACATCATTGATCTTTGGCAAGATACAAAAGAGATTGGGATGGGGAGGGACACATAAAATTTTGAATTGTATCTGTAATATTTTACTACTATGGAAACAATTCAAAGGAATTATGACAAAATATTAAGATGTAACTAAGCCTGATGATGGGTAG
The DNA here is from genome assembly GCF_054177405.1 of Leptonychotes weddellii. Taxonomy (NCBI): domain Eukaryota; kingdom Metazoa; phylum Chordata; class Mammalia; order Carnivora; family Phocidae; genus Leptonychotes; species Leptonychotes weddellii. The sequence goes on along the minus strand of NC_138370.1, from coordinate 154,395,549 downwards.
GTTTTAATTATATCATTTCCTATACTTTTCCTCTGTAGTTGAAATATATCATAATTACAAAGGTGAGAAAGGCACACTGAACTGACAAGCAAGAGCCCTTATGTTATAGTCCCAATTCTGCTACATTCTGGGCCAATTTATATACAAGGTCAATGCTAGAAAACATTTTATTAACATAGTATGCTTTTTTTTAATCAAGAAAAAATCTGAGTGGTTTTCTTATTCATAATTCTCCATACATTTAAGGGAAGCAATACAAACATTTTTCTTCATTTTCTGCTTTTCTTCATCTGTGCCTCATCTATCATCACTCTTTAATTTTACATATCATGTATTCTTTCCTCTGTCCTTGCTTCTTTAGTCTACACTTTTTTGGTAATTACACCTTATTTAGTAAGTTGGTGACAAAATCTGTAGATGTTGTCAACTTATTTTTATCTCTATCATAATAATAAATGATGAGGTAAATACAAGAAAAATGGGTACAAAATTTATTTTCTTATGTGTTCTATCACAGTAGAGGTCATGTAATAAGGCAGAATCTTACCAAGACCTCAAAGTACAACTGTAAGGTCTATTTGCTAAGTGGTAGCTGCTCAATGAATATTGGTGGGAGTTTTGAGAAAATGAATGAATTCACCAAAAAGTTATAAAAATCTTAAATTTGGGTGCCTGGGTGGCTCAGTCATTAAGCGTCTGCCTTAGTCTCAGGTCATGATTTCAGGGTCCTGGGATCGAGCCCCACATTGGGCTCCCTGCTGCATGGGAAGCCTGCTTCTCCCTCTCACACTCCCCTTGCTTGTGTTCCCTCTCTCACTGTGTGTCTTTCTGTCAAATAAATGAAATCTTTTTTAAAAAATCTTAAATTTGTGTAGTTCAATAGTTCAAGATTATCATGGAATAGTGTAAGTGGGATTTGAATTCACTTTAAGTTTTCCCATAAGGATAACCAAGTGTAACATCTATCTCAAGTTATTGCATCATCACATTTCATCACCACTAAATGTGTGGTTAGACATCCCTTCATACCAGCAATACAACAATACAATTTCCTGAAATGTATCAATAAACTAAACTAGTCTGAGTCTATCTAAAATGTTAGTTTGCCTCCAGAAAAACAGAATGACCTAAAATGCCATCCTTAATGAGATAGACTTTATCAGAGGCTCTTTAATTTATCACTCTTAGAATTTTTACCAAGTCTAAAAAGCAGTCAATTTACCTCTTAATGCTCATATATGTTCAAGTTTTGCAGAAAGGAATAAGAATGGCTTCTTATCCCTTACATCTTGCCTCCTGTCTAATCAAAGCATTTTCTAATTCAGATTGTATTAAGTAGTGCACATCAGATGAGTTCATCTAGTCATTGAATGAGGAAAGCATCCCACTGAGGGCTGAGCTGAGGAATTACTTAAAGCATTTAACTATCAAGCTGTTTTCAACCTATTTATTTTCCATGACATCAATTATCATTTTCACAAGACTGGTTTCTCAATACTTTCATTTCCTGGTGAGGTAGCATAAAAGATAAAAAAAAAAAAAAAAGGGTAATCTTTTTCAATTGCATAAATCTTAATACCTAACTCCCATCACATTTCCAAACAACTAGCCTACCTAAATTCACTCACATATAATATTACAAAATACAATACTCCAATTGAAGTAGACTTTTAAAGTTTTGCTTCCTTTATGAGTAAAATGTTGGTGATGCAAGGAAGCTTTGTTTGAGGACCCAGAGGGGTCCCGTAGTTCCAGCCAAGAGGGTCCTTTGCTTTGCACAGGATGGAAATCGAACATGAGCCAGCAGGAAGTGAGAGCAGAATTTTTTGAAGATATAGAGAGCAGATACAGACAGAACATCTGGGACACTCAAAAAGAAAAAAAAAAAAAGAATGAGTCTCATCTTTGCTAGGAATCTGGGATTTTTACTGAGGATGGTATTCTGGTGTACATGTCTTCTTGGGCATCCAGGAACTGATCAAACAAGGACAAATGCTCAGGTGTCCTCCATAAATCACTTATACTCTGGAGCCTGGGGTCTGGGCATCAAGGTGTCTGGAGTCAGTAGTCTTGGAAAACATACGTGCAGACCTTGCCGGCTCTCTGCTTAGATGTTATCTATTGTGCTGGAATACTCCAAAGAAATCATTAACTCCTTGACCTTGACAAAGAGGACATACATTAAGACATGGATAAGGTGGGGGTGCAGGTCCTAACAAAAAGAGAAGCAGGAAAAGGAGCCAAGAGGGAAAAAAAAAACAACAACTTTCTTTTATGGGTTCTCTTCGGTTTCCCTGTATCACTGGGACTTGTTCAGCTAGATACAAATAAAGTCAGATCATATTAGAATGTAATCATTCACAGTGTGTTTTGACTACAGTCATTCATTTAATAATTAGAGGACCAAAATCTTAAGACCTGTTTCTGCTTAATTCCTTGATATCAGGCCATTTCTTAGTATACATTTTTTTTTCTAATTAATTGCAGTAGCCTAAAAATCAGTCTACGACAATTGTCTATTTCTCAGGAATTTATTAAAAATAAAAGTTACATTAAAGAAAAACCCAGTGCAATTTTAAATTAGAATCTGAAGAAATATTTCACAAACATTTCACCAGTTTCCCCAGATATGCACAATTCAAAGCTGCATGACTTCTGGTAGAAATTCTTTAATGATATTTAAAACAATTTTTAAAAAATCACATTTTTGTTCTAACTAAACTTAAAGTACACACCTTTATTAGGGAAATTACCCTCTGCATAACCATGCCAGCAGTTCTCAGGAATTTTTATCTATACTGTATGATATTGCTATCCTCTCAATGAATGCATGAATAGGAGATGAACATCTGAACAAGTGTTAAAAGACTAACTATTCTTTCTTGACAATCTGGAATTTTGGTGATGAAATTGAAAGATGGTTTCTAATGGGACTGAAGCTGGGGCATAGAGATGTGCAATCACTCACTGATCATGAGGACTAGAGAAGCATGAAGCTATTCTGCCACAGCATTGAATAAAGCTGATGTTTGGAAAGAGGCACAGACTAGAGAAAAAAACCCTAATTTCTTGATAATGTCCACAAGAATTCAGACCTCATCAACATAGTTTTTATAAGAGAAAGATCAGTGGTTAAAATGCAAACAATATCTGTGTGGGTGTGTGTGATTTATTGACAGACATTAATTGAAAAAAAAATGTGACTGATTCAAAGGTCTCAGTGAAAAGTAATCAAAGTTACTATTTTTGAAAAAATTTCAAGTAAGAAGGAGAAATAGGTACTGTATATATTATTGTAATATTATGATAAGGGTATTACAAAGATTTTATGATAATATAAAAGAAGCCTAAAACCGACTGGTTAATATTAGAAGGTAATAGAGAGGTTTTATTTTATTTATTTTAATTTTTTTAAGACTTTATTTCTTTATTTGAGAGAGAGTGAAAGAGAGAGCGAGCATGAGACAGGGAGGGTCAGAGGGAGAAGCAGACTCCCTGCTGAGCAGGAAGCCCGATGCAGGACTCCATCCCAGGACTCCAGGATAATGACCTGAGCCGAAGGCTGTCGCTTAACCAACTGAGCCACCCAGGCCCCCAAAAGAGAGGTTTTAATCAAGAAGATGGACTTCATGGGGCGCCTGGGTGGCTCAGTTGTTAAGCATCTGCCTTCGGCTCATGCAGGATCCTGGGATTGAGCCCCACATCGGCTCCCTGCTCAGAGGGAAGCCTGCTTCTCCCTCTCCCACTCCCCCTGCTTGTGTCCCCTCTCTCACTGTGTCTCTCTCTGTTAAATAAATAAAGAAAGAAAGAAAGAAAGAAGATGGACTTCAAAGTGAATGACAAATAATTAAATCAAAATAAGGAATCTGTATATACTTTACTCAATGTGATGTGATTATGTTCAATATTTCCATCTATGGATCCAGTTAATTATTAATCATTTTCTAATTACTAAATACCTGAAAAGACTATCTTTTCCCCATTGAGTGGCCTTGGTATTCTAGTCAAAATCATTTGACGAGGGCCTCCTGCTTGGCTCAGTCGATTAAGTGAATGCCTTCGGCTCAGGTCATGATCCCAGGGTCCTAGGATTGAGCCCTGCTTTGGGCTCCCTGCTTGGCAGAGAGCCTGCTTCTCCCTCTCTCTCTGCCTGCCGCTCCCCCTGCTTGTGCTCTCTATCTCTCTGTCAAATAAATAAAATCTTTAAAAAAAATGTTCTGGGAATAAATAATGGTGATGGTTGCAAAACAATATGAATATATTTATTGACACTGAAGTATACACTTAAAAATTAAAATTATTGAAATGTTAAGTTTTATGTTATGTATCTTTTATGGCAATAAGAAGAAAGTTTAACAAAATACCTCTACTGAGGTTTTTACTTTCTTTTCAGGTTCTCTGAGTTGTGAAATCCGGTTACTTCCCAAGTCCCCTTTCTCCAAGGACATTTTTAAAGGTTGCTCTCCCTCTCTACATCACTGCAGAAAACAACAAATAACTCTTGTGCAGATGCACAGACATGATATAAATTAAAAGAGAAGCATACTTTTAGATATTCCTGGATTTTTTAGTAGAAAAAATGAATAGAATTATTTAGAACCATTTATAGTTGATAAAGACTTTATACTTAAAAGTCTGATCTTTGAACAAATGCAAAAAGAAAAATCACTAGCAAGATAATGAATCATGGCCTGTATATTTTCAAGAGTGTCACTCTTATACAAAATATGTTTGAATACAAGGAAATATGCCATTGTTCTGTGATTTTTCTATAAGAGTATACAATAATACTCACAAAGAAGATGATATATTTGAATTATGTAGTCCTATAAAGTGGTGGCCTAATGTAGACCGAAACAAGTTCTAACAAAAGATGTGGAGGAGAGCTAAAATGTTTCACATTTGAGAAATATATGAAAGGTATAAGTTTGAATAAATAGCAAATGTTAAGAATAGTCCAATTCACAATAATGGGCAATAAAAAATGAATACATGGAAAAATTAATATCATGTGATTACACGTAAATCAAGATGAGAATCAGCATTTGGGATAAGAAATGTGTAAGGATTGTATAATTTTGATTTTGGGATAAGAAATGTGTAAGGATTGTATAATTTTGATTGTGGAATAACATGACATGTTCTACTCTCCATTCTTGTCTAATTCCATGTGATGCTTTCACTTCAGCCCCACCAAATTTGTTTCAGTACATCTAATACACTCTTTCTCTCCTGTAATTCATGGCAGTAAATCAAAAATTTTCATATTGAATGGCTTTTTCAGAGGAAAAAGTAACGAAATCTTTTAAGTAACTTTCTAAATCTGAAATGTATTAATTGTGATGTCATGACTACAGCTAATTTTCAAAAAGTTATGGTTATGTTCCACAAGGACTACATTAGGTAAGTTAAACATTCTGTTAGCAAGATAATGTATCATGGCCTGTATATTTTCAAGTGATATGCCCATTATTGTTTCAGTGTGTTGAATGTAGTATACATATCTTATGTTTTTATGGATACTTTTTTTTTCTATTAAAATTTCAATGCCTATGTCTGGGAGGAAAGGGGTCTAAGTTGTTTGTTTCAAACATAAAATAAATCTAAAACACCTGATCCTGATTTTATTGTAGATGTGAATCTAAATGCACTTGTCTTTACAAGACAATTCACAAGTATGATGATTTGCACAAACAGCTCAAATGGAGTATGATAATGAATATACTAACAATTGAACTAGTGACCCAATGATTCTTAGTTTGGTTTCCATTATGAAGTATCATCAAATGGTATTATTTAGTTATTGATTGAATCACATTATGTTCAACAAAAGCACAGTAACCACTATGAAAAACCAATAAGGATGTTCTGAAACAAGTACTTTGTGAAACATAATTAAGAGGTGTAATATGTGTGGGAAAACAAGAATGCTTTATCTTGTTACTGGGATTCTTATAAATCCAGTTAAAATATTGATAACAATATGCCCACGAAGAAAGCAGAAACCATAAATACAGAGAACAAACTGATGGTTGCCAGAGGGAAGAGGGGTGGGGGAATGGGCAAAATGGGTGAAAGGGAGTGGGAGATACTGGCTTTTAGTTAAGGGGGGAGTGAACAAATCATTAGGAATAAAAGGTACCGCATAGGAAATATAGTCAATGGTATTTTAATAGTGTTGCATGGTGGAGCTCCTGGGTGTCTCAGTGGGTTAAGCATCTTCAGCTTAATCTTCAGGTCATGATCTCCAGGTACTCGGATCAAACCCCGAGGCCGGTTCCCTTCTCAGCTGGGAATCTGCTTCTTCCTCTCCCTCTCCCTCTCTCTCTGCCCCACCACCGACTCGTGCTCTCTCACTCTCTCAAATAAATACATAAAATCTTTAAAAAAAAACAGTGTTGCATGGTGACAGATGGAGTTACACTTGTGGTGAGGGTACCATAACATACAGAGTTAATGAATCACTCTGTTGTATACCTGAAACTAATGTAACATTATGTGTCCACTACATTTAAAAAAAAACGCAAGAGCAACAGTAGGAAATTTATCTAATTAAACAAAACATATCGATGACTTCTAATATTGAAAAACAATAGCACGGCCTTTGTGCAGGATATTAGATGCCCTTTTTACAACAGGGTAGAAATATTGACAAATGTGTACAAATATATACTTAGCTTCTATGTATTATATATTCAAAAAAGATTTTTCTTTGCTAAACTAAAAATTATTTTGTGAGTTTTGATGATGACTAGAAAAGATAAATAATACCAGTATGCCGATCCATCTTCAATCCATTCAAAGAGAATTGTAGAGATTAAAAATAACTATGCAGGGGCGCCTGGGTGGCTCAGTTGTTAAGCGTCTGCCTTCGGCTCAGGTCATGGTCCCAGGGTCCTGGGATCGAGCCCCGCATCGGGCTCCCTGCTCCGCGGGAAGCCTGCTTCTCCCTCTCCTGCTCCCCCTGCTTGTGTTCGCTCTCTGGCTGTGTCTCTCTCTGTCAAATAAATAAATAAAATCTTAAAAAAAATAACTATGCAATTTTGATTTGGTATTGAAGTAAATTTTGAAAACTTTAATATGAATAACTGCTTTGTATAATTTTTCAACAACCAAACACACAAAAAAATGGGTAGGAGCGACAAGACTTGGCATTTCCATTCTAAGTTTAACTGTATTAGGACAAAATGAGACAAAAGGCTATGATTTTCTTTGTTTTAAGTAAGGGTATGAAAAATATTTCTTCACAAAACTGGAAATGTCAGAAAAGACTACATCTGTGACTATAAAATCTTTATCAAGAGAACACAATGGAAATGTTTTTCAATATCTTTAATAGCCCTTAATTAACAGTCATAACATCATATTTGTATGTAGAAAGAGAAATTTTTCAAAATAAATTTGAATATTTAGTACAAGGTAATAGGTCTTTAATGATAATAACTGGCAAATGCACAGCCTTGGAATGTGTTATGCCTCTGCTCCTAGTGATTAATTTAACCTTAATCCTTAAGAAGGACTAAATCCATAATTCCTCACTGTATAGTTCATCTCCCATATCAAATCATTTCTGCTATTTTTGGATATTTATAGTTCTTTGATGGGAATTTTTAATTTACTCCAGATAAAGCATAGGAAAAACTCAGGGCACCTGGGTGGCTCAGTCGGTTAAGCATCTGACTTTGGCTTAGGTCATCATTTCAGGGACCTGGGATCTAGTCCCGCATCTGCCTCCCTAATCAGCTGAGAGTCTGCTTGTCCCTCTGCATCCCTCTCCCCATTCATGCTCTCTCTCCCAAATAAATATATAAAATCTTAAAAAAAAAAAAAGAAAGAATAAGAAAAACTTAACTGTTGGTATATGTAACCTGATTGACAACTTCAGCCATTTACTGTGGAACAAGTAATTTGTGCTAAGGTGGAAAACTACAAATCTTGCCATTTCTTACAGTGTTATTAAAAAAAAAACAGTATTTTTAAAAATGATGATTTTATTTCAGTTATTAACATTTCTGAGTATTCAAGATGTAATTTAAATTATATTTGGTGGGCTAATGTGTAGCAATGTTGGTAATTTGAAAACTTTCCTCTATGATAACATGTCTATTCTCCTTCTGGGAGGATGAATGGCTATATGAGGAAACACCAGTGTGTTTATGTGCTCAATCTTATATCTTAAAATATTTCTTTGAAATACCTTAAAATATTTACTTGAAATGGCAATATTTGACCCATTAATTTGATGTTTGAGATAGATTTTAACTCTATATGTATATCTGAAATGTGTGATAAATTTTATTTACAAACAAAGTGAAAATTTTGTGTCTTCAATATTTTAAAAATCAGGATTAACTGGATGCATCAGGACCTTACATAATTCATAGAAGACTATGCATCACCAGTATTATTTTCTTAGAAGTCCTTGACTTCTAGGAAGTTGACTGGCTCAGGGATTTATTGGCCCTCTAATAATGTCAGACCAATTTCTGACATTCACTTAGAGGGGAAGTTGCTCAGAAAAAGATGCTTTCTGAGATTTGAACATTATGACTTTCTCTAATGCACTCCCACTCTTTTACCTAAGTATTTTCTCTGTATTATTTCAGAGATGAAATTAGTGTTAATGTCAAGAGTTCATAACTGAAGTGCCATTGTTATTCAGTGTTTATATTATACCTAAAACAATGATGAAAGATTAACTAAAGGTCAAGGCATAGTAGTTTGGAAAACATACACACACGTACACACCTGGCAGTTAAAGTTAGAAGCACATAATAAGTGGCAAAATTCCTTCTTCCTGATGAAGTATATACTGCAACTGAATGTAAAAATCAAAAACAATAGTGACAGAAATTAATTTTGTTTATATCATGAGGATTTATAGCAAACACAGCACCAGGAAAGTTCATAGAGTCACAAAAACTGAAAACACAAAAGACTTTTTAAAGCCCAAGTTCATCTCATACCCAGGGAAAGCTTGTTTAGAGCAAGAATGATGGATGGTTCTTGTTCTCAATCTTCTCTAGTTTAGAATATTTTGAGAAGCAAGGCTTTTGTTCTTCCTCATTTCAATTCATTACAATCTCAACCTAACACATCACTTTCATCACAAACATGTTCCATGTGTGTCTCAGGGCTCTACAAAAAAAAAATTGCCCTCCTTCAAGCATAGTCAGTCTTGTCTTTTTGTGGCATGTGCCTTTGCATAGCTTTTCATACAGTTGACATGGCCTCCCCATATTTTCCATAGCAGGTCCTCCAATTTTTCTAGATCATCACTCAGGCCATCACTTTCATGAAGCCTTTCCTCATCTCGATTTTTATCATTTTATTTTTAATTTTAACTATTATTTAATCTAATTTTAGAAATAGAAAAGTTGCAAAATGGTAAAAAAAAAAAACTTCCTTTATATCTTTGTCCCCCATTTTCTCCAGTCATAATGTTTTGATTAGCCATAGTACAATTATCAAAAGTAGGAAATTAATATCATTACAATACTATTTAAAAACAGCAGATTATTCAATTGTTGCTAGTTTTTTCCACTATTGTCCTTGTCTTGAATGCCAGTAGCTAGATATATGACACTGGAATTTTGAAGGACATCATGAAGGAAGTGAGTACAGATAGAAAATAAGATATCGAAATACTAAATACTGGGGTGATGGGTATTAAGGAGAGCACCTGTTATGATGGGATGCTATATATAAGTGATGAATCACTAAATTCAACTCCTAAAATCAATATTATATGATATGTTAACTAACTAGAATTTAAATACAAACCTGATAAAAAAAAAAAGAAAAAATAAACACTAACGACGACTACTGGAGCATCCATCATTTAGAAACTGGGAAGATGGAAATTCTCCAGAGACAGAAAAGAGACAGCACTCTCATGAGTGCTGGTGTTAACATATCAGATATACAGAGAAATATTGATGATTCAGGAAAGGACTATTAATTGAAAGAGGTCCCTAAATAGGATATGTGGTATTTGATCTTATTTATACAAAGTATAACTAGAATGTTTAATTTTTTTAAAAGAAGAAAAAGTTGTGTTTAAGGGTACAGACCCAAAAATGTCAGTAAATAATAGTTTTAGTAATGTGAACATAGAAATTCTCTTCTGTTAGCTTTTATGTTTTCACAGCAAAATAAAAAAATAAGATTATCAACTGAGAGTACTGGGAAGGAGGTTGTGAAAATAAAGATATTTAATACAAGCAATTTTAATGATCACACTCTAATCTCAGAGGCTTAATAAAGGGAAAGGGCTTTTTTTTTTTTTTTTTTTTTACCGGTTGTCTGGATAGTCTTGTTTAAACTAATCTACTGGGTGGATCTCTTCCAAATGGCTCTTGGATCTAGCTGCCTAATACTTAGCTCCATAGACTTCAACAGGAGGCTTCATCTAGATTGTAGGAAGAGTCCACAGAGAGAGTGTAGAGAAGGAATTTAAGTTCTTAACTGCCTTAATCCTCAAGGGATTCATAATCCTAATCACATTTCATTGTCAAGAATGAGTCATTTGGAATGTCTCCACTGGACTGTGACAAAGCCAAGCAATATAGTTTAGGTCTATAACCTAGACCTATGGGAAATGGCTTTTGTGAGCAAGTAGCTTATCTCTGCTAGGATAGAGTTGAAGGGTTGAGGAGAAAAAAAAAAAGTGTAATATACAAATTTAAGTCATTAGGAAAATAAAACTGCTGAGCAGAACTAAAGTCTTCCTTGAGATTTATAGTTTTAAAATGAAATTTTTTAATACAGTTTAATGTTAGTTCTTAAAATTATGTTTCATGGTTTTGAAGTTAGAGTAGCAGTATGATTGCAATATTTTGGCCTTGGGGGAATAGGAAGAGAGTTGGATGTGATCATATTAGAGTTTTGCTTCAAAGTTTCTAGTGATGGAGGAAAAAAAATTGAAGGAATATGTAAAGGACTGATTATAAAAGTGATTATGGAATTCAAGGAAAGAATGTAAGAATAGAATCTGTGACAACAAAAATATTGTAGAGTTGACAGATTGATGGTACCACTGTGATTAAAAAAAAAAAAAGTTTGAAATAGAGACCAGAGGCAATGAGATAGAAATGCACTTGTGGTCAAGTAGTGATTATAATTAGACAATGAGAAGGGGTTCAAGGAGAGGATCATCAGAAGTGAAGATATTGGAAATTTTTCTACAAGAATATTGAAACAGTATGAATTATGACAGGAGAAATAGAGTGGTAGTGATATGGGGGGTCAAAATCTTCAAGTTATGAAGAGGAATAGACTGGGGACTGGAGATAACCCTGATTTTCAAAGGAGTTTGGAGTTTTATACACTAGAGGGGGTCATCCAGGAGTGACAAAAATGGTGCGGAAGATGCCTATTCCACTCCTAAGTAGTGATATGCTTGAGGGGAAAAACAGCTACCATCAGAGACTGCAAGGAAAGCCCAGTCTCAGGGCATAGTAACAATTTTGTTTACAAGATGGTGAAGGTACACTGTAAATAAGAAATTTTCTGATGAAAAAGCATGAAGTTCAATGGACAAATGAAAGATTCATTATTGCCCAGAGGAGTTAAATTGGGTCAGATGAAGGGATTTGCAGAGTTATTTCAGGATGAGAGCCTTGTTGATGAGGGATGGATATTAGGGAGGTAATTAATTCTAGCAGCTTTAATCAGTTGATTGTTATTTTATTATTTTTTTTTTTACTAACTATCCCTGGAGCACAAACCCTTTCGTTAGACAATGGTTTAACCTCACAAAGCTACACACATAGTCAAACACACACACACACACACACACACACACACACACACACGAAGAAACAAAGGAGATATGCCCTGAGATATAAATTACATGTTTAATACTTGAGAGACCAGAATGTAAGTCAATAAAAATACCAAGTGCATCATAAAGGCCAAAATATTTTAATAATCAACAGGAAGAAATTTAATTTATATAAGTATTACAGGATCTTTGTGTGTGTGTGTTTTTATTTTTGTCAATGGTCTTATTGTGAAGGAGGATAAATTATTATCTAAAACCAAGTGACTCCTTTTCTTGTGATTATAATCATCAGTATTTGGAAATACTAAGGGATCTTCACAGTGATTCAAAACTTAGGAAATTATCATAGTCCTGTTAAATTTACTAACTGCTATCATAGCCAAGAGGAGACAACTATGGTTCAAATAAATGAAGGACTGGTATCACGGATATACAACCAGGGCTTTAATTAATGTTTGTGCTACTTGATCTTTACTAATTGAGATGATGAAATATTGTGTGGTAATTAGATAGAATATGAATAAAAATATATACATGTTTTGACACGATTTAAATGTGTTGTAGGTTTTATGGTTGTAATCATGGCCTGTTCTCTTTCCAGGTATAATTGGTTGTGGTAAAATGTTTGTTTAAAATGCAAGTGGTTCCAACTTGATTGATATAGTAAGGAACTGTTTGGCTGCTGGGCTATGAGCAAGCATTAGTAACAGGTTACTCGTGGGACAAAGTATAGAATTGCAAGCAAACAACTCTCCAACTGTCTCTTATCCCCCTTCATCAACATGAGAAGTAAAGTGTTCCAGACAGTGCAGCTGCAGGAGGGTGGAACCTCTGTCAATGACATCATTTTGTCTTTGCATGAAGGCCATTTTCTTTCAAGAAATTTTGGGACAGCATCAGTCTTTATATGAAAGAAAAATAAGCATTTATAATGTAAGGCACTGAGATTTTGAGCTCATCTCTTATTGAAGCATAACTATAGTGTTTTGACTTTTACAGAAGTAAAAATCAATTGCATGAGCTTCATGTATAAAATGTTTCACCATAGGCTTATTTGGAAGTTTTTAATATTTGTTTATTAATTTTATCTTGAATGTGTATGAGGTGCTCTGTATCAGAGGTGTTCTGTCATTCTTAATAAAAACATCACAATAAATATTAAGCATTTCCCCATCCTGCCCTTCTTAGCTCTAGTCCTTACTCTTAAATAAGCACTAAATGAGAACAAGATCAGTCATCCTGTGCAAATCACTGGACATCTTATAGGTGAGGAATGAGGAAAATTATTTTATTTTGTTTATAAAGAAAAAGAAGCAGCTGTCCCTCTCCCTTCCTGAAAATCTACTCCTCACTCCAGCTCCTTGGTAGAAAAATAAAATCTCACCAGAAGCCAGATAGCCTCTAGTTCCCCTGCTTTCATCACCTAGCAGGGTCTCTAACTTCCCTGACTTCATTCCTCCTTGAAATACAAATACCCAGAAGGATAGCAGTTCCACTCTTCCTGGCACTTTGGAAGTTTAACCTAGGTGCCTCCTCTGAGATGTAACCATGGTCCCTCTCCTAGAGATAAGAGAAGTTTTATTATCCTTTTGGATAAAAGCAATTAACTAGACAAATGGCTACAGAGAGAATTCTCATGGTTTGTGAAGTATCTTAGGAGGTTGGGGCTTTTTACAGAAAACACAGAAATCCAGGAATTTTTTTTATTTCCTCATACTTATTAATGCAGCAAAGAGTGTTATCTCCTTTTTTATTGCCTGTTAACAGATTGCTACAATTAATTTTAGGGTCCAAATTGACTTTTATAGTTGCTTCTGATAAAGTTGACAAATACGTTTTTACTAAGATGAAGTTAATAATTTTGTGCTCCAGAGGAAAGCAAACACTACCAAGGAATTGCTTCTAAATTTTCAAAGAATAACTTCTGGTTTTTGAATTGATATTAGTATACATAGCTAACACATTTCAGACATGAACTTTGGGGCAGGTGCTGTTGTAAATGTTATATTAACTCCTTTATTTCCCACAACCCAATAAGGTAAGTACGGTTAACAGCCTTATTTTACATGTAAGGAAACTGAGGTACAGAGAAGTCAAGAAATTTTCCCAAGGACACACAGCAGGTAATGTAGTTGCAATCTGATCCTAAGTCTAAATCTAAGACTCCATTCTCTTAATTATCATACTCAACCACTCTTATTATAGTGTGGTAGTGTGCACCACTGATTCTCTCCCATGGCCATCCAACGCACAAGGTTTCATTGAAATGAAATGGATATTAATAGATTAGTTCAGTTAACAACAATTTTGAGAGTGGCAAATAAAAACAATTATATAAAGGTATAATAGTTGCAAAATAAACTTAATGAATGGATTCAAGAGCAAGACGAATACAGGGTGAAAAAAATAAATCAGTGAGTTAGAATATAGGCCTAGGAATTCAATCAGAAAGCATTAAGAGTCCACAAAGAGAAGATGTTAATGTAAAGTAAGGTGACTATGGAGGATAGAAATAAAAGTATTCATTTACATGTAAAACAAGTTCAGAACAAAAGAAAAATAAAATATATGCTCAGGCACATATATTTGAAAAAAATCATGACATGTTATTGCCAGAAAAGGAGAAAGGTATAAGTCTTCATATTGAAAAGGTTGAAGACATGCCAATGAGTGTAGATAAGAAAAAAATTCATGGCTAAAAATAATAGAAGCCAAATTAGAAAATATAAAAAATATACATATATATCAAAGGCAAGGAGTAAAAACTACAAATAATAAGAATTATATGACACTTCTCAGCAAGAACACTGAATATACAAGGATCATGGAATAATATTTCCAAAATGTCAAAGGAAAATAACTTAAGCCTAGACTTTTATATCCAGTAAAATCAGAATTTACATAGGAGGAAAAGATGAATATAGTGAGTATTAAGGATCTAGAAATTTAACCAAAGAATCTTTTTTGAAAATACACTTCAAGAAAATATCTTAAGAGGGAAAAAATGAATAAGGATATTATAAAATACAGGTAGTGAGGGTGACTAAGTAGCTAATCAAATTTGCTATTATATGAATAAGCAGTCATAAAAAATAATATAGGTGTATTAATGTTATTCAGAGAAACAGAACCAATAGGATATATATTACATATTAATATATATTACATATTAAATAGGATATATATTATATATATATTAGATGATAGATGAAAGAGAAAGATAGATTATATAAAATAAGGTATTGGCTCGCATGATTATAGAAATTGATGTTCAGCTCAAGTCACCAGGCAGAGCAAGTGAATTGTCCCTTTTTGTTCTATTAGGTCATCAGTGGATTGGATGACGACGACCCACATTGAGGTCTACAATTTTAATAAATTCTGTTCTTGGAATACCCTCCTTCACAGACACATCAAAAAATAAATTTATACAGACTTCAGGGCATCCCATGATCCAGTCAACTTGACACATAAAATTCACTATCATAATAAATACAAAAATACTGAAGATAGATTTTATGTGATAACAGCATAATGAGTTTGGGGTTTGTCTCAGCCCATTTGGGCTGTGATAACAAAATGCCACAGTCTTGGTGGTTTAAACGAAAGTTATTGCTCACAGTGCTGGACGCTGGGAAGTCCAAGACTTAGGTGCTAGCAGATTTAGTGTCTGGTGAGATCCCTCTTCCTGGTATGCAGACAGCCACTTTCCTTCTGTATCCTCTTATGACGGAAGGAGAGGGGGCTCTGCTCTCTCCCCTCTTCTTATAAGGACACTAATCCCATCATGAGGTCTCTACTCTCATAACCTCATCTAAACCTTCCTAAGAAACCCATTTCCAAATATCATCACTGGGGATGAGGGGTTCAACATACGACTTTTGGGTGGGTCACAAACATTTGGTTCATAACAAGGTTAGAGTCGGTATAGGGAGGGAAGAATATGATCACATAACATGCTTATGGAGCAAATGTAAATTAATATAGGATAATTACAAATTAACTTTAATTCCTATTTAAAAAAATTAAGAAGTAAATTAAACATCAATATGTATATAAAAATAAATATATAATGCCAACTTAATCACCATCTCAAGAATAAAATTTAAATATATTGATATGAAACAAGCAAATAAAAAACTGAGAAAGACACAAAAATAAATTACAGCAATACTTTTAATAATAATAGTGATAGAAAACATGACTTCAGATGGATGAAATCTCTGACCAAAGTATTCAATATAATAAATGTAAATGTTTTAAACTCATTGTTAAAAAAAGAGAGACTCAAAGCTTGGGATGTATCAAACAAGACCCAATAATAGGATTTCCATAAGAGACTAATTTAAAAACAAAGGATTCATAAATTATGGAAAATGTATCAGGTAAATATTATGGCAAAAATGCTGTGGTGGAATTTTAAATTAAAAAAATCTAGACTCTAAAAAAAGCCCCCAAAATGGGCAAAAAGAGACCCTATTTACCATCAATAGGAAAAATAAGTTAAGAAGGTATAATCACCATGAAAATAAATATACCAAATAAGATATCTTCCAAATATATCAAGCAACAATTGAACAATCATAGTGAGAAGCAGAAAGATGTAACTGCAAATTTTAGCATAGCACTCTCAGTAGGAAATATAGGAAGCAGGCAAAACCAAGCAATTAAAAAGATTTGAAAAATAGGAGTAATTTGAAGTTCTTCTCTAAGTCTGTCTGTGGTATGTCTGTGTGTGTGTAGTCTTTTCAATAAGAAATAATCATGACAGATTTTTCTACCAATAACATTGCTCCTAAGCGAAGTTCATCTAAAGTGTTACCTTCTTATAACTAGGGAACTCTTAATGATTTACATATGTGAGATCTTAAGAAACAGTGGTGATATTTTTACTTTCAAGTCAATCTAATTAATCACAATGAAAGAAATCAGGTAAAGGCTTTGAAGCAAAGGACATGTATTATGTACCTAAGACAACCAAAGTAACAAGAAAGAACGTCAAAATACTTGAGAATGATATACAGCTCCTCCTAATCTGATGATTAATTCTTTAATGTATCTGGTCCTGAAATGCCTGAGTATAAAATTATATATTTTTATTTAAAGAGTTAATTTTGTTAGAGTGTTTCAAACTCTCTCAAATAAAAAGATATATAAAAATAACAACTGGCAATATAAATTTTAATCTCAAGGGATTTGGGTACATTTTATCCCTCCACAAAATATAAATAAAGATTTTACTTTTAGCATAAAAAATGTGGCTTGGCATCTGTAGTTTTAAAAACTGTCATTGTTTATAAGTATGACAATAGAGAGGACCCATGTTTCTTCCTTATTTTTGACTTCTTTTTGACTTGGCTCCAGTTAACCTTTGCAACTTGTTCAATGAGAAACTCCAGTGAACTGTATCACCATACACAATTAATGGTTGAGAGGTCTATAATAAATGAAAATGCCATCACTACTTAGCAATTAGCTTATGGATCATCTCCAACCACTTAGAACCTCTTCCGTCTGCCCCATTTAAACATGCTGGGTGATTTACATTATACTTAAAGCGAGCAGCAATATTCAATTACCAGTGGGTTCATTGTGTGGAATTGTCACCATTATGATTAACAGCCCTTATGAAAAACAATTAATTTGGTGTCTTGTTGCTAGGTCAACTATAAAAGCTAATTCCCTTGAGGAAAAAATTATGTTTATGAGTTACATACCCTTTTATAATGCTTTGATCTAAATTAAAATGATCCCTTTAAGGAGAAGTTGCAGAACTTAAATGTGAAAATGTATCTTCAACATTAAGTTAGGGGGAAGAAAAACTTAGTCATTTATTTTTCTTGATAAAAGAACATAGTGACAGGTAAAAGGAAATAAAACTTCAATTTACACAGAAATTAGGTATATTCTCTCATATTTTAAATTTATCTTTGGGAACTCAATTACTCACATTCAAAGGAGGAATGGCAACTAAACAAAGGTATTTGACTTCTTATAAAAGAGTTCAAGTACCAAGGAGATATGTTTCATTTCAAATGCAGTACAAAAAAAAAAAAACCAAAAAAAACAAATAACGATTTCATCTGACTAAACCACTGAGTTAAAAAGAAAACAAGAAACAAAACAACCAGCCTTTTTCAGCAAATGTTTTCAATAGGTAATATAAAAGAACTGTTCTTGACTTCTTTATAATCTCTTGGATGAGCTGAGAGAAAACACCACTGTGTTCTTCAAAAAAATCACTGTTAGTATTTACACTCTTCCCTGAAAGATGTAGGATTTAATACCATTCTGTTCTATGAAGCCCTTGGAATAAAGCCAATGAATCATATGGATTTATAGTGGTTGCATTTGTTATATTTATATGTGTACTTATTTTATTTGAAGGCAATTATATATACATGCAATCTCAATGGGTCTATTTGGGCAATGTCTTAACCTCCTTTCTAGTGTTATTTTCCAAAATTATTGTCTAATCTTGTTACTTAACCCTTTATGGTATATCTCCATCATGACTAATTTTTTTCTTTTTCCATTAATTAAATTCTTTATTTGGGTCCTTACAAAAGTTTTATACATTGTGAATTGTTATTGGTCTGGGTTTCTTATGTATCTTAACAAAAAAAGAAAGGAAATTTAAAAATTCATAAAACTACCAAATTGGAAGGAAAGTTGAAGGACATTGGCTTTATGCATTACATAAGTGACTATCTAATACCACTTTGGGGAAATTTTGTGATGTAATTTAACATGGCAATTTGTTGTCTGTCTTGAACTTATTGAGCAATCTAATCATGAACAAGCCAGTCTTCACCATATATATATAAGTGTATATTTTGCCTTTCCACATTGCATTGTAATTATATCTATGAATGACTCTGCATTCCATTAGGAGAACTTAAGTAATTGTTTTTATTTATTTATTTATTTGTTTGTTTGTTTGTTTGTTTCAAGTTTTTGTTTAAAATCTAGTTAGTTAACAGATGGTATAATCTTGGTTTCAGGAGTAGAATTTAGTGATTCATCACTTACATATAGTGCTCATCACAAGTGCCCTCCTAAATACCCATCACCCATTTAGCTCATTCCCCACCCCCATCTTCTCCATCAACCCTCAGCTTGTTCTCTATAGTTGAGTCTCTTATGGTTTGCCTCCCTTGCTTTTTTTTCCTTCCCCTATGTTCATCTGTTTTGTTTCTTGAATTCCACATATGAGTGAATCATATGGCACAAAGCTGTAGCCAACAAGACAGTATGGTATCGGCACAAATACACACACACACACACACACACACACAGATCAATGGAACAGAATAGAAAACCCAGAAATGGACCAACTCTATGGTCAATTAATCTTTGACAAAGCAGGAAAGAATATGCAATGGAAAAAAGACAGTCTCTTCAATAAATGGTGTTGGGAAACCTGGACAGCAACATGCAGAAGAATGAAACTGGATCATTTTCTTATACCATCTACAAAAATAAACTCAAAATGGATGAAAGACCCAAATGTGAGACAGGAAACCATCAAAATCCTAGAGGAGAAAACAGGCAAGCAACCTCTATGACATTGGCCATAGCAACTTCTTAATAAACTCATCTCCAGAGGCAAGGGAAACAAATGTAAAAATGAACTATTGGGACCTACCTCATAAAGATAAAAAGCTTCTGGGGGCGTCTGGCTAGCTCAGTGGGTTAAGCATCTGCCTTTGGCTCAGGTCATGATCCCAGGGTCCTGGGACTGAGCCCGGGGTCGTGTCAGGCTCCCTGTTGAGTGGGGAGTCTACTTCTCCCTCTCCCTCTGCTCCTCCCCACCATTTGTGCTCTCTCTCACTCACTCTCTCTCCCTCTCTCTCAAATAAATACATAAATAAATAAATAAATAAATAAATAAATAAATAAAATCTTAAAAAAAAAAGATGAAAAGCTTCTGCACAGTAAAGGAAAAAAAATCAACAAAACTAAAAAGCAACCTATGGAATGGAAGTTATTTGGGAGTGATTGTTTTACCAGTTTTACAAAGAAAGATGTTTTGGGGTGGAATAAGAGGCTCAAAATGAGTGACAAAAAATAATGCAGGGGAAAGTTAAGGTTCAGTGTTTTGATGAATTGAGTATATAAAACTAAGACAAGGATTATAAGCTTAGGTGATTTGTGAACTCTTTAAAGATGCTGAATGCAGCTTCCTTTCTGTCATTATATACATTCAGACATTTATAGCAAGTATTATATTTGTTTGAAGAGAATTTGCTAATTGTGGCAATTAATTAAAAAGACAAAAATGAGTGTCAGAGAATATCATTCTGTAGCATTCATTAGAAATTCTAATGTACATGATTGCCAGATTGCATTAGAATTTTGTGTGTCACACCAAAGATAGAATACACTGAAGTGCAAGGCCATTTATGAGGCTTTTTTTTTGTTGTTCTATTTATTTTGTCATTTATGTTGATTATTTTTTTCTTTCCCATGCTGATTCTTAGTGTCAATATCGTATAACATCTCAGGAGAATATTTTACATAAGAAAATATAAATAAATATAGAAACGTGTACTTTAGTTGGAGGTGCCCTATACTACCTATAGTTCTCAAATTCCTGTCTGAACTCAAACAAATGGTTGAATTCCGTAGAAGGTGAGTAAAAGGTTCATTTTATTCCATTTGGGTGGGGAAAAAAATTCAGAGGTCTAAAATGTCTGAATGTTTAAATGTATACATTTAATGTATAAATAAGAAGCTCCTCCTTTGGCTACAAATTAATACTAAATGTTCCTCTGCCCCCTTGAGACTCATTCATTCTTGATATTGATAGATTGTACTAAATCTTTAGTGAAAATTCAGTTCTCAGACAGAATACAGTGTGTCCAAGGAGACAAGTTCTGACTCTCTCTATACCACTGTCACCAGCCTTTAATGGTCTAAGGTTGAACTGATCGATCCACAAACAATAATCTAAAAAGTACCTGGTGCATCGCTTTAAAGGGGGTTTAAGAAGAAATGCTTCTTGAAGACACATGCTTCAAAAGAAAAACAATATGTTAGAGCAAAAGTCATTTCAGGATGTTAGCTTTCACTTGTTGAGCATGGACTGGAACATTGGGAAATTTGCAAGATTCCCATGTCCCATTTTAAATGACAATAAAATCATTTCTTCTTTTATCTACTTCCTCAAAAATTGTTTATTGAATGAACAAAACAAAGAAAATGTTTACTTTAATGGAAGGTGGGCAGTTTAATGGAATGCTAACAAGTAAAATACATGTTAATATCTCGTAAAAAGGTCTATGAAGAAATTAAATCAAAATAAAGTGATAGAGACAGAGATTATTGAAAATTATTTACATATGAAAGCTAAAAAAGCCACCTCTGAGAAGGTAGAGTTTGAGCCAGGAAATAAACGATGACAAGGCAGGGGTACCTGCGTGACTCAGTCAGTTGGGCATCTGCCTTAGCTCAGGTCATGATCTCAGGGTCCTGGGACTGAGACCCATGTGGGGCTCCATGCTCAGCGGGAGTGTGCTTCTCCCTCTCCCTTTGCCCCTCCCCCTGTTAGTTCTCTCTCTCTCTCTCTCACATAAATAAAATCTCAAAAAAAAATGACAAAGCATGAATCACTGGAAGAGCCAGGAAATAGTATCCAACTTACATAAGATAACTCTACTCAGAGGTGTGCGGATTATGACACACACATATACACAGACACGTTAGGTATCATTTATTGAGTGTCAGGTGGTTAGTCTTTACTTAAAAGTTTGTATCTTTCCTGCAATATTATCTCATATATGTTTTAAACAACTCTGAGAGGTATGTTTATTATTTCCATGAGCCAATTTCACAGAAGAGAAAACAGAGTTAAAAGAATTTAAATAACTGACCTTACACAAGTAAATGATTGAGATGACCACTGATCCTAGATCTGTCTAAAAACGAAAAGCCTCTCTTTCTCTTACCAAACAAGTTTCAAATAAGCATTGTATAAATTGTAAGTATTATAGGAAAGTAGTAAGGAAGAAGTTTAATGCAATTTATCCAAATATTTCTCTAAATCAAAGTATTTGTAAAACATTTCTCTTTTAGCTTTAAAAATTATAAATAGGAAACCATATATCAAACTAAGTATTAAACATTATTTTGTTATTGTTGTATGCCAATTCCCTGTTATATTTATAAATCCTAAAAATAATTTTTGATCTTTGCATTATATTTTAAGTATTTTTCCTGTTAAAAGAAAAAGGTTTTAAAAACAAACATAATACTAACAAGTAGCAGTGGCATTGATTATACATCCCTTTACATACAAAAAATTGTCAACTAATTTCTCAGCATTTATTAATTTAAAAACTATATGATTGTCACTTAATCATGAGGGCACACAGAAGTGGCATGCCCTCTGTTGTAAAATATACATTTACAAAACACCAATGTAGGTGGGTGAATACCAGTAGAGTGAACAGAATGTTTACAAAAAAGTACTGACTTTATAAATTTGACTATAGTTTAATTAATGAGATTGATACTGCCAAACATTCAATACATAATATCAAAAAAAAAGAAAAATATATAGCATCCTAAAGTACATACATTTCTTCTTTTCTTTTAAAGATTTTATTTATTCACTTGAGAGAGAGACAGACAGACAGACAGAGAGAGTATGAGCATGAGTAGGGGAGAGAGGCAGAGGCCGAAGCAGACTCCCTGCTGAGCTGGGATTCCCGACGTGGGGCTCCATCCCAGGACCCTGGGATCATGACCTGAGCTGAAGGCAGACGCTTAAACATCTGAGCCACCCAGGCTCTCCTAAAGTACATACATTTCTATATAGATAGAGAAGACAAAATAAAGTGAGTCCTATAGCTAAGTTTTGACTCTGTAGCAGTAATCTTCACAAAAACAGGCCTGCCCACTAGTATTTATTGATTTACAATTGCAAGATACACAAATGGATGTTATGGGATTATTCATTAACTGTTAAACCATCTTTATTTGCTTGGCAGAGATGGCAAAGACTATCTAGTCCACTTTCTTAACTTAAAGAAGATTGATTAAAAGATCTCACATAGGTGTATGTATCAGTCAATGATATTATGGATCTTGAGGTCCCTAAATTCATACTGGACAACTGTTTGCCTTTAAGGACCAAATAATTTAGTTAAACTCAATAAAATTATTTAATGTTATGCTTAAAATATTAAAAAATAATATGTATTTGCTTTTAAGCTTCAATATTTTGTGTGAATACTTTAAAATAGTTATTTTGCAACATCACACTATAATATAGGAAACACTAATAAGGCACCATTAATTTCAGATAGTTGGTCATTATATATTAAAGAAAAAGCATAATAAAATTAAATATAATTTTTTACAATGGAAAATAAAAAGAATGTTTACTCTGGGAATGTGAGGAGAATGAGAGGAGAATGCTCTGAAAGAGAGGCTTATACAAGGATGCTTATAAACTGTTAACAGTGAAATTGTGCCTGATTGAGGAGAGACTCCATACAGATAAAATATATACATCATGTATAATTTATAGAATTCTGTAATCTATGTTTTCTTTCTCTTGGAATTTTCAGAAAAAGAAAAGATTGACAATTTTCTTAATTTTGGATTTTACTGTAAAGGGTTAGGACCTGGATAGAGAATTCCCATGTGCTTTTGGGAAATTAGACATTATTATCTGAATAATATTTTTTTCTGTTGTCAAAACATATCCAAAGTTTTTGGTTTTTTATTAGAGTCAAATTATTTTCAATATCATCTAAGATGTGTTATTTCCAACAATGGACTTCTGGAATTTTATTATGGCTTAAGGCAACATTGTAGCACAGTTTATTGATTTTTACTGCATGCAGAACATACATTTACACTCTATTCATTAACCTTACAAAGATATTTGACTTAATGAAAACACTTGGAAATGTTTGTTGCTGCATTTGTTATCAACATATCATCCAATGGGAGGACTCACTAAACCCAAATGATTGCTTGAAATGAGGCAGAACATAAATTGTAATATTTTATTTCAGGAGCATAAATTACTTCATTTGCAAAGAAAATGTGTCCACATTATAGGATGTATCTGTATTAACCGTGTCTTTTATTTTCTGCATTGAGACTTTGACATCTGGGGTCTTGTTGACCTTGGAGGGACTACCCCTCCCAAGGTTAGCCAATTCCTCGAGATAGTAAACAACCCACCCATGAGAGTACTTTGCAAATCCAAACCAAACCAGAGTTCCATGCCCAGCTACCTCCTTTATCAGACTCTCACACTCTGGGCACAATCCACTAGCCCTAATCACCCCCAAGCAGCCAGAGGACAGTCCCTATACTCCAGAGGCCACTGAAATTATTCAAACTAGCCAATACTAAGCCTGCTTACCCTGCCTCACTCCTTCATTCCCATGGAAAACACAATATAGGCTCTTACCAAATTACTCCCCTTCCCCTGACTTCCTACTGACTTGATGCTTCCCATGTGACCCCTTAAGTCGTGGAGGGCCCTTTACTCTTGGGATCCATGAACAAAATAAACTGTATTTTCAACGACAATCACATCTCCTGATCTGTTGACCTTATCATACCTAAATAATAATAAAACCTGTATTAAAACAGTATTATGATTATGTTTTGGGGCTATAAAACTATATTACTATATTTTTAAATTTAAAGAGGTCCTGAGTTACTAAAGTTGTGCTGATATTGCTGTGTTTCGATAGAAATATTTAAGTAATTTTTGTTTGTTTGTTTCGGAATGTGAAAAAGCTAAGTGAAAGATACATGTTAAAACTGTTCATTTCTTGGGGCGCCTGGGTGGCTCAGTTGGTTAGGCGACTGCCTTCAGCTCAGGTCATGATCCTGGAGTCCCGGGATCGAGTCCCGCATCGGGCTCCCTGCTCAGCAGGGAGTCTGCTTCTCCCTCTGACCCTCCCCCTCTCATGCTCTCTCTCTCTCTCTCTCATTCTCTCTCTCAAATAAATAAATAAAATCTTTAAAATAAAAAAAAAACCTGTTCATTTCTTAAATTCTTAAATTCTACCCACGAGTGACTGACACTTATTTCACTTAGCATAATACTCTGTAGGTCCATTTAAGAAACAAAGCAAATGAGCTAAGGGGAGAAAGAGAAAGAGAGGCAAACCAAGAAACAGACCCTTAACTATAGAGAACAAACTGATGGTTACCAGAGGGGAGGTGGGTGGGGAGATGGATTAAACAGATGATGGGATCAAGGAGTGCACTTGTGATGAGCACCAGGTGTTGTATGGAAGTGATGAATCACTATACTGGACTCCGCTGAAACTAATATTACACTGTATGTTAACTAACTGGAATTTAAATAAAACTTAAAAAAAAAACCCAAAAACACGTTTACCTCAAATTAAGCTAAAATGGCCCAGTATACTACAATTTGAGGTCAAGAACCCAGATCCTATTAAATATATCACATACCATTGAGGATCTTGTTCCTTTAAGCTTAGTTTCGGAGGTTTTTTCCTCTATTTGTTTCACTTATCTGTAATTTTTGTCTTTGTTTATGTACCTTTCCTAAGTTTCCATCTGTTCTGTTACTTACTATCTGGTGGAAGTTCAAGAGAATGAGGATATCATTTCACCTAAAATCAATGCATACCAGAGAGAATTCAAAATGGAAATCTGGAATAAGGCATTGTATTCACAATCTCCAAATAGAACATATTCTTCTTGAACCTATTTCTGTAAATCATGGGGAAAAGAAAGAAAGAAAGAAAGAAAGAAAGAAAGAAAGAAAGAGAAAGAAGATAGACTATTTTTTCTTTGAGCTTGTTTAAAATATAAATTCGTTAAGGCACTTATCATTTACAATCAAGATTTAATTATCTACAAATTAATATTCTTTTTTCTGTTCCATAACATAAAGCAAAATCTCTTTTTCAAAATTTAATAATTTACCTTTAAGGATAGACCTTAACATTTATTGGAATGTTAATAGAATGCTTTAGAATTAGGAAAGTAATAATTATTCAATGTTTTGGCCTATTTGTTACAGAATCACAGTGGTTTTAAAATACCTTTCATGTGCACCTGGGTGGCTCAATTAGTTAAGAGCCTGCCTTCGCTCAAGTCATGATCCCAGGGTCCTGGGATCAAGCCCCACATCAGGCTGATTCTCCCTCTCCCACTCCCTCTGCTTGTGCTCTCTCAAATAAATAAATAAAATCTTTAAAAAGAATAAATAAAAATAAAACACCTTTCATAAGTCTATTGGTTCTTATTTGTTCAGAAAATAAGTAAACATTTCTTGACATTTGTTATTCTTACAAGAAAATTGAATCTTCCAGCTATTAAAGGGTGCATGAAAACATTAATTTGCCAAGTAAATGCAAATTTCCTAAGAAGGATATACTTAGGAGAAATAAAGTATAAATTTTATCATTTGATAATAGATGTGGAAGTTAAAAATCATAATTTTAGTATAAAAAATTAATAACAAAACAGAAGATTATTTATAAGCATAGTCCTAGTGGAATATTTTACAGCATCTTACACATGTAACTTTCCCTCACAACTCAGCCAAGAAATGTATCATTTAGCTGAAATAATTTACAGGCTAGTTACTCTTAGCAGGTCTTAGAAATACTCAATTTTTTCATAGGAAGTCATTTATGAAAGTGGCTAATAATCTCTTGCAAGGCTTCATTAATTCTGAACTTTCAAGGCAAATTTATGAGTTTGAATTTTAAGGAGCAGTACCTATGATTTCTAATTGTATTTTGTACAGAAACAACATTGTAATATTCATCTTTTCTTCTGTCCCACTAAGTATTTGTACTTCCGGTATTGATGAAGAAATTTATCTTTGTCTGGAACTACCTGGATGTTTCTATGCTTTCGAATAAAATGGCCCTAAGCACAGCAAGACATTAGTATTTATTATAATCATGTACTTTTAAAATCACCAACTTTTTGGTGGTTTTACTATGGCTTTTACTCTGACTGCTTTGGGAAATCACTTTGGGTTTTCACTATGAATTACAATATCTTCTCTTATAAAACAGTATATTCCTTTTCTTTTTTTTCTGTAAGTCAATATTTAACCCTAAGGTCACCCATAAAACTGAAGAATTCAAAGGCACAAGAGATCTCTAGAACCAACCTGGAAACTGCCCTCTTGCTCTAAAGCAGTCCCAAGTAAGGAACTGATATGTGTGGAATGTTTCAATGGTTGTTGTTTATTATAATATTCACTTAAATTTAACCCTGAACACTCTGGATACAGGTACCTTCAGGATAATAAGAGGAATGCCAAAAGATACTAAATTAGGAGAACACATTTGGTGTATCTTTTTTTTTTTTTTTAATTTATTCATTTGAGACAGAGAGATACAGAGAGAGAGAGAGTAGGAGCAGTGCGGAAAGGCAGAGGGAGAGGGAGAAGCAGACTCCCCGCTGAGCAGGGAGCCTGATGCGGGGCTCGATCCCAGGACCTGGAGATCATGACCTGAGTCAAAGGCAGACGCTTAACGGCTGAGCCACCCAGGTGCCCCGCATTTGGTGTATCTTAATGAAATACATATTTTACTCTGAAATTTTTTTTCAGTAAGCATTTAAATTTGCAAGTGATTTAAAAACATGACTGTTAGATTCCAGTTTCCCTTAAAACATGTAAAAAGCTTGCAAGTCATTATTTCTACTCACAACAAGAAAAAGAAAACTGAACAAATTGAAATACAATAACTTTCCTTAGATCCATTGGAGAATTGAGGTCACGGTGCAAGCTGCCACCTGAAAACTGGAGAGAAAGGTGAATTCAGGGAATACAGATCAGCTTACCTGAAGCAGAGGTTACTGGAGCCTCTGAACAGAGACTTTAATGAACTGCTGGAAGCTGCGTGTGGACCTGCTTAAGAGTGAAAAATTCCTGGTTGCCCAGCCGAAGATGGTGCCCTATACTTGAAGTTTTCATCCAAGAACTCTACCAAATTCTCCCAGTGAAGAGTAGGGGAAAGTCCTCTTTTGTTTTGCCAAGGAAAGGGGAGAAATAACCATTCTGCAGTATACCCACAGGAAAGGTAGCCATTTTGAAATAAATCTCAAGTGTCCTCCTTAACAAAGACCTACCCAGGAAGAGAAAAGAACTTACCAAAGTGTTATCCAACTTGGGGGAACGGAAATTACTCAACTCCAACCCCTCTAGCCTTCCTATCTCACCTAAGGAGTGGAATGAAAGCTAAGAAGCATTTATAAGACAGGGACATAGATACACTAAAAGACTGAAACCTAATCATGGGTTTACTGAATACTTCCCCTCCCTTAGTATCTTGGCAGTACATCAACAGGGCTCCTGTATAATAATAGGGGCACACAGCTCAAAGTGTTTAAAGGCTCATACTTTGTTTAAGAAGGTGTGCCTAAGGAAAACCAGAGACAACAGGAAGACAAGAAAGGATATTGAAGAAAATTGAAGCTCTGACATCTACAGGTCCAGCAAACAGTAAACATAGTTTACTAGTCAACTCCTAGTCAAACAAACATAAAACTTCACATTAAAAGACTATCTATCTCAGTCCTTATTACTTGATACATCATGTACAGTTTCAACAAAAAAAAATCACATCATGAAAAAAGGCAGAACATACACATCTACACATATATACACATAAATCCACATGAAAGCCACATACAATTGACTTTATTTTTTTTTAAGATTTTATTTATTTATTTGACAGAGAGAGAGAGCACAAGTAGTCAGAGAGGCAGGCAGAGGGAGAGGGAGAAGCAGGCTCCCCGCTGAGCAGAGAGCCCGACATGGGGCTCGATCCCAGGACCCTGAGATCATGCCCTGAGCTGAAGGCAGACGTCTAACCGACTGAGCCACCCAGGGGCCCCTACAATTGACTTTAAAGGGCACACTTTCTGATCTTGGGAATTATTTGAATATTTAATATCACTTTCCAGAAACATGGGAAAAATTAAAATAAGCAAAAAATCTGTGGGGATTACTACATTTTTTGTTTTTCACTTTTTTTTTTTTTACTTAACATATTTGAAGAATACTTGGCAGTTGTAAGTAATACATCATTTAATTTTATTTTGATACAAGTTATGCCAAATCTTTTTGGAATGGCACATCTATATAATTATTCAATGCTTTATAATTAATAATTTCTCTACCATCAGTATAACTATTATGATGGGCAGAAAAAAAATAAAAATAATCATCTTCAACACTGTCAAATGTACAAAAGCTATAATATCGCAGAGACATTTTCGATCTAAATTTCCATCTTACTGTTGCTTTTTGCTACAATATCCAGATATCCATCTTCCAGATAAACAATTTGAAACCTGGCAGACAAAACCAATAAATGTTTTGAAATACTTTTATTTTAATGTCATACAGTGAGCATTAATATTTTTCAGTTTAAGTTCATTGAAAAGAAAGTTTTGAAACCATTAAGGGAGATGAAAAAGCAAGCCAGTCAGGCTTACTTGTAGTAAGTAAGTATAGCCAAATAGTACATTGAAAAATATCTACTATCTACATTCAACAGAAACGCTGAATAATGGGCACTGTTTTATTCTCGTGCTTAGTTTCATGGATGATGAAATATTTAACAGATTGAGAATTTCTAGTCACATTTTGATTTGCCTCACAGTTAATTAGAGGCTACCACTAAATCAGAGTGTAAGGGAAAATAACAGTTTTTGTAGTTGTTTGGTTGATCTGTTTTATTGTGCTTTTCTAGGAAGGTCAGAAAGGTTTCTCAATTGCAAAGTACATTTTATAGAAAATAATGAAAGTCAACCACAAGTTTTCTAAGAATTTATCGAACATCTTTCTGTTGCCTATCATTATGTATTGTGTATAAAAAACTCAATTCTTTTCACTCTTCATCCCCTTATCAAGGTCATATTCCTGATATGTACATAGTCATGTCACAGATTATTATTTCAAGTATCTATACAGCTTTGATATTTTTGACATGCTTTAGTTATAGTTATCAAAATATTTCTTTGTGAATGATACATATGGGCTTTTAGGTGTCTTTGGGCATGCAGAAATTCTCTGCCCTCATGAAGTCATCTGTAACTTTCAAATTGCTTGTATACTTTTACAAAATTAAGTATGTCCTCCACAAAGACTTCATTGTCTGCGAGTCTCAGGTGGTCAGATTTGACCTTAGTGTGTCCCAATGAAGTACAATTGTACTTTGAGTGTACAAATGCATTTTTAGATAATGGGGATAAGTACACAGTGGTTTTAACCTCAATTCTGGAGTCAGGGAGACCTGAGTAAAATCCGAGATCTGCCATTTGAAAATTTATCTTTTGAAAATTCTTCAAACTTTTCAAAAGTTTTGAAAATATTTCTTTGCTTTACTTCATCTGAGACTTTATGTTTTGTAAAATATAAATAAAGATAATGCCTCATAGAAATGTAAAGAGAAGGGGCTGGTAAAATTTTTCCATAAAGGGCCAGATAGAAAATATTTTAGGCTTTGTGAGCCATAAGGTTTTTATTGCAATGACTCAGCTCTGCCATTGTTGCACAATAATGCTCAGGTAGGTACGGTTATGCTCCTGTTAAAGTGTATTTATAAAAATAGTCAGTGAACTAGATTTGTCCCATAGGACATAGTATGATAATCCTGTCTAGAAAAAGAAGTTGTTTAGAATTATGACACACACCTCCCACTTCCAAACATACACTCACTAAAAAACAAAAAAAAATACAAAAAAAAAAAAAAGAGAGAGTGAGAAAGGAAAAAAAAAGAAAAGAAAAGCTTAGAAAAGTAGACTATGTTATGGGGGATAGGGAAGAAACTACTGCAAGTGTCAAGAAATGCCATGAGAATAATCAAAGGCAAGAAAAAATTAGAAAAATCGGTTTGAAACACACATCACAGTAGTAATTGCTTTAACAATCAGAGCATATCTATTAAAAAAAATAAGCAAAAGATCTACTCAGTAGAAAAATCAGCAAATTATACCCACAGATGTTTAACAAAAAAAATGAGAAACAATGTTTCCCTTAAATATATGAGAAACTCTCATTTCATTCATTATAAGATTTTAGTTTGTCAAATTATCAGTTGGTTAGTATAAATCAGTTTAGTTTTAAACTAAAAAAATATATTTATCTAGGGGCGCCTGGGTGGCTCAGTTGGTTAAGCGACTGCCTTCGGCTCAGGTCATGATCCTGGAGTCCCTGGATCGAGTCCCGCATCGGGCTCCCTGCTTGGCGGGGAGTCTGCTTCTCCCTCTGACCCTCCCCCCTTCTCATGTGCTCTCTCTCTCTCTCATTCTCTCTGTCTCAAATAAATAAATAAAATCTTTAAAATATATATATATATATATATTTATCTATACATATAGTATAGAGATAATACATATGTACTATATGCAGTCAGTCAGTCTCATAAAATGCTAAAAGCCATAGGCCAGGCTATGGACAAATAGGCACTTTGATTTATTGTTGACTCAAAAATAAATTGGCACAAAACTCTGTGAGTGACAGTTGGGAATGTCTACCAATTACACTCCTAAGAATTTAGCTCACAGATACAGTAGATATGTGTAAAATAATGTATAGTTGAAACTTTGTGTAGTGATTTTTGCTATTGTTGTTTGTTTGGGAGGTTTTTTGCTAATAGCAAAAGTTTATAATACGAATGTATTCAATAAATTATGTTATATCAACACAGCAGAATGCAATCATCTTAAAAACTAAAAAAGCTTCCTATGGATTGATATGGATAAATTTATAATACAGAGTTAATTTCAAAAAGCAAGGTATAATTTAAAAGAACAAGAACTGTGTGTATAGAATATAATTTTTCTTAAGAAATAATAGAATATAATTCTTCTTAAAAAAAGAAAAATTATATATACTTTAAAAGTTTCTAAAGAGGGGCACCTGGGTGGCTCAGATGGTTAAGCGTCTGCCTTCGGCTCAGGTCATGATCCCAGGGTCCTGGGATCGAGCCCCATGTCTGGCTCCTGGCTTGGTGGGGAGCCTGCTTCTCCCTCTGCCCCTCCCCCTGCCCATGCTCTCTCTTTCTCTCTCTCTCGTGTGTCTCAAATGAATAAATAAAATCTTTAAAAAAAATTTTCTAAAAAGACATGTAATTGATAATAGGCAGTGATTACAAGATCAAGGGTGGGAGGAAGATATTACTCTTCACTGATTACCTTTAAATTCTTTTTTTTTTTTTTTAAGATTTTATTTGTTTATTTGACAGAGACACAGAGAGAGAGGCAACACAAGCAGGGGGAGTGGGAGAGGGAGAAGCAGGCTTCCCACTGAGCAGGGAGCCAGACGCGGGGCTGGATCCCAGAACCCTGGGACCATGACCTGAGCCAAAGGCAGACGCTTAATGACTGAGCCACCCAGGCGCCCCCCTTTTAATTCTTATTGAAATCAAATTATAGGCTGGGCATCAGGGGTGAGAGGGAGGCATTATTTTTCACGAATTAAAATTTAACATTTATTGAATTTAAATTATGTAAATATGGAACAAACTAAAATATTTAATTAAAAATAAAAGTCTCTCTCTATATATACATACACAACTCATCAACATAGCAAGTTAATTATTTATTCACCTCTGTGTCTAAAATCATATCTTAGACACTGATGTGAACAAGTAAAGAAAATTAGATGTTAATAGATTACAATTTTTGAATGGAACAATTACAAATTCTACCGTACTGGAAATTTTCTCATGTATTTCTATATAGCAGACAGATATGTAAAAAAATGACCTCTTAGGTCCTCCCAAAAAGCCTAACTTTATCAGTGGAATTGATAAGGGAAGACAGATTTTATTCCATTAATTGGCCACAACAATAACACAAGCAGTAAGTTTTTAGTCTTATGTTCTGGGACAAAAATGCACAGCTTATTTGACGAGTGAATAATAAATAAAGTGGCTTAAATTTAAGAATGTCTAGGTTATAAAGAAAATGAACAAAGAATATATTTTCTTGTCAATGCTAATAATTACTTGAAAAGTTATTAGGTAAAAGAATAAACCATGATGTCTATTATTACTTTAATCACTGCAAAACCTAAGGAAATTTTGTGGTGGAAGGAGTACAGAACTGAAATCCCTAAACCGTGATTAAAATCTTAGCTTCAGCATGTGGGAAGTGCTGATTAACTTTTCTAGTTTATTTTAATAATTTATAACATATTAAAATATTCCTTTTGTCACAGAATCACAGTTAGATTTAAATGCATGATGGATATAGAAGTGCTTATCACCACACGATGCACTCTGCAAGCATTAACTGATACTAGTGGACTCTCGATCAGCATCTATATACATGTAAAAATGGCATTTTTAGAAACCACTCTAATGTTACGGTTACTATCTAATCAGAAACCAAGATTGTATAACCTGAGAGATTATTTGGACATTTTTCTTCGACAGCATCCTTTACTTTTGATGACTATATTTCATTAAGCTTTATTCACTGGTTGTCGATTTCATTCCTTTCCAAAACATTTTTGAGAAATAGTATGAAGAGAGCCTGTATCTCATTTATGAACTAAAAAGCAGAGTGATTCAACCTAAGATTGTAAAGCACCCACCGACGATACTAATACTCTCCTCAAAATCAATAGGCTTACATTTGAAATATTTTCTGCCACTTGAAATTCAACTTATTCTTGTAATTCTTAAACATAAATATCTGTTCAGTTTGCTAAAAATAATTCTTCCATAACAACCACCACAAAGAATTATACTTTGTTTTCCTAAATCAGTAAGTCTGATAAATGGCCCCTCTTTATTCTCCATCTATACCCACCACCTTGAAAATTTCACCTATTAGATAAAAATATATGATCTGTATAAATAGTTGACTTTATATAATATAATTATGTAGAGTCAAGATAAATATAAATATAACTCTAAAATATCATCTATATAAAAAGATCTCTCAATGTCCCCCCAAAATTGAATTCTTAAAATATACCAGAATTAAATACATACCATAAGTAACAATCAATAAAGCTGTTTATTACTGGCACATAAGTAGACAAAATAATGGGAAAGGAGGATGACTTTATAAATACACCTAAATGCATCTGCCAATTTAGGTTATATTTAAGGTATTAACTCAATATGTGGGAACGAATGAGCTTGTGATGACTGATTGGTATTGTGGGGAAAAAAAATTAGCCAAATCCATAACTTAGTCAGCAAAACTCTAAAACTAGTCAAGTATTTAAACTAAAAATGATGAACTATAATAGACTAGAATAAAGTTCGAGTGACTTCATTTGTACTGTTAGAGAGAGGAAAAAATCTCAAAGCCATAAAGAAAAGATTGAAATGTTCTTTCAATATCTACAGATATAGATACAGATACAGACATTGGCAGAAAAAAGTTACTACACTAACTATATGCAAAGAGATAATATATACCTAACATAAAGATCTTTTAAAATTTATTTTAAAACATAGAGAACAAACAAAGAGTATGAAAAGACAGGCTTTGAATAAGGAAAGATCCATCAAACTTAGAACAAAGCATAGTATATTACTCAGAATAACACAAAGACACTTTAAAAGTACATTGAGATACAGATTTTCACCAATCAGCTTTGTAAAAGCCACATGTTTAAGAATACTTAGCTTTTGTGAAGGGTGAAGAAATAGGCTGATAGGAACATAAATTGGAAATTAGCGACAGAAACTTGGTATCTTTCCATATGTAGAATAATTTTATTATACATGTGTATACATATCAATTTATATACCTATCTAATCTAATACCTAGATTTAGGTCTGTATCTAGGTCTGTATATCTACATCGATGTCTATGCATACCTTCTAACTCCACTATTGGGAATTTATTCTAGATAAACTAGATACACATTTCACATATGGAAAGGAGAGAGATGCCCAGGAATGAAATGACAAGGGTACAAGTTTATATATCCCAGGATTGTTCACAATAACTAAAGGCTGGAATCTCCTTAAATGCGCACCCCTGGGTACCTGTTAAATAAATGGTAGCATATCTTTAAGATCCAATCGTTTTTCAAACATTACATACACACACAAATGCACAAATAAATGAAGATCGAGGATGTTCTTTATGTACAGAAAGGTAAACAACACCAAAATGTACTGTTAGGTTAAGCAAAGTGACCACAAAGGGTACATCATCCTATATTTTACATAAAACAGTAAATGCATAAATATATACTTTTGTTATTTAAAAAATACTCTTGGAAGTTTGAACTAGAAACCAACACAAGTGTTTATCTGTGTTGGTGTGATTCTTGGTTAGACGGTAAGGATCTGGGAGTACTGAGAACAGGTGTAGAAGCAAGCACTATTTATACCTTTCACCTGGTGGATTTATTTGGGTCACGTGATTGCACTATTTACTTAATGTATAATTTATAGAAAAGAAAATCGATTTAAAACAAAACTGTACAGCTGATTCTGTTGCTGTAAGTGATTAGTTGCAGAACAACCCAGAGGCCTTGGTGGTTGCCCAAGACTATCACCTGCACCTTTTCAGGTTCAGTTGCATAGCAATGACTGGCCTGAGGGTGTTTTTGTCTTTTCCTTTCTGGACCATTTTTCCCTGGAGCCTTTTTTCAGCTAATGTACAGAATTTAAACTTCTTCAGTCACAGTCACTATAGATAGAAAAAAATTGTTAACCATTTTTTTTTGAGCATCATTTTAAGGTTAATTTATATCCTTTTAGCATTAATCCTGCAAGACAGTGGCTCCCTCCAAGCCCTGGAATAGAGAAATAATGCATAGAGAAGGAGAAACAATGTTCACGAACATTATCTAATTTAATGTTCAAATAATTACTAAGTCAAATTATTACTCCGAAAATAGAGGTGAGACTAGAGGATGCAACTCATTAAATTCTCTAAGGTCACTAAACAAATGATTCAGGCTGAGAGCTACTATATTATTAATTTCTTACAATATTCTTGCTCTAGTGTGCTGCTAGCACAGAAGTCTTTACACAGAAACTCTCTCTTTAGTAGATTAAGTTGGTACTATTAATCACCCACAGTCCTAAATGCTTCTATGGAAATAAATGCTTCTGTGGAAATAAATGAAGACCAAACAAATGAGAATGAGCAAAGGCTATTTATTAAAGCTTGTTATAGCAAGGGAGTCAGCCACCATCACTCGTGTGTGGCAGAAGCTCAAAGGCAGCCGGAGTGGAAAAGCTTTATAGTGAAAAAAGGGAAGGCTTCAAGTCTGCTCTGATCAGAGCTGGTTGGCATGGGAAATCTGCAGCTGGCTAACAAGAAGCTGGGTATCCTATGTGATGGGTTAGGGGAGCATGCTTCAATTTCTCTGGTTGGCACCAAGTTGGAAGTCGGGGCAAAAATTAGGTAAGCTGTCAGTTACTGAGCAAGTCCTGATCTGGCTGCTGCAGAGACCATGGGTCAGAGTGCTGGTTTTATACATGATCTGGCTTTTGTCTCTTTGCACATTTAGTCTCTCACTGCCCTCAGAGAGGCCAATGTCTACTGCAGGAAACCTATGACCAAGAGGGACTAAACTTTAGATAGCGTTCTGCCTTACTTACCTTAATTAGAGCATTTACTTCACAAATTTATATTTGTAAATTCTTTCTTTGCTCCTTTGATTCTAAGTCATTTAAAAATCTTCTCATCGGGCGCCTGGGTGGCTCAGTTGGTTAAGCGACTGCCTTCGGCTCAGGTCATGATCCTGGAGTCCCGGGATCGAGTCCCGCATCGGGCTCCCTGCTCGGCGGGGAGTCTGCTTCTCCCTCTGACC
>NC_138370.1:154303534-154358483 GCF_054177405.1 Leptonychotes weddellii | reverse complement strand
GTGGAAAATGAGTGCCTGGTACAATATGAGAGTTTTGAATATGTCAAATACAAAACCAAGGAGAACAAAAATTTTTACTAAAAATCTCAGAAATTTAATTTATTTGCTTGCTATCAAAATTAAAACCTATTTCAAACATTGAGTCAGCTTTCAGTCTCTCCACTTTTGGTGTGAATTAGTTCATATAGATTTATTTTTCTAAGAGTTAAAAAGAAGGACTTGTGAGGTTTATATGCATTTATTTTTATTTTTGTTTGAAAAGGATAACTGTTGAACTTGAAGTTTGTACTGGGAAATGCGATGTTAGGAGAAAGACTGTGCCAAGATTGAAGAGAGACTGTGTGAACCAAACACAGGAAGGAGCCAAAGACAATCTACTTGACAATTTCCCAATGAAAAGTGCTAAATATAAACTTGGCCTTGTTATCTATACTAAACAATATCAACCGAATGGCTAGGGAACCTGAAGCTCATGGTAATTTCACACCAGTTAATGTGAAGTATTTACTGAGTGCGCCTATTTATTCAAGATCTTGTACTTCGTACGAAGTCTGAAAGGTGCTATTAAAGAAGCTAAAACATTACACAAATAAGTAGGATGAAGGGCCATATGTGAATAATTAGTTTTGTTATGTTTATTTCTAAATCCATCCACTTTCTTTCTCCCATGTAGAACATCCAAACATTGAAAAAAAAAAATTAGAAAAGCATCAGAGCTTTGGTAAACAGGTTGCACAGTTGCTCATTTTTAGCAGGAGCTGTAGAAGTGGTATATCTGAAACAATTTTTAAAGGCAGCATTTAGATGTAAAGGTTCTTAAAACTTTGATAAAAATTTAAAAGAAAAAATGTAAAAGAAATATACAGCAAGCAGAGAGGTCCACAGAATTAACATTCTATTTGTGTCTTCGGACCTCAAATCTTACTGCTCTATCCTACTCTATCTTCTTTCTCCTGATAGACGATTTTGGCTACCAT
The DNA here is from genome assembly GCF_054177405.1 of Leptonychotes weddellii. Classification (NCBI taxonomy): domain Eukaryota; kingdom Metazoa; phylum Chordata; class Mammalia; order Carnivora; family Phocidae; genus Leptonychotes; species Leptonychotes weddellii. Next base: position 154,357,506 of record NC_138370.1, on the reverse strand, counting down.
TTATGCATTACTTATTAATATGGAATATCTTAAAAACTATGTAATACACATGTGCTCTAAACCTTTCAGATGCTTAAAAAGAAAAAGAAAAAGCAAAAGTAAAAAAAAAAAAAAGGACTTTATCTAAAATAATAACAGGCTGGTTCTCCTTGTGGCACATTCTTCTTCAGTCACAGTGAACCCATCCGTCTCTACCCCCATACCTCACAAAAGTAAACTCATCTTCCCTGGAAGCAGCGGCAGATAATGGAGAGTAGCTGTGAAACCATTATAGGAGGAAGGCATGAGGAAAATGCTGGAACCTGAGGGACATTTAGTTTCAAAGCAAGACTCATATTTAGATTGCCCAGGAAAATATTGAAGTGATACAAAGCTTTAGTAAATAATGCTATCTAAACTGAAAAATCCAGTATACCTCTAAACAGATACCTATCTTCTAAAAAATGGAGTTTAAAGAGGGAGATAATTTTGTGACTTTAGGAAGAAAAGATTTAGAAAATATTCAAATAATAGATATAGTGTTACGGAACCTGGACTGGATTGCCCGATGGAAGAACCAAGCGGCACTTGGAGATCTTGGAGGATACGAGGTTTATTTAAGGCCGGCAGGCTCAGAGGAGAGTGGTCTCCAAAGGTCTGAGCCCCAGCACAAACAAAGGCAGCAATTTATACACTTCTACTTCTGCATACTTGGCACTTTTGGAGCATGCACGAAGCGGGGCAGGGAGAAGCACCTGGATTGGTGTGTGCAGGAAGCAGAGCAGAAAGGAGAACCCGGAAGAGACCCGGGGCAAGTACTAGGACTCTCTCGCTGGCTCGGTTGGCCGTCTTAGGACACAGATTTTCCTTATCATTCCTCCCTTTGATGCCCCTTTAAACACCTAGTTTGGAGCGCATCATTCTGTTTGACTCTGAGGGTTGACTGCAAGGCTTGGGGCGAACACTGACTTAATCATAAACTTAATAGCACACCAGATGGCAGAAGACCAGGACTGACTGGGGCCAGGAAAACCATGGTGAAATGTGCTCAGGAATAGATAGCAGAGGGCCAGTAAAAGTGGGATCTATGACCTTAGGTAGAAGCCTCTGGGGGAAAGTCCAGTCAGGAGGGGCAACAGTGTAGAGTCTGACTCCTAAGATGAGGGAAATCACGCCGATGAGAGCCAGGGACCACGGTGAGCAGGTGTCCATCAGTCGGTCAGGTCTCGTCAAAGGTGAAGTCGGAGTGGGTTGATGAAGTCTGGCTGGACTATCCACTGGCACAGCTCCTCATCCAAATGATGAGCTTTCTTCTTTTTTCCAATCTTTAACCCAAACTGCGTCCCCTGTCTGGAAGGAGTGTACCTGAGACCTTAAGGAGATTGGGGCCCTCTCAATGGTGTACTTTTGTAATTTATTTAGAGTGGCCCCCAGGGCCTGAAGCTGCTCCTTTATCCCTTTATCTCCAACCTGATGCAAGTTTCCTGGAAGGCTTCCCAGGCACGGGGGAGGCCATCCATATATTAATTCGAACGGGGAGAAACCTGATGTCCCGGGAGTGCATTGAGCATGCTGGAGATCTAGGGGTAGCAGATCCGGCCATGGGAAGTTAGTCTCCTGACAAAACTTTGCTAAGGTTCCCTTGAGGGTACGATTCATTCCCTGAACTTTGGGGCCAGTAAGCAGTGTGGAGTCTCCAGGTGATGTTGATAGATTTGGTCAAGACCTGTACAATGTCTGCTACAAATGTGGGTCCATTGTCACTATGGATTGTTAATAGCGGCCGAACCAGAGCACAGTCTCCCACAAGAAGACTTTAGCTACTTCCCGGCTTTGCTCCATCCTGGTCTGGAAGGCTTCAATCCACACAGGGTATGTGCATACTATTACTAGGAGATATCTGAACACCCTGCTCGGCTGCACATCTGTGAAGTCTACCTCTAGATCTTTGAAGGGAGTTGCTCCCATTCTCTGTACACGTGGCGGGGGCCATGGTGCAGACCAAGCATTATTTTTAGCACATGTTCACTTGTTGCTCGGCCAGTGCTGGCAGCTGACTGACGTAGTAGTGCTTCTTGAGAAGGGCCTCTAATGAAGTTTTTCCCAGTTGAATGAATTGGTGGTATTCCTTGACTAGATGCCCTCCAGTTGCTGTTGGAACAAAGATGTGCCCATCTGGCATCATCCACCATCCCTTTTCAGTCAGAGCGGCCCCCTCAGCCATGGCCCATTCCTTTTCTTTTTTAGTGTAACTGGGTAGAGGAACTTCTTCTGGAGGTGTTAGGGCCATGGTGAGGGAAGGGGCTCTGTCCATGTCCTCACTGGCTGAGGTCTTGACTGCCTCATCTGCCAGACAATTTCCCCACGCTATGGGATCGTCTCTTCTCTCATGTCCCTTACAGTGCAGGATCACACCCTGAGAACACAGGGATCCAGATGTGGCAGAATCCTGAAGTCCCCAGGAATTCTTATAGGCCCCTTTTCATCTGGAGCTGTGGCAGGGAGATGATGACCCTTTTCCTCTCCGGCCCTAGTTCTCTTTTCCCTTGGGTGAGGAGAAAACCAAGGTATTGGACCTGTTGTTGGCAGATTTGTGCATTCTTACATGAGGCTCAGTATCCTGAGTCTGACAGGATGCAACTCGGTTGCATCTGGTGCCCTGTATCATGTTCAGTCCATTCAAAGGCAAACAGTGGCTGGCTCTGGGGAGCTAAGCGGAGGTAGAAGAAGGCATCCTTCAAATCTAGGCAAGTGAACCATCTGGCCAACCCTGGGAATGGCCGAGGAGGTTGTATGGATTTGGGATCACTGGGTGCAGAGAGATGGTCACCTTGTTGATGGCCCACAGGTCTTGAACTGGTCGGTATCCCCCTCCTGGCTTCTTGACTGGCAGGAGTGGGGTATTCCAGGCCAACTGGCACTCGACTAGAATACTTGCTTCTTTGAGTTTGGTCAGATGTTCTTGGATTCTGATCTTAGCTTCTTGTGGAAGGGGGTATTGCCTTTGCCTCTGAGGTTGGGCTCCTGCAATCAGTTCATCAATGATAGGGGCCCGATTCTGGGCTAGTCCAGGTGGGTTGTTTTCAGCCCATACTGAAGAGAAGGCGAGTCTGAACTCCAGCGGGCTGCTCGGTTGTGCCTGGGCAGAGAATAGCCTCCATTCTTCTTCCCTTGGTGTGGTAATTGCTAGTATTAGAGACCCCCATCTCCTCTTCCCTTGGGTTCAGTTGGAGGCTAGTGTCTCCAGTGGGCTCAAAGGTTATCTGAGCCCCAAGCTTGAAGAGTATGTCTTGTCCCAGAAGAGGGATAGGGCAATCAGGCAGATAAAGGAATTCATATCAGACCTTGTGGCCCCCGAGTTCACACTGGCGAGTCTGGCAAAAGGGCTGTTGCATCGCCCACATCCCAGTGGCCCCAATGATGGTCACAGTCCTTTGGCTGAAAGGTGCCACTGGGGAGGTGACAACAGAGTGCGCGGCCCCAGTATCAACCATAAAAGTCACTGGTTGTCCCCCCACCTTCATTCTGACCGTGGGCTCATGGGGGCCAAGGAAGAAAGAGCCTGGTCCCCCTCATTCTGAGTCTATTCTCACAAGGCCTATGAAGTCCTCCTTTCGGGGTTCTTTCTTGTAGCAGCTGGGCTTTTGAGCCTTTCCCTGGTTGGGACATTTGTTTTTCCAATGCCCTTTCTCTTTACAGTAGACACATTGATCCCTTGCCAAGGGTGTTCTGGGCTTCCCCCCTTTCGGTGGTTGGGGTCTCCCCATCTTTGTGTTGTCCTTTTCTTTCAGGGCGGTGGTGAGGAGGCTGACTTTCTTTTTCATCTTTTGTCAGCTTCCCGTTCAGCTGTGACCTCCCTCTTCATGTAGACCTTATTGGCAATCTCTATTAGTTGGGTGATGATCATCCCAGCAAAACCCTCTAGTTTCTGAAGTTTTTTCCTGATGTCTGTGGCAGCCTGAGCCATGAAGGAGGTGTTTACCATCTGTTGGCTTTCCTGTGCCTCGGGGTCAAATGGAGTGTATATCCTCTAGGCTTCACATAGTCTTTCATAGTAGTCCCTGGGGGACTCCCCTGGTTGTTGAGTGACCGAGGATGCCTTGGTCATGTTCATGGGTTTCTTAGCTCCTACCCAGATTCCCCAGAGGAGGGCCTCCTAGTACCAGAGGATTTGGGCCTGTGCCTTAGTTTTGGTGAAGTCGCATGCTGGGTACTCTTCGGGTTTGGCTGTATTAGCCCAGGCAGCGGGGTCAATGACTCCTGCTGGTGCATGATTTTCCAGGTACTGCCACACACCTTTCATTATTCTCCTCCTTTCCTGTGTGTTAAACAGGGTGCAGAGTAACTGTTGGCAGTCTTCATAGGTTGGCTGATGAGTTTGGAAGAGGGATTCCATGAGGTCTACCACAGTCTGTGGTTTCTTAGAATAGGATGGAGTGTTATGTTTCCAGTTGAGGATGGCGGTGGTAGAGAAGGGCTGATAATACATCATGGAATGGCTGGGTTGGACCGTCCCATCTTCATCGTGCCTCTTGGGTTCCCATATCTCTCATACCGGCATTTGGAAGGCACTTGCACCCGGCCTGGGGCGAAGCTTAGCTGCTGGTTCTGGAGAAAGTGGATCCTTTGGTCCTGGGGGCACCAGTAGATCTTCTGTGCCTGCGGGCACCAGTGAAACTGATGGCGGCCGGTGTCTGGAGCTGAAGGGCCAGGTGTAGACAGTCTTGGGGATATGTATGGTGGGGGTAGGATTGGTTCATCCTTGGGATCTCCGGCTAGGATTTGTGGAGACTGGGGCTTTCCTTAGGTCGCTTGGATGAGGCAGTTAAGACCCTGGCCTGTCCCTGCCTATTGCAAGTGAATCTCACCCAGGGGGAAGGGTCTGAGCAATTCCTAGCCAGAAGTCAATGTACGGAAACTGGTCAGGGTGTCCTGGTTCTCTTGTTATGACTCGCCATACTCAACGAATCATTGGGATGTCCAATGTCCCTTCTGAAGGCCACCTAACATCAAAGGTGAGCCATTCCAATTCACATAGGTTTCTCAATTTACCGGGGTTCATCCTGACTCCATAGTCTCCCGAAAAACCCTTCTTGAAATTTTTGATCATGGTCTCTAGAACCATAGGTTTACTCTGCCCTGACCCCATGGTGATGTCCTCGTGTGCAGTGGCACAGAGACAGACAAAGGTGGGGGGGTGCCTCCTGAGGTGAGGAGACCAATCAGATGCCTATCTGGCCATATCCCAAAGGAGCTTAGGTAAGTCTTAGCCATAGCCGTCTCAGCATTGTGACTTACGATCAGAAACTATTCCAATGCCGCCATAGACTGTATGCTGTTCACCACAGAATCACAGAAGGGCCCACTCAGACTCAGTAGGCTTCTGGGGACCTTAAGAGTGCCCACCCATGGAGTCATAGAATCAGTCCACTTAAGCAAACCAGGTCAGACTGCACATTCACTCACCCATTCACTCCAGAAGTTATTATATTCCCTCTGTGGGAATCCCTACCTGGGAGACCTTTAAGAGGTCTCTGTGAGGTGATCAGGTTCCCCTTCCACCCCAGTGGGGGTGGGCCTGTCTGGGTCCTGGGGCCCCAGGCCTTACAGGAATCCGATGTTGGGACCAGGTCCTCACCTGCCAAGTCTCCTTGAGTCCAGCAGGAACAGCGGAGTGGAGCCGGCCCAAGGTGACTGGGTTGGGAGACCGCCGACAGTTAAGCAGGGTGCGCCTTCTCTGTTATGATCCCTTGTTCCATCACTGCCCCGCCATTGCCCCAAACAGGTGGCAACAATGGGCCAGCGTGGTTGGGTTTCCCAGTCAGGGAACCAAGTTTTACGGAACGTGTACTGGATCCCCGGACAGAAGAACCAAGCGGCACTTGGAGATCTTGGAAGATAGGAGGTTTATTTAAGGCTGGCAGACTCAGAGAAGTGTGGTCTTCAAAGTTCTGAGCCCCAGCACAAACAAAGGGGGCAATTTATACATTTCTACTTCTGCATACTTGACACTTTTGGCACGTGCACGAAGCGGGGCAGGGAGAAGAACCCGGAAGAGCCCCAGGACAAGGACTGGGTCTCTCTTGCTGGCTCGGTTGGCCATCTTAGGACACAGATTTCCCTTATCAATAGTAGTGAACTTTAGAGAGGGTTTTCATTAATAATTTGCCTGAAAAAAAATTTTGAGACATCAGAAATAAGTATGTTGGAGCAATACAATTATCATATGGAATTTTAATAACATAATGTGATTGGACTGAAAGTGGCTTTCACCACTTATATGATTCTCAGATTAACCATGGGGCAGAAATTTGCCATGAAATGGATGGATGTAGAGGGTATGATGCTAAGTGAAATTAGTCATGCTGAGAAAGACAAATACCATGATTTCACTCATACATGGAATCTAAAAAAAACAAACAAGTGAATAAATGAACAAACAAAAAGAATGAGATCTATAGTATAGAGAATAAACTGATGGTTGCCAGAGCAGAGGTGGTGGGGAGATGAGCAAAATGGGTGGAGGGGAGTGGGAGATACAAGTTTTCATGGAATGAATGAGTCACGGGAATAAAAGACATAGCATAGGGAATATAGTCAATGACACTGTAATAGCATTGTGTGGTGAACTACACTTGTGGGAAGCATAGCATAACGTATAAAGAAGCACTATGTTGTACACCTGAAACTCATGTAAAATTTTGTGCCAACTCTACTCAAATAAAAAATTAAAAAACAATACCAAAATATCTCCAAACTTAAAAGAACAAAGAACTATGATTAAATAATTTTGTTTAAAAAGCACCAACAACCACCCCTGCCCCAAAAACAAAACTCTGGAGCAAAGGCTGAGTGATGATTTATTCAATTCACAAACAAATTAAAATGTATAGAACCTATGTGCCCTAAAAATAATCACACCAAATTAAGATTTAATGATTTGAAATCAAGGGGTGGCTTTTAAACAGAAAAATCTGCATTTGGTTACTAAAATGGAACACATCTAGGTGACTTAGTTATTTTCTACTGAATTATACTGTTTGCAGTATTTTCTATTTTCTATTGACTCACAGAATTAAGAAAGCCAATCCTGTGAATGAAAAGATGCAGAAAAACAAAGTCATCATTATTTCACCAATAGGAGTCCAAGATAATAGAGCAAATAAAATAGAGCTCTAGTAGGATGAACTATTGATATGATTAAGGTCTGTAAAAATGGATGCAATCAAGGTATGAATAAACCTATTCTCTTAATTCACCTGGGTGCCGTTTGCACCATAGAATGTTCTTTCTTTCTTTCTTTTTCTTGGAAAAATAAAATGTTCCAATATTAGTTAAAAAATTATAAATGAAAAAAATAAAGCCTATATGATGCCTGCTATATTTTATTATATTTTATTTTATTAAATATGATATTTAGACCTGTGATGTCACTATTATAGCCAATTATCACATGGCTGTTGAGCCCTCAAAATAGGGTTAACCCAAATTATATGTTAGAAGTGTATAATACATACAAAAGATCAAAGATTAAAAAAAAGAATATAAACTATCACTGGTGATTTTCATATTGATTACATGTAGAAAGGATAATATTTTGGCTATATTGGGTTAAATATGTTATTAGATCAGAATTACTTATCTCTTTTTACATTTTTAAATGTGGCTATTAGAAAATTTTATTTTATTTTTTTCATAGTCTGCACAGCTTTTATTTCAGTCAGAAAGTATTCAAACCTAAAAATGTCTAGAACATTCTAAATTATATATGTGGCTCACATTCTATTTCTACTGGACATCACTGCTTTATAGTGCTGGGATGTTAGTTAAGATATGTTAGCAGAAATGAAAAAAAATGGAAAAAAATTTTTTTTTATTCTACAGTCCTTTTGATGTGATTCAGGACATAGATCTAATCTGATGTCTGGAAATCTTTAGTAATATAGCAAAACATATGGACAATGGTTTGTGTAAGAATTTATTTTGAAGTTACATATAGGGAAACATGCTTGTAGCATTATATTTCACTAATGCATATATTGTATGAGTAGTAGATACAACCAAAACTAGAAATGAAGGATTTTTTAGCATTTGCAGTTTAAGTGAAGTATAGAATTTTACAGAAATATCGATGATTTCAAAATCTGTGAAGCATTTTCTTCCCAAACTTGGCTTCTTAGTTCTTTTCTTCTTCAATGATCTTGTCCTCTATTCTCATGTCAACCACTCACCATCTTAGCCATAGCTCAGATTTTTTCCCTGAAATCATTTCATTACTCTCACCCCATAATTTCAGTTTCACACCTTCTGCTCTCTGACCACCTCCTTCGTCTGCCTTAGTTTCTTCCTCCAGTATCCCAATTCCTACAGCCATTAAACAGACTAGAAACTAGAATCATGGATCTTTCCACCCTTTTATACATACGCACTAGCTTTATTTCTTCCCACCTTATACAGATTAAAGTTCATGATAAATCATTAAAATCACTCTCTTGTGACTTTTTTTTTTTTCAATAACAGTGAGGAAAACAAAACCTCCACTACCATAATAATCCCTTATCTGGAAAGCAGCATTATCTAGAGCTTTCTATATTACTACTCACTTAAGGGCTTTAGTTATTGAAAGAAACATTTTACTTACACATCTTTGATTTTGTTTTTCTTCACTAAAATAGAACTTAAAAAAATCACATTTATTGACATACAATTTTCACATTACTTCCAGCACTAAGTGGTAAATATGATTTCCTTCTCATCACATGGTTCATAATGAGCTTTATAAATTAAAAATCAAAGTCCTTGAATTACTCAATGTAAGAATTCGCAGAGAAATTAAAAATGATATTTTATACTTTCATTGAAATATTATGTAACAAGTTGCATTTATTGAAAGGTTGCCACTGATTATTTCAAAGGTGGTTTAAATGATTTTAGATAGGGAACATAGCTTTAATGATTTTAGGTAGGGGAATAGATAGAGGACATAGATACAGACATACATAGGGCCCATAGACACAGATAAGGGACATATCTGATGATTTTAGGTAGGGGACATTCTAATGATTTTAGGTAGGGGACATAGCTTTAATATTATTTTATGTGTCATTAACACATATGGAAACTGCTCCCAAGTGGGTCCAAAAGTTACTAGCACAAGTCATGCTGGGGGTTACATCCCATAAACTCAAACCAATGTTCTTTCACTGACAAATTGTTGTTACAGAGATCTTCATTAATCAAGAATTTTATTTAAATTCTTTAAATAGCATTCTTTTAGGACACATATGCCTAACAACCAAAAGGTGTTAGCATATTCTTTAATTCAATATAACTAAACTGGTATTTAGAAAGGGATTCTATGTGAAAGTTGATAGGCTAAGTGCTGAAAACGAAGAAAATTACCCTGAACACCCTGGTTTCTCCTCTCAAGGAGTTTATAACCCAGTTTGGCCTGGAAGAAGGACACATTTACAATTAGCCCTTGACTTTAAAAATTAAAATACACTGGCTATGTTCAATAAAAAGGAAATGATTTGCCTTAAACTCCTTTATTTGGCAATGCTTTGAGACTATTTATGCATTCAGTTTTTAATAGTGACTCAAATTCAGTGTGGTGCAGAAGAAAGAAAAATAACTTTTGAATTTGGCAGATCTGAGTTTAAATTGGTTTCTGCAAATTGATGTCTGCCTCTAAACAAGATTTTAACTTTCAGTTTTTGTTTGTTAATTTTTAAAGTGTAAATAGATACCACTCTTTCAGGGTGGTTGTAAGTATGTATCATGCACAGTGCTTGGAAGACATTTGGCACTCCAAATTAGGCAAATGTTTTTCTGACATTATGTTTAGGTAGTAACAGATGCCTATTGTTAAGATTCTTAGACACGTAGAACTTAATATAGAAAAAAGAAAGAAGGGGCACCTGGGTGGCTCAGTCGTTAAGCGTCTGCCTTCGGCTCAGGTCATGATCCCAGGGTCCTGGGATCGATCCCTGCATCGGGCTCCCTGTTCGGCAGGAAGCCTGCTTCTCCCTCTGCCACTCCCTCTGCTTGTGTTCCCTCTTTCACTGTGTCTCTCTCTGTCAAATCAAATCTTTAAGAAAAAAAAGAAAAAAGAAGAGAAACAGATAATGCTTCTAAAATCTAATCAAGCTGTACCAATGATTACTCAGTATTTGAGTGTCTAAGAATACTAGGGTAAAAACTACTCAAGTGTTTCCAAAAGAGGAGAGGGGGAAAAAAAAAAAGGCTTTCTCGAGGGATTCTCAATGACTTTCTTACTAACTAAAGAATGAAATATAAATCCATAGAAATCATAGAATTATAAAGGTAGAAATGAATTCATAAATTATGTAATACAAATTCTTATTTTACAGCTGAGGAAACCAAGGTCAAGAACTTTTGGATTAATTGTTACAATCAATATAGTGAGAAAACTGAAGACTTGCAGTTTTCCTGTTTGCCAAGACATCTTATGAGAAAACAAACCACTTCCTTAAAAAAGAAAACACATACTCAAACATAGATATATAACATAAATTGGAAAAGAAAGAGTAAGAATGCTATAAAAAGCTGAAATAAAGAAGCCTTAAGAGAACTTATAGGTAAAATACAAGTGATTATAAACTCCATATTGTTCTATTTATCTTTACTACTCTTTCCAAATGGAATTTACATAATATTCCTCTTAATTATTTGATTAAGATCATTCTATTTTTAAAAGTTATTTACTCTTTTATTAATGTGATATTTTTCAGGTCATTTATTTGGTAACTGCAATTATTTATGCTTAACATATAATCAAAGAACCATTATTCCCTACTGACAAAATCTCAGAATTGCTAGTGATAGCCAACCTCTCCTTAACAGTCTTAAAACAATGATTTGCCACACATGTATGCCATATTTGTAATTAAACTATACACAGAAATCTGGGTCAACTTTGTTAATGATGTACTCTATTCAAAACTCTTAAACATGATACTGAGTATCTGTTATGTGTGAACTATGAAAGGAGTAAAGTTCATATTCATATTCGATTAAAAATAACATCTAAGCTAAACTTTAAAAAACCTCCTTTTATCATATTTATTTATAACTAATAGCAATGGGACATTCAATCATCAGTATAATTTTATTGGTTAGAAAATATTATTTAAAACATGTGTATATTTGATATGAAATCCTTTATAAAATTTTACTAGATTTAATTTTTAATTTTAAATTTTAGTGTAGTTTTAGTTTTACAGCAAAATTGAGCAGAAGGTACAGAGATTTCCCATATATATCCTTCCCCTAGATATACACAACCTCCCCCATTATCAACATCCCCCACCAGAGTGATACTTTTTTTTTTTAAGATTTTATTTATTTATTTGAGAGAGAGACTGAGATAGAGAGAGCATGAGAGGGGGGAGGGTCAGAGGGAGAAGCAGACTCCCTGCTGAGCAGGGAGCCCGATGTGGGACTCGATCCCAGGACTCCAGGATCATGACCTGAGCCGAAGGCAGTCGCTTAACCAACTGAGCCACCCAGGCACCCCAGAGTGATACATTTTTTATAGTTGATGAACCTTCATTGACTCATCATGATTACCCAAAGTCCATAGTTTACATCAGGGTGTTATCATTCTGTGATTTTGAACAAATGTATAATGACATGTATGTACCATTATAGGATCATGCGGAGTATGTTCAGTGTCCTAAAAATCCTCTGTATTCCACTTATTCATTCCTTTCTCCCTCCCAATTTCTGACAACAACTCTCTTCATTGTTTTGCCATTTTTAGGATGTCATATAGTTGGAATCGTGCAGTATATAGATTTTTTCAAATGGCTTCTTTCACTTAATAATATATGTTTGAGTTTCCTCTATGTCTTCACATGACTTGATAGTTCATATCCTTTTAGCACTGAATAATATTCCATTATTTGGATGTATTACAGTTTACTAATTCATACACCTACTGAAGGACATCTTGGTTGTTTCCAAGTTTTGGCAATTATTAATAAAGCTGCTCTAAATATCTGTGTGCAGCTTTTTGTGTGAACATAAATTTTCAAGTCCTCTGGGTAAGTGCCAAGAAGTGTAATTGCTAAATTGTATGGTAAGAGTATGTTTAGTTTCATAAAATCTTTTAAGTGAAATAACTTGGGCTTTATCAAAGGAATCAAAAATAGCATCTTTTAGAAGAGGAGAAATATTTTCTTTTCCTCTTTCTTTTATTCCATCTTATTAAAAAACAAAGACAACAGAAAATGAAATATCTGCTTTCAAGAGATGATGAACTTTTATGGTTGACAAAAAACACTTGATCTCCTGTCAACCTTATGCTAACAACCAAATGCTTGGCATTAAAATTGTATGCTATTCTTTTTCTTAGATATAAATCATTTGAATAGTCTCATGGATTAAATAATATTCAGAAGAAAATAGCCTAAAGATGATATATTTTCACCAGGTCCTACTGAAATGTATAAACCAACTATATATATTTTTAATCTAGCACATATTATACAACAATCTACTCTAATTGAATTTAATACACCTTAATTTTCAAGAGAATTTTAACTTACTTCAATTGAGCTTTGATATATGTGGATATTCTCCAAACTACTCACATGATGTGTATGCCTTACTGTAGGTTCTTTTAAGGGAAAATAACCTAGAACTATATGAATCATAATATAATTTCATGTATGATAAGTAACACTCATAAAAAATTAACTGAGGAATATATAATGCATGTATTCCTGCAACTGTCTATTTTTATTGCATAACCTCACTGGACCAGAGAATTATATTATTGACTATGTTATTTTTTGCATCTTTCTCAGATCTGAATCATTTTAAATCCAGTTTTTAAAAAAATATTAGGCATCCTTTTTCAGATGCAGAGCCATTAAAATATCCATAAAACTAAAACTACATCTGCCTTTAGTATTGTTATTCAAGATATCGCCCAATATAAGTATATTTTGGTTTGGAAGATTTATGGAGGGCATTTCTCTCAAAGGTCAGTAATAGAAAAAGTATTGTCTTCCCAAGAAACTTATGATTACTGGTTAGTATCATGTATTGTCAACATATAACATTTTACTCTCTAGATTTGTTCTGGAAATCAGTAAGCTCATATTCAGCTTATTTTTCAGCTCAAAAGATATATATTGTGTATCACCAGATATTTCGAACTGATTCATATAATTTACAAATTAATTAGTGATTTTTTTTGTTCCCGAAATAATTGTATTTCAATACTGTGATTTTGTAAATCATCTTGATTTTTTTCTTTATTCAAGACAAGAAAAATATAATAAATATAATATCAAAATCAAATGGTTTGATCAAAATGTGCTTACTCATTTAGTGTCCACAGTAAATATTTTAAGACTGAAAATATCATATATTTTATTTTATCCTTTCAGTATATATCCACTGATAATTTTGACAAATTTATTAAAAATGTTGGACTATTAATCAAATGCTCATTTTCAAGAAAATAGGACTGGTAGATTAGTCCTCAAATTCATCTCACGCCTGTGTGCCAGAGACTTACATTGACTTATTTAAAAAATCTTGGTCTTGCTGAAGCTATATATTCAGTAATGTTTTGCACAGATAAGTGCTTCAAATAGTTACTGAATGTAGACTCAAAGTGACAAGATAAATTATCTATTTTTGGTTTATTTTAAGATGAGTTTTAGAGATAGTAATCTGTGATATGTGAATACATTACAAATTTAACACAAACACTTCACTGGCATATTTGCGTATGTTATAAAATTTATATAACATATAAAATATGTTATAAAATTATTATTTACAATTTCACCTTACAAAGATTCAAGATGTGTTAAGTGCCTAGTTATATAGCATTTTCAACAATGAACTTACTTATTTCTTGATATATTGTAATATGGTAGCTTTTACTTGGTGGATATATTAATATATTTAATGTTTTATGATTATCTTAGCTTTCTTGGTTTTGTATCAAGATAATCGTAATAATCAAAAATATTATGGCAATTATGTATCTTTAAATGGTCAAACTGAAAAATGTTGTGAGAATTATGATGCCTTAAACAGTTTTATAAAACTGTATCAGCTTCTTTGAGCTTAGTCCTGGTGACTCTGACCACTAATCTGTATACTGTGAAAACTGAGCTTGAATGCAAAATTTTAAACCAAATAATGTATTAATAAACACACTACTAGTATCTAACCCTCCACTCAGCTAAATAGATGAAGTTTTAAACATTATGAAGCAATTATACAACTTTTTTTTTTAAAGATTTTATTTATTTAAGAGAGAGAGAATGAGAGAGAGAGAGAGCATGAGAGGGAGGAGGGTCAGAGGGAGAAGCAGACTCCCTGCCGAGCAGGGAGCCCGATACGGGACTCGATCCCGGGACTCCAGGATCATGACCTGAGCCGAAGGCAGTCGCTTAACCAACTGAGCCACCCAGGCGCCCCAATTATACAACTTTTGAAAACATTAAATGACTTTACACAATTTTGTTGAAATAGCAATCATTCCAGCACATGAATCTGGTCAAAAAAACGTCAAAGGGCATGAGGATAATAATTTGTATGTAAAAAACAAAAAACAAAACAAAGCAAAACAAAACAAAACAAAACAAAAAAACAATAAGGCATTTATAATAACCCCAAGTGAAATAATCAAGAAATTTCATCATAATATCCCTATTTCTTAAGGTAATAGATTTGTGAGGAAAATATATGTTCAAAAGCATTATTAATTGCTCAAGTCTCTCAGAATTTAGAAAACAACTTGGTTTTTACCCATGGTTTGCTCTGAAATTCAAGACTGTAAATTTTCAATAAACTTTCAAGAGACAAGTAATTTGAAGGGGTAAAGCCTGAGAACAAACAATATATTTAATTATCACTATTCTGGAAGAGCTAAAGTAAACAAAGATCAGAAACCTGGAAGACACTTCACAGAGGTCATTGAACAGGTTAGGATGTAGCCTCTATAGTGAATGGAGTCATGGACCATGTTTTTCCTAGAGTGTAATATTCACTGAAATTACCATAGCTCAAAACATCTTAATTATAGATGTGGACTCAGTGATTATTTTTCATGATGTTTTTGCTGAATTTATGGCATATGATTATTTTTTTGTAAATATGCTATAAATCCTATAATTATTTAATGTAATTTCAGATATATGGAGGGATAGAGTGTATTGTACCGTGTAGAGAAGTATAGAGAGGGGATATGTCATAAAAGAGGTAAGATATTGCCTTTCTCTTAAAAGATGAAGAGAAGGTAAAAACAAACCATTAATGCAAAAGAAAACTCTTGGCAAATGTACAGAATTTTAAAAATAAAACCATATAAAATAAAATAAAATAAAATAAATGCATGGAATTTAAATCTACTATTTGGAACTGCAGAATAAAAGTAAGTCCGGCATGAAGAAAGATTTAGATGCACTTCAAAATCAAACTATTTAAATCATGTTTGAAGAGATCATTTCAAAGGTTTTAGGAGATTGGTCTTTAACAAGTCCTTTAATCTAAGTCTCAAATTATTTTTGAAGTAGTTGAAGTGCTAATTATAAAGATATTATTTGGTTTGTGTAGAGTAGTGTTGAAAGGATACATATTAAAGCAAATTTGGACCAAATTATAAAAAACCTTAATGCCTGGGGAATCTTTCTTTTAAACTATGTTCAATGAGTTCCATTGAAGGAATTGACCATGTCTGTGGCATGATCAAAGTGAAATTTGAAATTTAGTTCAAAGAAGAATCTCTCAGAGGCAAATATGTTAAGTGACAATAGAAACTTAGAGAATTAAAAACAAAAACACTTTAATTAGAATCTGAAGGTCTGTGGTTAAAATCTGATCAATGTGATATCAGTCAAATTACTTATACTACCTTTTATATGAGATTACCTTTTTAGCTATTTTATGTAAGCCTCAAATGGGACAATATATCAGAGTACACACTGTACAGTTCATGTTCTTATATAAATACAATATATAGTTTATGGATGTGGAGAATATATGGATGAGATTTAGAAGATTAGATTGTTAGAGGGCCCATACCAATGAACTTAATAGCTGACAAGATAAGGGGAAGGATAAAAGGAAGATGGATAGAATATTAGCAAATCTATCCCCAGATGTAAAATAAGATCTATAGTTAATACAGTTAGTTGCTCAGTCATCCCTGACTACTAAATATAATGTAATCTGAATTCAAAGTCATATGACAAAATGAATGAGATTGTTATTTCCATCAATATGGTGAGGACATTACTACGGTCTGGCCATAATCAGAGATTTTCAGAAAGTAGCTTCCTGGAAGGGAAAAAAATAATTTATGCTGGCCCTTTAAGAATGCCGAGTGATTTGGGGTCATACTGGATTCTGTAGTTCATTTGACTTGCTTACTCATTGTTTCAAGGTGACCTCTTCATGCAGATTTCCTTGATTCACTTTTATTTTTTGTCTGGTAATGTTGGTTTTGTTGAAAAAATAGTTTTTTTTTTTTTTTTAAAGAGAATTATGAAGAACTTCTTATATTTTAAAAACAACTTTGAATTGTGAGGAAGGTACTTAAATTGGAAAAGTGGCAATGTACAACAAAAAGAAGATGAAATGCTACAAGAGTAATTAAAGGAAAAAGTCTCTTAAGTGTTGCTTGGGAGCTATGGGCACTTTGGTTCCAAAACTATGAAATTTCTTGACAGTGAAGGAGGCTCTGGGAAGCGGGGCGGGTAGCAGATGGTGCTGGAGGCATGCTCAGAGAAGAAGTGCTTAAACTGAATGCCCTTTATGATTTGCTGCTACTTGTACAAAACTAGTTTAGTGGATCCACTAGGTAAGCAAAAAGAGAAACATCGAATTTTATAACAGATTAGTATAAAATTATAGAACTATGGCTATAAAAATAATGTAGAAATATATGAAGATAATTGCAAAGCTTGCACTTTGCTCTTAATTTCAACAAAGCATATAATTATCATAATCTGTTAATTTAAAATTTCTTATTTAATACACGTATCATAGAATAAATATATATTGAAGGTTATACACACATACATGTATATACACAATGCACGTATACCAAATAGAGTATATTGTCGTCTTAAAGTGTTACAGTTTGCTCTGGTAAAATATTACTATCTACTTCACAGTCAACATTTATCTGACTATAATATATAAGGATAGGAAAATATATTTTATTATATAAATAGTGATAGAGATTAAAAATATAAAATTATTAAAGAGGTTAAAAATATATATTTGTGGAAACCGTCAAAGCAGAAATTTTGGGACAAGTGTTGCCTCTCACAGACAAAAGCAATAATCTCGTTGGATAATCAAAACAATCTTGTTATGTAATTGAATATGCCCGATTTATTTTATAGAAATGATGTAGGATTCTTTTCTGTTTTGAATGAATGATCAAATCAGATAACTGCTGAGTAGTTTGTTTCACTTTGCTGGTATAGGCAAAAGATATACAAATATGAGGCCACTATGTAAAACAGCAAAGTAAATTATATCTCTGGTTAAATATTTCATATGTAGTTAGTAGCAGAATATTATCACAAGCATTAACTCAGGGACATAGTACATATTTTGCTACACAAGAAATAAAGGGGTAATCATGCTCAACACTGAGAATGTTCTAGTTTTGTCATTGTGGAGGATTCTCCGCTGGGGAATATGTGTATTTGGCACAATCATGTAAATATATTAACCAGATGTCAAGTATGAATGACTATTTTCTCAATGACACTGACATTTAAGCAACTAATGTAAAGTATTTTGGAGGTGCTAGCAGTAATTACACCAGAAGTGACAATTATTTTTTTGCTTTTGTGGAATCCTCCTTATGGCTGCAGCAACACATCATTTTAAGTTGCCTGTGAAATATTTGCACAATATCCCAGTTCTGGGCTTCATGAACCAAGAAGCAGGAAAGTTCTATAGTCTCTTCTACCTTCTCAAAATCATTTACTCAAGCCAGCGTTTTCCAACACGTTTTTTTTTTTTTGAATAATACTCCATGAAAAGAAAAAATAAAAGAATTCCTAAGAATTCGAGAGAGATTCATACTCCTTCATCCTTTTGGAATGGATGGAACACACACACACACCGAACTATAGGTATTTCTAGTTATTATAATTCTAGTTACATATAATTACATATCTGAAATTGTATATACTAAGTTACAGTTATGGTTACATACATGACTTGTAGTAAGCAAACCTTCTGTATTTTCTTTTGTCAAAAATTCTCAGACTTCCTTTAATGACACATTATCTTTCTGCTATCTCAGAAGGGACTGAGAACTTTGGTAAATGTTCAAGTAAACATTGATGACAGTGGTGAATCCTTCCATCCTGATGAAAACAGCAGTTTATGTTAGGCCAAAATTAACCAAAGCGGCCTGGCTTGTGGGGGGGAAATCGTACCAAGAGACCGAGGTGGTGTCAGGAGCACATGAGGGAAAATCAGGACACTTTAGTGGTTCAGGAAGTCACATCCCGCTCCTTGAATCCTAGAACTCTGTGCATAGTGGTCGCTAAATTTAATGAATTCCATTAAAGTAATTTAAAGTAATAAATGTAGGGGCGCCTGGGTGGCTCAGTTGTTAAGCATCCGCCTTCGGCTCAGGTCATGATCCCACGGTCCTGGGATCCAGCCCCGCCTAAGGCTCCCTGCTCCATGGGGAGCCTGCTTCTCCCTCTGCCTGCCGCTCTCCCTGCTTGTGCTCCCTCTCTCTCTCTAATAAATAAATAAAATCTTGTTTTTTAAAAAAAGTAATAAATGTAAATAGTCTCTTGAATTTAAGGGATTATTTGCACAACCCATATATTAAGGAATATATTTTTCACCAAAGATTTTATTAAGTATGAGCACCTGTCCTCAATAGATGAGTTTGATTAAGATCACAGACTACTAAAAAAAAATCCTAGTGGATGGATTTATTTCATTGTACCATAATACTAATAGCTAATATGTTACAATTCTAACTCTGCAAATTATAAAAAATATTTACATGATGAGTCCACTTTCTGGAATTATTTATAAACTCATTCTGTCATTCATGAAACAGAAGCTCTGTGGTTTACTGGTGTGAGGAGCTGCAGTGAGAGGGTACCCTCTGTTTTGGCCCCAAGCTAACTATTAAAATAGCATCCCTTGATAATATTATTCTACTTTTCAACAGCTCTGTTGTTTCTTACATCATTTTGGAAAATAAACCTATGCTTTAGAGCTCCCCATGTGGGTAATTCCCTCAACAACCATAGAATCTCAAGATTTGACCATGTATCCCTAAATATAAGCCTGAATATTTGTCTGTGTATATATTTTAGGAGAAAATAATTCTTTTCCCTGGGTACAAATGCCTTCCCTTCAAAAACAGAAGGTGCTTTAGATTTCAGCTTCCATTTCATAAAGATATGTTATATATGTCATTCTTATTTACAAGAAGTTTTCTTTACAGTTCAGTGTGTACCCTTCTCCTGACTACACAGAATAGATGTTGATGAATAAAGAATCCAAAGATGTTGGCTTCAGGGCAACTGAGATCAATCTCATTACACAATATTGTTAAGAAAGCTGTTAGTTTTATACAGGGCAACCATTTTATGTGGCATACAGTAGACAAAAGGTTAAATACATATTGTAATTTTTTTAAAAATAAAATTGTTTCAAATTAAAATAGATTCATGAGAGAATGCATGCTGTCATGAATTAAAAAAAAGAAATAAAATTTACAAGCAATTTGTTCTTTAGTTTAATTCATTTCACCATATTGAACTTTCAAGATGGAATAAATGGTATTTTTAGCAAATTTAAATTTAAACATTAACTCTATCACAGCATTCTTGCTGGAGATTAACTTTCATTGCTCCCATTCATATTCTGAAAGATATGAAATCATCATGGCTCTTATCACAACATGATTACAATAGAATATCATTTTGTAAAAAATCAGAAGCAATTTTCTTTTTCTTTCTCTCTTTCTTTCTTTCTTTCTTTCTTTCTTTCTTTCTTTCTTTCTTTCTTTCTTTCTTTCTTTCTTTCCAGTAATCTCTACCCCCAATATGGGGTTTGAACTCATAACCCAGAGAGCAAGAGTCACATGTTGTACAGACTGAGCCAGGCAGGTGCCCCTTAGAAGCAATTTTAAAGCAGTTTTTAAAATGTTGAGTTTTATAAGAATCTGTATCTTCACTAAGTTGTCAAATTGTGAAATGTGGAATTATATGGGTGAATTATTTCATGTAGTTTGTCTGTTTATATTGACCAGATTCATACTGATGAGAGTAAGCAGAAATCAGTTTGACTTTGATTTTATTGACAGTTTCAATACATAACTACATTTTTATAAAAATAGAAAATTATTCTGAGCCCGAAATATGATGTGTTACATATAGTATATTATGCTAAAATATATTAATATACATGGTGGATAACATATATGAAAATACAGTGAATTATTATACATTGCAATTACTTTAGGAGCATATAACATTAAGGGTGCCTTAATTTTGGAATTGATGTTTTTAGATAAAACGAAGGCATTTACACTTAAAAAAAAAAAGTCTTGTCAAGGATGGGCATTTCACTTTTTTTTTTTTTTTATCTCTTAGCTTGCATTTAAACACTGCATCACACCTGTTTTTGGCACCTGGCATCAGTTTCTTTGTAAAATTAAACTACCTATCATTTTTAAACAAGCAAAAAGAAATGATTTATTAAGCACAATAAAATTCCGTATTCTGTATCTAGATTCATCATAAAATTATAGGTATGTCAATATAAATTTCATGTTGTGAGCTGAAAGGTTTAAATGCCATAAGCTATCTTCTTGATGTTGAGAAAGAATAACTATCCAGGTGTGGTGATATTTTCAGTTAATGTTTCTGCAGAGGTAATTAAAGGCTTATCAAATTATGACAAAGATTTAATCATATGTTAGGTCACAAAGAACTAATCTAAATCTTGCTTCAAAGAAGTTTAAGTCATTTTGAATGTGAACTAGTGTTTAAAACTGAGGGTTGCCATCTGGGCCATGTCTATTACCATTTTTTCTTAAGTTCACCAAACTCTTCTCTATCTTTGCTGGCATTTAATAGATATGTAATAGATATGCTAATGCAATGTGCAAGTTAATTCATGGAAACCAACCAGTCACCTACTTCTTTCATATGACCGAAGTTTATTTTCAGTCTGAATATGTACCTTTTTGTTCTCATTGAATTGCAGAGTGAAAATGCAAAATTCTGCTTTGGCTTAATACTTTCAATGGAAGTTCTTATAGAAGGGAACAAATTACTGGAAGTTAAAAAGGATTAGAGATATTTGAGATATAATTTGATACTAATATAGTACTTTAAAGCACACTTTTATTTTTATTCTTTAAAAAAGATTTTACTTATTTATTTATTTTAGAGAGAGAGAGAGAGAATCTCACACAGCCTGCACTGAGCGAGAGCCCCAAGGTGGGGTTTGATCTCAAAACTCTGAGATCAGGACCTGAGCTGAAATTAAGAGTCTGAGGCTTAACTGACTGAGCCACCCAGCCACCCCTAAAGCATACTTCTAAAATTTTGGTTTTATGTTAGACAGCTAGAAAATAGACAGTTCAGCTGGACTTGATCCTATGAAAGCTCCCTGTGGATAGGATTTGTCACGTATCAGATAGAGGTATTTAAGTAATTTGTGTTAAATAGAGGAGTGAGGAAATTGACATCTAATATAGTTTTAAAGATGTCTATGTGATGACAAAGATCCTGATTATTCCAAGTAATACTGTAAGACTCAGTTAATTTATCAGAATTTTTCATTACTTGGTATAAGAATACATGTTTTGGGAAACAGCTATTTATTTTACTGGTTTTTTTTTTCAGTCTGGATTTGAATGTTTACCATCATGTTACTGTACTCCTATAACAGCATAATTAAGCATTTATATAACACGAGGCTGTGGAATTAAAAAAAAAGGAGATAAAATCAATGATAATTTCTGTTGGGGGATTTAGTAATGATTGGAAATTTTACTTATATATCTTCCACTCTAGAGAGCATTCTTGGGAGCTGCAATAATTCCCCAAAGGCAAAATATTATAAGAAGGATGCTCAACTTGGATCCTGTTTGAGTCAGAGTTCAATCAACAATATGTCAGAGAGGAGGTAAGTGAGTGGACTTTTCTTTGCCTCTCTTCATTTGTACTTGGAAGAAATTATGTTGTGTCAATTCTTAAATAATATAACAGAGATGAGTGTTTCCTAAAATTTTAGTGCATTAATGTAAGTCCTGAGAGATGCTTTATGAAATATATATAAAATGTATATATATATATATATGTATATATATACTTGTCCTCAATGAGTTTAGGAGACGCTATATGCTATCCTACTTGAAGATTTAAATACACATTAGCATATTAAGAGCTCACTGAAGTCCTTCAATAAATTGTTGAAATGCACTTGGGAAGTACTGATGAAGATAATTACACAATGCAGTTTTTTGGCCAATATTAACTTATGATATTTATTAAGAAATCATTAGTATTCTAATCTTTTTAAAGTAGATGTCCCGTAAACAGCTACCAATTTATAATTATTCAGATAGCAAAGTACCACCTTGAGGCTATATCTTAAATAAAGCCTCCAATGGGGAGTAATACTTGATTTATCTGAATTACACCTGAACAGCTTGGAGACCTCCCATAGTTAAGCAACTGTAACAGCTTGCAGACCTCCTGCATAATATAAAATAAAATATCCAGAGTGCTGTAAAAAAGCGAAATGATGTAAGTCTGTGAACTTCTTCCTATTTGTGTTTTATTTATACTGTTTATAAAAGTAAATTACTTGTTTGAAGTACTACTCTTGAAGCTGCCTGAATCTCTATGGGGAAGTACTCCTGTGAATCCTCTTTTATTAGTACTGGTTGATCTTTAGCTCTGGAGATGAGATCAGCAAGGTTAAAAAGCTTTGCTTTCTAAGGGGAGAGTCAATCTGATTTGAGAATAGAGGGAGACCTAGTAAGAGCCAAACCTGATGGAAATGATCTCTTTTTAAAATGACCCTGAATAGTGTACCCAGGGCAGCCGCATTTCTGTAAATAGCTGGATAATGCTATCCTTTACGCTTCGGCTCCAAAGAACCACCTGAAAGATAACATCTAACAGGAGTTTGGAATCATTTTGCCATCAGAGAGAAAGTTTACTTATTTTCTTTTTTTTCTCCCACTTTCAGTTTTGGTTAAAGAAACACCGATGATGATTATTCTGATGAGTTATCTTAATTCACGAGAATAAATAATTTTACATTTATAAATAATTATCCTATTTCTCTTATGTGATGAGAAAACATACCTTATTTTCTAATCATCATTTTAATTGGGTCAACAAACAGAATGGCATATCTTCTCCTAGCTAATATCACTGGTTTTTATGTCTTTAATAATACTGAAACAGTAATTTTTAGCCTTGTTGGAAAATCCTTACAAGAACTGGATGAAGGTTATGATTATTCGTTCCAAGGAAAAAAAATAGATTGAAACCCAATTAATGAGTTACCAAGACCTCAGATTAGGAAACAGGAGGGGAAGAGGAGAGAGGGTGGCCTTAATCCTATTCACCTATTCTTTCTCTTTCTTTGATGAAAGAGGATAGATGATGATGATAGATGATAGATAGATAAGGATCAATGCACACATACATATGTACTGTCCATACTCACAAATTTTCTAAATAATATTTATATTATAATGTTAATTATAAATACATAGCAGAATACTCAGGCCATTTTAGTGTCTAGGATTTAAATGACAGAATTCAACACCTTCAACCAATCATCAGTATGAGTGAGTTTTGTGAAATTGATCGTTTTAAGGGCAAAATTCTCTTCTATGTGACCAAATTGATTAGTGGGTTTATTTATTTCTTTATGTATGCCCTGTTTTTTCTTACCAAGATTTAATGCAGACCATACCAGATTGGAGAAAAAGCAGAATGATATCATAAAAGATTTAATTAAAATGCACAAATTCTCACTTTTCCTAGGACAAAAATGTTTACCAATTAATGCTTTGCACATTTACCTTGTTTGTAAAAGGAAATTATTTGTTGAAATACTACCCTTGAAGATGCCTGGGTCTCCATAGGATAGAGTCCTGTGAGTTCTCTTTTGCTAGAAGTAGATGATCTTTAGCTGGAAAGAGATCATGTAGACATGGCCTTAGAGATAGAGACAAGGACAGGTCTAGCCTTTTCAAATGAGAAGCATGAAGGATGGGGATAGTATTCTAGATTTTTATTAGTCAAATGCATCTTAGCATCACCCTCAAATGTCATGTATGAGTAGTTAGTACATGTGCATATCCATGTGTTAGGTCTCCTTACATTCTCCTGATTCTCTGCTTATGTTCTCTCTCTCCCCCGTCTTTTTCTAACTCCTAATTTCCACCACATCAAATCCCAGGCTTTATGGATCTCAGTTTAATTTGAGCCACTTTGTGAAGGGTTTCTCTGACAATCCAAAAACTCAGATCCTAATTTTCAACTTATTTTCTGTATTTCTACATAATAATCTTAAAATCTGATTCTTTACACCTATGTACATATATTCACATATTTTTAAAATAATTTTCCTGAGTGTAAACCTTGTCTATTCAATGGTACTATAAGGTTTAGTAGAGATTTTGATAAAAATTTGCTTTCTAGCAATGACTTTGTCACTTTTTGTCACGTAAGAGGCTGATTCTAGAATGCAACTATTGCTATGAACTAAGCAAACCTATGAAATCAAAGTCCCTATTCCATTTTCTGTACTGATGATCCAGTTGGAAAAAAGTTAATGTATCTATTTTTCTTTTATTTTTTAAAAGATTTTATTTATTTATTTGACAGAGAGAGACACAGCGAGAGAGGGAACACAAGCAGGGGGAGAGGGAGAGGGAGAAACAGGCCTCCCCGCTGAGCAGGAAGCCCAATGTGGGGCTCCATCCCAGGACCCTGGGATCATGACCTGAGCTGAAGGCAGATGCTTAATGACTGAGCCACCCAGGCGCCCCTCTATTTTTCTTTTAAACATTACATTTCTATTCAAATTTTTATATTTAATATAAACTCAAGTACCAAGCAGAGCATTTCCCAGTATAAGTTGCTGATTGGAATTTGATCTATGCTATAGAGGTATCTCACATTCTTTAAGGACTGTTTTATTTCCTTCTCTTCAATATTGTTGAAGAGTATATCAAAATGTCTTAGTTTTTTTAAGGATATATAGATACCTCTGAAAAATGTGAAATGTGCATTCAACATACTATATAGCAAAAATGAAAGAAATAATGAGAAATTAGATGCAGGTATCTCTATAAAAGTTACCATTTTTAAAGAAAATCTAACACAAGAATTTATTTGAAGAGAAAGTAAAACATAATGAGGTATTATGAAGAAAGTATAGAATTCAGCTTTTCAGAGATCTATTTAAAAACTCAATGAGACACTTATCCTTTTTTAATTTTTTTTTTATGAGAGACATTTATCCTTAAATGATGATTTAGAGTAATCTTCTGTGATAAATGACTCATTTTGCCTCTTGTATATAGTTGATATAAAGGACCGTATTGTTTACCGACTAAATGTCTCAGATACTTATAAAACATGTACAATTTATCACTCTCTCAAAAAACAAAAACATTTCTGGGGCACCTGGGTGGCTCAGTCGTTAAGCGTCTGCCTTCAGCTCAGGTCATGATCCCAGCGTCCTGGGATCGAGCCCCACATCTGGCTCCCTGCTCCACGGGAAGCTTGCTTCTCCCTCTCCCACTCTCCCTGCTTGTGTTCCCTCTCTCGCTGTGTCTCTCTCTGTTAAATAAATAAACAAAATCTTAAAAAAAAAAAAAAAAGCAAAAACATTTCTTAGAATAAGTACAAACACATATTTTCTACTAAGGTGAGTAACAGCGAAAGAGATGTCAACTCTTTCAGAGGTTTCAGAGATGATGTCTCCTAATAACCTTCTGCCAGATCTATCATCTTGCAAGAAATTATCTCCTTTCAGCTCACCTACACAGTGCCAAAGAGTTATGCTTGTTCAATTAAAGTTATTCCCTAAAACAAATCTGATTATCCTCATCTGCTTCTTTTGGCTTCCTGTTACTTATCCACATAGATGTTGAGAGTATTCTTTCTTTTTTTTTTTTTTTTTTTTAAGGATTTTATTTATTCATTTGTCAGAGGGAGCGAGAGCACAAACGGGGAGAAGCGGGCTCCCCCCTGAGCAAGGAGCCCAATGCAGAACTTGATCCCAGGACGCTGGGATCATGACCTGAGCCAAAGGCATAGATGCTTAACCAACTGAGCCACCCAGGTGCCCCATGTGTTGAGAGTATTCTTATCACAATTGTCACTTTTTGTCCCAGGCATCGAGTTTTCTTCCTGCATCTGTGTGCTTGATACCATTCCGTCTTACCTTCTTCAGTGCCTCCTCTAATCCAGCATGTCCTTTCTCTCATCTTCCTCAGAGCCTACCCACTCCCTAGTCCTTGATTAACTCCTTTCCTTTTAAAAAATGCACTCATTTTTTGTCTACTTGGAAAAAAAAAAAAAAAACTACTCTTGATTCTTCTTTAACATATAGCTACTCTACGTTTTTTTCTTTCTCTTCAATACTAGACTCCTTAAAACAGCAGTATCTAGAACTTCTTTTTTTTTTTAAACCTCCCATTTATTCATTATCCCTCTGAATATGTTTTCCTCTCATCATTATAGTTCGCTTTAAAACATTGTCAATCACATCTTAATTTAAGTCAAATTGAATGTGTTCTATACATGTGACATGACCTCTCTCAAACATTTGATCAATTTAGGCCAGACTCTAAATCTTAAAGTTCTTTTGACTTCAGCATCACTGGTGTTCCAGTTCTTCAATTTGTCTGCTCCTTTGCAGTCTCTATTTAATATTAATGTTCCCAAATATTCTTATTTTAATTCTAACTGTTGTCTTATCTCTGGGTGACTTTTTACTCTTATAGCCGTTTGTATTAGATCAAACATGGAATTTATCTCTCTAGTTTATTATTTCCACAGCCTTGTCCTTTTTACATTATGGGTTCTTTTTCCTAAAATGCATTTACTTACTTCAGTCACCTATAAAAACCTCTGTTTATAACTCAACAAGGATTATTTTAAGAATTGACTAGAGTGATGAATATGTTATTAGATTAGTGTTATATTTTTCCTTTACTGTTCTTTCTCCCAGAGACTATAACAAATATTCTTCTCCAAAAGTTCATTGAAAATATAATCTCTTCATGGATATTTTCTTTATTTTAATAGGGCTAAAGAATCACATTTTTTTTTATTTCACCCTTTAAATGATTTGTTACTGTTTTGTAATTGTAAGCTTCAAGTGATGAGCCAGCACAATAAGTGTGTATTTTGTGCATTGTATCTGGTTAAATTGTGAGACAGTATTTGGTGCTGAGGATTGAAGAGAAGTTGATGATAATCATAGTAAGTCATTGACTAACTCACTTTCTTATTTCTCTGAACAAGCCCCAGTTATCTGTTCCAGATTAATAAATTTAAAATGAAGTAAAATTTAAAACATATAGAATTTAATAAGTCATCTTTTATAATATTCACATATTCTTAATTATTTTTCAAGAATTTTATAATTGTGATGATATATATGAAATAACTGTATCAAATTAAAATTCTCAATAAAATTAAGTGAAAACTTTAAGTAACTTTCCTCAGTGGTGGCAAGACTCTCTTTAGAGGGCAACTTCATTGGCTTTCCCTGAATCTATGCCTGCGCATGCCCCTTATTACAGATCTTCATTTTATTCCTTAAAATGTATAATGAGAAGGTAATTCACCTTTAATGAAATGCCAGAAAATGTATCCAGAAAGTATTACAAAGGAGAAAGTGTCATTTCAAATAGGTACACCTGCTTTCTAAATGACTAACAGTAGGGAGCTTCTAACTCTCAGGTAAATCAGAAAATAAGCGAATTGCTTTTTTAAATTCTTTTCTTGTAAAAGGGATAGTAAATGTCAGGATAACCTTGTACTTGGAAAAAAAAAGATACAGGGATAAAGTGTTAACTTTCAGAGCAACTTGTTTCTAAACATTTCACAGGACATCAGCATTTGTTGGTTTAAAATATACCAACTGATATTTAGTTCTTAATGATACCCAGAGTACACTAATAGCAAAGGAACAAAATAATGTATAGAATTAAATGTGATTACAAGGTTCTTTTTTTTTTTCTTTTTGTAAATAAGAGTTAAAATGCTTAGGATTGGAAATGACCTTTAGAGCCAGATAAATAATATGGATTGCAACCCTGTTTCTACCATTTATTAGCCATGTCATCATGGGTTAATATTTCAACTCTTGGAGACTCAGTTTCCTTATTAGCAAATATGCATAATACTTACCTGTCAGAATTGTGTGAAAATTAGATATTATATATGCAAAATATGTGCATGTAGGTCCTCAGAAACTTTCAGTTATTATTATTATTTAGTTAATAGCAATTTCAAGACTAAGTATTTGTCTTGAAGTGCAAATACTTTTTTAAAGAATAATGTGAGCATACCATAAAATTGACAGATGTAAAGATCACTGTTTGAATGCACATAGATATACGTATGGCGAGCAATGTGTGGTTAAAATAACATTCTTGCCTTAAGGTTTTAGGAAAAACTACAACTAATGGTGTCAATGTTTATCTTTGAAAGGCATTACAGATTTCAAGGTAAATCATTACGAATTCTTTAGATCAAGGAAAAATGAAATGCCTGTTCAATCTACCCATAGATACTTGGAATGAAATAGGTTTTTAACAGAAAAAAGGTACTTAATAAATGAAATTCACACTGTTTACAATATTCTTACAGAAATGGATTAAACTATAAATACAGACCTTGTTGCATGTTTAGGGAAATATATGTTATTTCATGTACTGGCATATGGGGAATCTAATAATTATAAACTCAAGCTAGCAAAGTATTCTTGTCAGATGCTGGTGGGGCTTTTCTGTATCTCTACCACCCCCAACCCCAGTATAAATTACAAATATAGGAATCGAAGGAATGCCAGTAACCAGTAAAATCTAATGACTACACCCTTACTGCATATGTTCATCCATGTTCTTCTACATTATGGTCAGGCAGGAACAAAATATAACACACACGATTCACATACTCTGGTCAAGAGGTCAAAATCTGCATACTTGAAAATGCTGATTTTGAGTGCTAGGGGTCAATGCAAGCCTGTTTTGCGTGTATGTGGGTGCAGATGGTATGAAATGAATAATGTGAGCATACCATAGAATTGACAGAATTTAGATACTGTACATGTGTAAAAAAAAAAAAAAAGCAGTAGAAGCACTTTTTAGACTCTTCCTCAAGTTATAATGTGCCTTGGAAAGTGGGATCCAGTACCGAGGATACTTGATGTTACTGAAAGATCAGAAGATAAAAGTTGAGGTTTAGATAGTATTGGTTAAACTTCCTCATTGGTGGATGATTAAGGAGGTGGAATACTGACTTCCGAGAGGGATAAGTCTACCTAAAAACAAATATATAATTGAAGAATTCAAGTATAGGAAGAGAATGGAATATATGGGATGATGGGGGAATGATTTCTTACATAAAATTTCTGGGGGAAAAAAACATCTGCTAAATCATCTACCCATCAAAATACATATCCAAAAGAGCATTTTTCTGTGCTTATAGCAATGTAAAGGATAACTTAATGCTACTTGTTTAGGTAAACAGAAATATGCATCTTACAAATAAGGCATAACTTAATTATTGGTATGTGAATTTAAATTCAAAGGTACTGAAGAACTAACTTGAAGAGGGGAAAAAAAAAGTGCATCTGTTTGTAAGCTTCTCTTGTACCAATACAGTGCTTCCAAATTAATTTTGTACTTCTGAGTGATCCAATAAATTGTGAAATTGTGACTCAAAAGGAAATTGCTAGAGATAGACAAATTGTGGCTTAAAAGGAAAAAAGAAGGAAGAAAGAAAAGAAATGCTGTACATAACATTGGCAAGTTAGGACAGTTTACTAGTTCAGTGCAACTTACAGTAAATTAACCAAAATGGTGGAAGACATCGAATATGTAAATTCAAACAATTTTGAAAAAAATCTTTGCCTTTACCATTATTTATTATGTAAGGATCAATAAATTTGTCATGGTTTATTGGATTATTATGAACTGCCACAGATGAAGAATAATACAACTACTTAAAGGGGTTACATTTTAATTGCTAGAGCTTTTTCTATGATGACTTGGAGTGCAGTCACCATGGAATGAAAATTGGGAAAAGTAGATAAAAAATATATCATGGGAGAGAAATTTGGATTTTTACACTCAAAACCAATTGATCTGTACAATTTTGCTTTTGGGTTTAGATATGAAAAATTATATAACTAATTGGTTTTTATCCCATTGGACAATATTATGACCACATGAGTTGTGATATTAATATGAAGTTGGCAGATAAACCATGATTGAATAAATGTTCTAGAGCTGGAATTTCTAGAGCTGTGGATCATCATACTTTTATTCTTTTATTTTTTTTAAGATTTTATTTATTTATTTGACAGAGAAAGACACAGCGAAAGAGGGAACACAAGCAGAGGGAGTGGGAGAGGGAAAAGCAGGCTTCTGGTGGAGCAGGGAGCCCACTGTGGGGCTCGATCCCAGGACCCTGGGATCATGACCTGAGCCGAAGGCAGACGCTTAATGACTGAGCCACTCAGGCACCCCTGGATCATCATACTTTTAGACAAATGGAACATATACTTTTGATATATTCCATATGAAAGTTGTCCATTGGGACACAGAGTTGTACTCTTTTAAATTTCCAGCTATAAAGTAGACACTATGGTCACATTAAAAAACATTTGGATATAATTGTATCTTGGATTGATTTTTACATGTATTATAGTTAATTAGAACAGTACTTTTATGATTGTTAAAGATAATGAATATTTTTATTGTTATTGAACAACATGATGGTAACTGTATGTTGTATGTGATATTATGTGGTATGTCATATGAAAGAGAAGTGAGGCTGGAAGCTAAGAAGACAAAGGAAAAGTAAAGAGAGATCTTCAAAGAAATAGATAATAAAAGATATATAAAGCAGGTAGAAAGACAATCAGACTTAAGAAAATTGATGGCATTTGGAGAAAACTGGAAACTCCATAATGGAATATTCAATATGTGTAGGAAAATGGTAGCAAATATGGTCAAAATTGCATAATGCCTCAAATACTGTGTCACTCTGTTCTAAACAGATCATTTTTGTTGGCAATTGGTTCTCCTTTATGTGGTGATGCAAGAACAACAGATTCTTTCATCTCAAGTGGCTATTATTCCTTTTTGGTTTTTTTTTTAGGATTTATTTATTTATTTGAGAGAGAGAGAGTGAGTGAGCAGGGGGAAGGGCAGAAGGAGAGGGAGAGAGAGAATCCTCAAGCGGACTCCCCACTGAGCACAGAGCCCGACACAGGGCTTCATCCCAGGACACTGAGATCATGATCTGAGCCAAAATCACAAGTTGGACGCTCAACCAACTGAGTCACCCAGGTGCGCCTTGAGTGGCTATTATTCTTTACAGCTTTGTTATTATCTGTGTCCAGCCCATGGAAGGGGAAAGAATGTGTGAAGGAGCCACACCTATTTCTTAAAGCTTTGGCCAGAAAAAGCACATCACTCTCTTCGTATTCCTTTGGCAGAATCCAATATATGATAACACCTAACTGCAAGAGAGGCTGGAAAATGCAGTCTAAAGTTCAAGAAGACAACTGGATTGTTGGTGAAAATCTAGCAGTCAGAACCATAGTGACATAAAAAGGGCACTTGCCCTGAGATATTACAAGGGTAAAACTACATCAGTGAAGACCACGTGTACCTCTATAAATAAAAAGGGGGAGTATCTTTCTGATATGAACTGGACAATTTAAAAAATAACACAGGTAGAAACAGGAGTAGATTTAGAGTCTGATGATCTGAGTTCAAACTGTTCAAATTGTTATTTGCTTTTCTGGGTCTTAGTATCTATATGTAACAAAAAAGTTTTTCTATACTTCAGAAGTGTTATCCAAATTAAAACATTCATAAATTCAAGTGTGTTTTTCTCTAAGTTAAGCAAAAAAGTGATATATAAAGAGAAAATCTTTTTTTTTTTCCTAAAGATTTTATTTATTTATTTGAGAGAGAGAGAATGAGAGCAAGCACATGAGAGGGGGGAGGGTCAGAGGGAGAAGCAGACTCCCTGCCGAGCAGGGAGCCCGATGCAGGACTCGATCCAGGGACTCCAGGATCATGACCTGAGCCGAAGTCAGTCGCTTAACCAACTGAGCCACCCCGGCGCCCCTAGAGAAAATCTTTTTTTTTTTTTTTTTAAGATTTTATTTATTTATTTGACAGAGAGAGACACAGCGAGAGAGGGAACACAAGCAGGGGGAGTGGGAGAGAGAGAAGCAAGGCTTCCCGCAGAGCAGGGAGCCCGATGCGGGGCTCCATCCCAGGACCCTGGGATCATGACCTGAGCTGAAGGCAGACGCTTAACGACTGAGCCACCCAGGCGCCCCTAAAGAGAAAATCTTTAATGAAAGTAAGGTTTGTGGAAAAATTAATCATCAACAATGTAAGAGCTTGAAGAATACTCCCTGTCCTGCAACACCAATATTTCCTAACTAATGGCCTTGAAATAGTCCTGCTTGATATGGATAAATCAGAATGAGAGTAAATTTTGCCTTGTGGGTAATATGTACTCTCAGTCAGGGGTTTAACCAGTAACATGATATAAACTTAAGACATTCTATTTGCTTGGTTTCCCCTGTGCCTATAATTCAGGTCTTTATACTATTCCTCACCAAAGAAGCCAAGTGCTTCCTGGGGAGTAGCAAGTCCTGGATTTTGGGGCAGGGAAGAGGATGTGACTGGGACATCCTATTTCCAGAAGGCAATGTTGCTCTAAACAAATATTAAAAAAAAAAAAATGGAATGAGGAAGATACTGTCTAGAAAAGAGATCTGAAATGTGATAGAATAGGCCAGGTCTAAAGTGAAAAATGAGGTTCAATGATATGTGCTTGAAATATAAGACAGATTCAGATCAAACTGAGATCCACAAAAATTAGAATCCATGCTAATATTTTATGTAAAACATGATGTATCAAAATACAGAAGTTGAATGAATGTGTCTGTAGGTGTGTCTGTGTGTTTAGCAATAAGTAAAGGTTGTTGAAATAAAGCTACTCTTTGTCAAAAATAGGCTCTAAAGTGTGTGTTTTCTTAGGAGATGAAGTTAGTGGAACAGGGCCCTTTACTCCATACAGCCAACTCAGGACCTAGGCTGATGGGCCATCTTCAATACACGGCTTTCAAAATTTCCCTAGAGTTCATCTCCATCTCAGTTGGTGATAAGGGTAAACAAAAAATGGAAGAGCACATATGGGAAGCTTATAGGATCCATTCCAATCAGTGGTAGACATGATTTCTACTCCCATCCCATTGACTAAAACACTGCAAGGAAGCTGGGAAACAGACTTACTCTGTGTCAGGGAAGAGAAAGACATCATAAACAGCTAACAATCTCTACCATATAATGACTTATAAATTGTAATAATCATAATACATATGTGGTTGGTGCTAGATAGCCAATTAAATATGTCATTGCTAATTATTGGTATTATAAAGAAGTGTTGAATAATATTTCTGGATTTGGGGTTATCAGGACATAATGCTTATAGTTGTAACTCCACAGAGTTAATGTGCCCTATCTATAGGAGCATGGGATGTGAGACAGGGTTTTTCAGAAACAAATGACAAAGCCTTTAAATAAATTAAACTGTACCTTTCAGAATATAAACACCCAAGATGAAGCAATTTCTGAAAGCAAGCTATGTATTTTTCATCCAATAGAAACAGGTTAATTGTAATTAGGGAATTTTAGATTGCTCATTTTTGGAAAGCAGATAATGTCTTGATATGAAGATCGGGGTGTGGGTGGTGGGTGTTTGCCAGATGGATATGGATAGCTCTTTAAAATGTAAAGTCATAAACTTGCAAGATTCATTTTTGTAAAAATCCTGAAAACTTTAATATGCTTTCATCCTTATGTTTTTATTTTAATAAAACTAAAGTTTAAGAAGAGGATATACTTTGAATAAATAATTGCAGTATCAACATCTGAACCATGTCTATCATCATTTCTGCTTTTACGGAATTTTTGCATACACAGAATGCCTATAAATGACACTTAAACATACACATCTGATCAACTATGAAAATATATTCCACAGTATTCTATTCATTCTTTTTGACATTTTCTGTTCCTTCCTCAGACTGACAGCATAATCCCTAAATCCCCTTCAACTAACCCTTGTTATAACTTGTTTTTACCTGCACACATTTGTGTTGATCACTGAGCTCTCTTGTATTCCTAATTAGACCGTAATCTCCTTTAGGCAAAGAAACGCATTTCCATATTAATGGATGGTCCAACTATCCAGTAAAATGCTATGACTCCACAATGATTCCTCTTTATTCTAACTCATTTTTTATAGTTTCCACTATCATATTATTGACTCAGATTTTTCTGCCGTATTTCTAAAGCCAGTTCATTTTATTTTATCTGAAGAGAGGGAAAAATATGAAGCCCTTGTCCTAATGGTAATTATGTCTATCCCTAATAAAGCAAAAAAGAAAAGGCTTATAAAAGAAAGAAGTATACAAATGACCCCCAATGAAAATCATAAGTAAAAGTACTTTGTCCTGCATACTGTCAAGAGACAGTCATATTGCTCCTTGGTCTTATTACTATGTCATCTCTGACAAACTTTTATCATTTTACATCTTTTGATCATTATATTTGACATAGTTTGATTGACATTGAACACAGCATCCACATTTTAGCCAAAGAATACTTGGAATTATTTGAAATCCAAAAACAAAACAAAACAAAGCAAAGGAAGAGTAATTGAATACAAAAAAGCATTTTGTAATTTCTAGTACATTGGTTTATTTGAAAAGTGCTTTATGACTTCCCCAAATTCTCAGATTTTGTTAGGGAATAACAGAATAATAAGGATTTGTAATTTATATATGTGTGGTAATTCTATGCCTTCTTTGGTATGTAAGTTTCCATATTTAATTGATATATTATTAGAATTGATTATCAAATTTTTTGATTATCAAAAATTAAATTATTAACTATTATTGAAACAAGTCTTAGTCTTGATTAGATAATTTTAAACAATTATCCTTGCAAAAATTCATCTATCATATCTTACCAGAATTTTTCTTTCTTAACAAATCCAGATGTATGTCAGTCAGTGTCCAACAAGGAGACAAAGCTATGTTAGTAATTTAAACATGTAAAATTTAATATAAAGAAGCTTAACAATAAAAGGCAGCAAACCATTAAAGGGACAAAAGAGGACTCCCGGGAATAGCAGCTACTGCCTCAAGAGCTAAGGACAAGTATGGAAGGAACTGAAAACTGAGATTCAGATCTCATTTTAGAGGGCTTGGCTGACCCAGGAACATGCCTCCTACCAGTAACAACAAACACAAAGAGGGTGTGGTCAAAGGGTCCATAGTTCCTGTTTCACTGGAGGCAGAGAAATTAATTGGAGGTGGCTAGCAGGGCGTAGTCTTTTCCCTGTGCGGTTGCTAGGTAAGTACCCATTGCTATATGAAGTACCACTTAACCTCCTACCCTACACCCTTCATTGACAAACTGCACCGCAGGAGAAAGGTCATACAGCCCACGATTTTGCTCTGGCCTTGGAGTGTCCTTCTAGCGCCCTCTATTGACAAAGTCTAACATTTCACTAGTAGGGCAAAGAGAAGTGTGGACGTGAAACTATGAGGAAATAAGTGGAAAATTGGCACAGATCATTCCTTTGGCTGCTAAATTACTGCACACAGTCCTGCATACCCCTTTAAGTTGCACGAAATGCTGTCCTTCATAC
Organism: Leptonychotes weddellii; assembly: GCF_054177405.1. NCBI lineage: Eukaryota > Metazoa > Chordata > Mammalia > Carnivora > Phocidae > Leptonychotes > Leptonychotes weddellii. Next base: position 154,321,504 of record NC_138370.1, on the reverse strand, counting down.
AAATGAAGAAGCTCTCACACGTCATTGCCCAAGATGTGAAGACACAGTCCCAGCAGTGACTGAATCTGTCTGTGGCTATGTTAATTACTCTTAAAATCCAGAGTTTCATTGATTTAAAGCTAAACTCCAATAACTTCGTTTATAAAGTAGTAAGGAGAAGAAAGAAAAATAAAATAAAATATTTAATTTGTAAATATGTTCACATAACAAGAAAGAGAAAATGAACAAAACTATTAGTCTTTGTTTCTGAGTTTTTCTACTCTCCGTTCCATGTTTCCCTTGCCCAATTAAGACTTCATCTGGGTTGAACCCAAACTTTCATTCCCAAAGATTTTGAGACATTTATAATCCTGAATTTGAGATTCTGTAGTTTTTCATTAATTGATTATTGGACATGGAAGCACTGAGAGGACGTCCATAGAGTTACTTGGGTTCCAGACATTATCCTCCTTTACTTGGGTTCCAGACATTATCCTCCTTTTCTTTGTTTTATAACAAACAACTCAATTTCCTTTGGTAATTGTGGTCAATCCAGTCAGTTGAGTGGTCTCTATTTTGCCAGTTGTTTCAGTAACAAAGATTTGCAAAAAGCCTGATGGCAGTCTCATTTTAAAATTCAATGAAATTGTTCTGAAAACTGTATTGGAAAAATCTCCCCATCACCACCACCATCATTGGGAACTAAGTTGTCCGAACAAATGGAATGAAAATTTACCAGGACAGGGATTTTTAAAAAAGGTGTGTGAAGGAGTTATTATGTTTAGTAGCTAGCGACACCACTTCCACTTTTATTTCTTGATTTCCAGACTTCTTTATTTGGCTGTAGATGGGACAACCCAATGTTTCTGATTCAAAGTAGGTGATGCATTCATAGAATGATATTTTTTCAAGGTCTTATCCCCCAACTGTTTTCACAACTGAGTTTTAATAAACCAATAAAACTTTGCGTTAATACAGCAGATTCTGGATTATGGGATTCAAAGAAGAATTTGTTAATCCCATGGACATGATCCCATCATTGTACTTTTTTGTTGTTGTTGAGTAATACATTATTGCTCAAAAGCAATGCTGTGCAGATGCCATAATGGTAGAAAAAGCAGTCCATGAGCCCATGGAGGGAGCTTCAGGAAGAAGTATGTATTAGCTGTCTATTACTGCTATTGAAAATTACCATAAACTTAGTGGTTTAAAACCATGAGATTTACCTTACAGTCTGTAGGTCAGAAGACTGATATGAATTTCACTGGGCATAAAATCAAGATGTTAGCAGGTTGTGTTTCTTTCTGGAGGTTCTAGAGGAGAATCCATTTCTGTTCATCCTGGTTGTTGTCAGAATTTGGTTCCTTGTAGTTCTTGGACTAAGATTCCTTTGAAATATTAAGAAATACTCATATTTCTCAGTAGGAACATTCTCTGTTCTAATGAGGCAAGACCAGGTGGGTTCCTGGATGGCTCCTGGATGCTCGTTGGTCACCAGAAAAATCAAGCCATAATTAGAAGCTTGAAATTTTCAGCTCTCCACTCCCAACCTCTTCAGAGAAGAGTGAGTAAATGAAATGTAGTTAATAATCAATCGTGCCTATGTGGAAGCCTCCATAAAATTCCAATAGTATGGAGTTTGGAGAGCCTCCAGATTGGCAATACATCCACACCAGGAAAGTGACACACCCCCAACTCCACGGGGATAGAAACTGCCATGCTTAAGACGCTTCTAGACCTCACCCTATATAACTCTTCATCTAACTGTTCATCTGTATCCTCTATCACATTAATAAATTGGTAAATATTAAAGAAGTATTTCTCTGAGTTCTGTGAGCTGCTTTAGCAAATTAATCAAACTGAGGATAGCATTGTTATGGGAACCTTCAATTTGTAGCCAAGTTGTCCAAAAGTTGTAGGTAACTTGGGAACCTACTATTAGCTCTTGGCATCTGAAGTAGCTTGGGGTGGTCTTGTGGAACTGAACCTTTAACCTCTGGGATCTGACACTATCTCCAAGTAGACAGTATTAGAATTGAGTTAAATTGTAGGACACCCAGCTGGTGTCACAGAGAATTGCTTGGTGTGGGGGACAAACCTCCACACATTTGGTGACCAGAAATGAAGTGTTTTGTGTGAGTACTAAATGAGACACTAGGAGAGTAGTAAACGAGACACACAGGAGAAAGACTCACAGGAGGAAAAGACTGAGTTTTTCCCTTAAGAATCCTATTTTCTGGGGCACCTGGGTGGTTCAGTTGGTTGAGCAGTTGCCTTCAGCTCAGGTCATGATCCCAGAGTCCTGGGATCGAGCCCCACATCAAGCTCCCTACTCAGCGGAGAGCCGGCTTCTCCCTCTCCCTCTGTCTGCCACTCTGCCTGCTGTGCTCTCTCTCTATCTCTCTGTCAAATAAATAAATAAAATCTTAAAAAAAAAAAAGAATCCCATTTTCTTTCTAGCTATAAATTGAGGGTTATTTCATGTTCTAGAGGCTGCCTCATCCCATGACTCATGGTCTTGTTCTTCCATTTTAATGCCAGAAATGGTCCAATCCTTCTCCTATCACATCTTTTTTACTCTCCCGTGGTCTCAGACCTCTCTCTAACCACAGCTGAGAAGGTTCTGTTTTTAAGGACTTATGTGATTAGATTGATTCCATCAAGATACTCTCCATCCAAAGGCCTATAACTCTAATCACATTTGGGCATTCATTTATGACTGAAAATCCTACCATGATCTAGTAGTAGGTTGACTTTTGTTCAGTTCCTGAAGTAAACTTGTATGTTTTCTTCTTTTTCTTTGAAAGTAATATTTTTTTCTTTCACTCTACTTACAATCTGGGACCTTTTTTATATCACTGAGAAAATAGAAGCCATCAAATACGATTTTTTTTTCATTTAATCACTCACAATTCTACAAAGCCAGCAACTTTCAAAGACACTATTTTGTACTTTTTTTTTTTTCCTCAGGTATGGTGGACAACATATTCTTCATCCTAGCAAGACATGACCTCTACTTGTACATTATATTCAGAGACCCAGTGTAGACTTTAGATGGTTCAAATGATAAGAATTTATTGATCTACTTTGAGGATCATATTTAAGAAACTGTTAGTGTTCCACTGTTTTGTAACCAAGTGTTCTAAATCATGTCTCGATCTCTATATCTGTCTTTAGTTTCAGTTTTCTGCATCCTGTTTGTTGTATATATTTTCCTGTTTGTACCCAGCTTGTCCCCAAAACACAGTTTCCATCTTCCTATGAGGTATGCTGGTCTTTCTGATTTTCCTTTGCTGGGGAATAATATAGTTACATGAGAAACTCAGAAACTTAGTGTCATTCTAGATACTTTCCTTTCACCTATTACATTCAATCACTCTCCCTCTTGTCCTCCTACATCCAATATTAATTCTTGTTCCAAAATATTTCTTGAATTTATCCCTTTCCAGCCATCAATATTAAAATTGGCCTACATTTTGTCTCTGAAATCTCTGGATTGTTGCTATTACCTTTACCTTTTTTCCAATACTGATATCCTCAACTCTATCCTTCCCACTTTGTCAGACTGATCTGCTTCATACTTCACAGTAATGAGGCTTATTGCATATTTGTCATGGAATTCTATTGTGCCATTATTTATTTGGAATCCTTGCTCCAAGAAAACCCTGCTTCATCTATTGACTTAACCTACATTCTTCAAGATTCAGTTCTGGTATCATCTTCCTGGTGAGTTTCCCACATAGCTCTCAGATTGGGTAATGTTCCACTAGTGTGAAAAAGTAAAACATTCCTCTCCTTATATTTTACTGAAATTTAATGTTTAGCTAGCAGGCTCAATACTCTCCACTAGATTATAAACAATTTTTGATTAAGGAACATGTCTTTTTATATTAATAGCCAGCACTTACTTCCCGAAAGTGTAGAGAAATATTTGCTTTGTTAGCTTTTACATATGAAGTTAAAACAAATTGTTGATAAGCTAAACCAAGCAATGGTTTTCATGATTTGAAGAAACTTAAAACCTGAGACTTTCCAGGAAGATCCATAGATTATATAAGACTTGTTTTTCTAGCTCCACATCCGGATTGCACATTTTACAAAAAAATAAAATGTTTCTTTATCAATTTAGTGCCTTGTAAATATGTAAAAAAATTTATTGTTAATGTAAAATAGATACTAAAATGCACATTAGAAAATAAAAGTGTTGAATCTATTTAGGAATACTTGATTATAAAAATTAAACATCTTATGAAAGATAATGCTTACATTTTATATCTCATAAATTATTTTTTTAAATATTGGAAGCTGTTATATGATGTTGCTTGACTAATTGCTGATGACAGAAATAGCCTTGTTAACATAGGTTTTGAAATTTTGAAGGCTTTTATTAATATAAGAATCTACCTATGTGTGTAAAGACATATGGAAGACAGAGAAATTACTTGTGATTATTCATTTTTAAGAAAAATCCCCTACAAGATTATTTCAGCCAACACAGAGTAAAAATAAAAGTGCTAATGTGATTATAATGTGGGTAGAAGATTTACTATACTTTATAGAATTATTTCCTAACATTTTCTCTGGAAAGATGATGTGCAAATAGTATACAATTTCCTGCTTTTTAGGCATATATTTAAGTATTTATCATTTTCCTCCATCTAAATATACATTCAAGTGCTTTAAGCAGAACAAAAATATGCAAATCCAGCTCTCCTCAGAAAAGATAAACCAAGACTGTATTTTTTAAATAATTCCTAATCTTATAAAATATTAGAAAAAGGATTGTTTCAGAATTCACTTTAATATAATTTGATTGGCATAATTTAAATATCAAAATTTTGTTTAAATATTGCAATTCTTTTGTTAAAACTAACCATTGTGATAGATAATGAGTTGATTCTCTCTCACCTTTTTATTTTTATTTTTTAATGTGTGGCTCACCCAGTGATTATCTCGAGTCAAAATCAAGCCTTTGCACAGAGGACTTTTAGGGTAGTGAAAATACTCTGTATGATATTATAATGATAGATATGTGTCAACAAACGTTTGTCTAAACTCATAGAATAACAACAGCAAGAGTGAACCCTAATGTAAACTATGGACTTTGGGTGTTTGTGATGTGTTTATGTAGGTTCATCAGCTGTAACAAATGTACCACTCTGGTGGGGAATGTTGATAATGCAGGATGCTATGCATGTTTGTGGGTAAGGAGTATAGACAAATTTCTGTATCTTCCTCTCAATTTTGCTATGAACCTAAAACTGCTTTAAAGAAAGGGGGAAATTCTTTTTTTTTTAAGATTTTATTTATTTATTTTAGAGAGAGGGAGAGAGCACAAGCAGGGGGAGTGGCAGAGGTAGAGGGAGAAGCAGGCTCCTCACTAAACAGGCAACCTGAGAGAGAGCTTGATCCCAGGACCCTGGGATCATGACCTGAGCCAAAGGCAGACACTTAACCGACTGAGCCATCCAGGTGCCCCAAGGGGGAATTCTTTTTAAAAATGGAGAGAATGCACTAATATGTAAAGAATGAATATATGCCTAGACGAACATTTCTCTAAAGAAAATATAATAAATACATGAAAAGATACTCGACATCATGAGGGAAATGCAAATTAAAACAATAATGAGATACTACTTTAAACCCACTAGTATAGTGATAATCATAAAGACAAATAATAAATGTCTGGGAGGTAGAGAAACTGAAACACCCATAGATTGCTTTTGAAAATATAAAATGGTGGAAAACAGTTTGGTAGTTCCTTAAATGGTTAAACACAGATTACTATATTGTTACCTCCTAGAACAATGCAGCCTAGGTCGTTGGTCTTCTCCAGGGAAAGAATTCACACAAGAGACCAGAAAACAGGAGCAAGCAGAGCTTATTAAGTACACTCACAAGAGGGGTAAGTGGGCAGATTGAGAGAGACTCAGGTGCCCTGAACAGAATTGGTCCTAGGGTTTTTAATTGTTACATAGGGGGTGGAATATTCATTACTTGGGGCAGGAAGCAGGGTTTCTGTCTTTTCCTCCTAATTTATTCAGGTGTTTCCAGTCATGGCATGCGCCATCTTGGGTCTGTCTGGTCTGATCTGACTTCTTGCAGAGCACTGCCTGGACAGGCTTCTGAACTTCCCAGTAACTAGCTAGTGAAGGAAGACTCCTTCCTTGTCGAGGTGTCCCTGCGCAAAGTTTTTTTGTCTTGTTGATTACCTAGCAACCCCTAAGAAAGCCAAAGGTTAGGGACAGGCCAAACCACAATGCTAATTGCATTTTTTTTCTTTCTGTGCATGTGTGTCCTATGGCTTCTGTATTGGAATTTCCCTTGGCCTACTGGCAGGATATGCCTAATTTCAGATCTCTGATGTCTCCCGTCCAATATTCGTCCCCCTATCCCCTTTCCTGTGGCACCCAGGTCTCACAAAACTATCTAACTGCCTATGACAATATGACGCAGCAATTCCACTTGTAGATATAAACCCAAGAGAAATAAAATGTATGCCCACATGAAAATTTATACATGAACGCTCTTAGCAGCATTTTTCATCATTGCCCAAAGGTAGAAACAACTCAAATGTCCATCAACGGATGAATAAATAAAATGTAGTGTGTCTATCCAATAGAATATTATTCAGCAATAGTAACAAATGAAGTACTTGACACAAACTACAATATAAATGATTTTGACAACATTATGGTAAATGAAAGGAACCTGATACAAATGGCCACATATTGTATGATTCTATTTATATGAAATGTTCAGAGCAGGCAAATCTGTAGATACAGAAAGTAGATCAGTGGTTGCCTAGGACTGGGGAAGTTTGGGGAGAAATGAGGAATGACGGCAAATGGTGAATATACACAACTCAGTTAATGTACTAAACACCACTGGATTGTTAAATGGGTGAATTGTGTGACAAGTGAATTGGATCTCTTTGAAAAAAAAAAAAAAGGGTATCTCATGGTCCCATGTCTTTCATTGCTCTCATTTTAGCATTTCAAGCCATGGGATATGATAAATTCACATTTATTTTCATATTAATTCAGGCCTGAAAACTGTGTATATTCACAGGAAGTTGAATTTTTGCCTTCATTTTGACTGACCCATACTTGTCATCTACATTTGTATCTGTCTCTGAGTTCCCTTCTATATCATATTTCAAATGTTCTTTGAATATAAGTTTCAGAACTCTGCGCATTTGACAATGTTCAGATCTCCTACTTGGCAGGTGTTCTCAGTATAGCCAATCCTTCAAAAACTAGCAAACTCTTATCACATACAGGAAGGATTTCCCCAGATGTCAGCCTCTTACAAAAACTTAAACTCTTATATCATCTCAGTTGGTCTTACTTAACTGACTTACCTATTTGATTAAAACTTTATTTTAAATAGTGATATAATCTTCCCTTTAGCCCCTGATTGTATAAATGTATATGCCACTGGATACACTGTAACCACTTCTGAGCTTTAAAAATAGAAACAATTTGCATAAAATTATCACCAGATTTTTTCTCACAAGAATTTGACATAGGCTATCATAATAAACACAGCATGAGAACAAAGAAAAAGGTTTGTATAGGTCGGAAAACAAAACAGAAGAAAATCTCACTGGAGACTGATATCCAGCTAACAAGTCCCTTCAAGTCTGTAAATACCTCAGTCTTTTGGCTTGCCGATTAAGAGTCAGTAAAACTGTTCAGTCACTGTGCCTTCTAACAAAATTATTTCAAGCAAAGTACCCAAAGGAGCCAGAGAAACAATAAGGTTATTCTCATAACAAGATTGACTATCAAACCCGAAAGAGAAGGTAAAACTCTAAGTTCATACTGCAAGGACTCTTTCCACAAGCATGTGTACTCCCGGTTGTCCCCTAAATGTCCTCACTATGCAGCTTTATTTATTTATTTATTTATTTTTTAATAGCAGGATTGTTGCCATTATCCTGTCAGCCCCTGAAGACCCTAACTTTGCTTTTCTGTTTACCCTCTGAGTTTTTATCAAGGCAAATTAGAGCAATATATGTGTTTGAATTTAACCAATTCTTTTCTATTTACATTGCTTTAAATGTCACTCAGGTGAATTTCTCCTTTTTGTGACTATTAAAATCTGCTTTCTGGGAAGATTTGCAACACCCACTCCCTTTCTTTCATTCCCTACTATAGAGATGTACATGTACACATTGCACACACACACACAAGCACACACACAGACTTACATTTGGAAATTAAAATGAAATGTGTTGAAAGTAGGGCCTCTCCGGGCGCCTGGGTGGCTCAGTTGGTTAAGCGACTGCCTTCGGCTCAGGTCATGATCCTGGAGTCCCGGGATCGAGTGCCGCATCGGGTTCCCTGCTCGGCAGGGAGTCTGCTTCTCCCTCTGACCCTCCTCCCTTTCATGCTCTCTGTCTCTCATTCTCTCTGTCTCAAATAAATAAATAAAATCTTAAAAAAAAAAAAAAAAGAAAGTAGGGCCTCTCCTATTTATAGTATTAATTTTCCAGCCACTAATATAAATCTATGCCAACAAGAACGGAAGAAGGTGAAGGAATACATCTTCAGGTAATTTGTTTGAAATATATATATTCAGGTAATTGTTTGAAAATAATATTTGTTTATATATACACACACACACACATATATATATATGATTTTTTTGCATGGCAGAAGATTGTTATGAACAACAGATGAGTCAACATCTTCACTTAGCTAAAAAACACATAAACTTTATTTTTTTTTAGTTTTTTTTATTTATTCATTTGACACACAGAGATACAGAGAGAGAGAGCATGAGCAGGGGGAGAAGCAGAGGGAGGAGGAGAAGCAGACTCCCCACTGAGCAGGGAGCCCGATGAGGGGCTCAATCCCAGGACCCCGGGACCATGTCCTGAGCCAAAGGGAGATGCCCAACCATCTGAGCCACCCAGGCACCCCATAAAACACATAAACTTTAAAATATATTAATCTGCACCCCATAAAACACATAAACTTTAAAATATATTAATCTGCTCAGTTAGTCTCCACAAATACCATAGACTAGGTAACTTAAACCACAGAAATTTATTTCCCACAGTTCTAAAGATGGAGAGTCCCAGATCAAGGTGGAACAGAGTTTGTTTCTGGTGAGGCCTTTCTTCCTGGTTTTCAGATGTAAGCCTCCTCTCTGTGTCCTTACATGGCCTCTCCTTGGTGTATGAGCATGGAGCGAGATCTTTCTCTTGTTTTATCTTCTTCTTCTTCTTTTTTTTTTTTTTTTGAGATTTTATTTATTTATTTGACAGAGAGAGACACAGAGAGAGAGGGAACACAAGCAGGGGAAGTGGGAGAGGGAGAAGCAGGCTTCCCGCTAAGCAGGGAGCCCGATGTGGGGCTCGATCTCAGGATCCTGAGATCATGACCTGAGCTGAAGGCAGATGCTTAATGACTGAGCCACCCAAGCACCCTCTTGCTTTATCTTCTTATAAATTAGGACCCCGCCTTTATGACCTCATTTAAACTTAATTATCTCTATCCCATAATCTCTATCCCCAAATACTGTCACCTTGGGAGTTAGGGTTTCAACATATGAATTTTGAGGGGACCCAATTCAGTACACAGCAATGTCCAAAAATGAACTTCTGGTCTTCCCACAAAAACCTAGGTGCTCACTATCTTCCACGTATCAATTAATGGCAGCTTTAGACTTCCAGTATTCTAAAGCTGAAAACTTTGATCCGCTATCATTCTCGCTGTCTCTCACACCTTGCATGCCCTCCGTGCAACTCTTCTACAACCTTCCCTCAGCTCATTCTGTTCCAACTGTATTGGCTGTTTTGCCATTCCTTGGATATGTAGACAGACTGTTTCCTTTAGTCATTGCACTAAACTATTGCTTTTTCTGGAAGACATTCTCCAATATTCTTAAAATACATGCTCAAAGGAAGTTATCCTAGACATAATACTTAACAGGGCAGCTTGTATCCTCCCATGTTTGTGATCTTTTCTTCCTACTTAACATTTCCTTGGGACCATGGTACTTATTGTCTTCCAGTATACTATATAAATTACTAATTATTGTCTTGTGTTTCTCATCTTTATTATCTAATTATAATCTTTATGAAGATGTCTACCCATCCAAGATATAAGTTCCATATTACTGATATATTCCAAGTACCTAGAACAGTGCTCAGTACATTAGAATATGTTCATAAAATATTTGTTAAATGAATGAAAGGTATCTGAGCTCTGGATCAAGATGTTCTGCTAACAAAACCCAAACAATTTACTTCTTTTTTTTTTTTTTTAAAGATTTTATTTATTTATTTGAGAGAGAGAATGAGATAGAGAGCATGAGAGGGGGGAGGGTCAGAGAGAGAGGCAGACTCCCTGCCGAGCAGGGAGCCCGATGCGGGACTCGATCCCGGGACTCCAGGATCATGACCTGAGCCGAAGGCAGTCGCCTAACCAACTGAGCCACCCAGGCGCCCCAAACAATTCACTTCTAATTGAAAAGCTATATTCGTTTTCTATGCTGTGTATAACAAATAACCTCAACTATTGTGCCTTAAGACGGCATACATGTTAGGATTGCCATGGGTGAGGAGTTCGAGCACAGTTCAGTTCCATCTTCTGCTCAGGGACTCAAGGTTGGACTGAGTTCTCATTTGGAGGCGTGACTGGGGAAGGATCTGCTTCTAAGGTCATGCAGAATGGGGGTAAATTTCATTTCCTTGCAGTAGTATGACTGAGAATTCCCATGTATTGCTTGTTTGGTGAAATCTGCTCTCCTGTCCTAGAGGCTGCTCACAGTCATCCACCAGATGGCCTTTTCCATAGGCAGTTCCAAATTTGGAAGTGTGCCTCTTCAAGGCCAGGAAAGATAATGTCTCTCATCTCAGAAAGCCCTAGTCCCTTTTTAACGAGCTTCCACCTTATGTTGTGAGGTCCACCCCAAATAACATCCCTTTTGATTAATTCAAAATCAACTGATTGGGGACTTTAATTACATATGCACTATCCTTTTGTTTTGTCACAAAGGTAAGTTAATCAAGGGAGTGACATCCCATTACTTTTGCCATTTAACATACCTTAATCACAGGAATGACATCCCATCATAGTTGCCATATTCTCTCAGCTAGAAGCCAGTCACAGGTACTTTTACCACTCAAGGGGGAGGAGGTTAATCAAAGGTGTGGACATCAGGAGGCAGGAAATCACTGTGGGTCCACGTAGAGTCTGTCTACATGCAAACGAATTGGTTTTTATAAACCAGCTACAAATTAAGCCATTTGTTCTATGTTAAAAAATCTTTAAAAAAAAAATTTATTTATTTATTTTAAAGAGTGGGGAGAGAGAGAATCTCTAGCAGATTCCCTACTGAGTGCAGAGCCTAACACAGGACTCTATCCCAGGACCTCGGGATCATGACCTGAGCCAAAATCAAGAGTTGGACGCTTAATTGACTGAGCCACCCAGGCATCCCTCTTGTTAAAAATCTTAAATGTTTTTAGACACAATGCTATAATTTGGGTTATGTACTTGGAAATTTTAGTTTTTCCCTCTCACACACCCACAGATGCACACAACTAAGTAAAACAAAATAAAATTCAACAGTGTATACATTATATATTAAAAAAAAAAAAACAAAACAGTTGTGTTCTTTAATTCAATTTCTCTGCTTACAAATATTCTTAGGCATCTCTACATATACTTATGAGTGTTAATTGTTTCCTATTTTTTACTCCTCTTTTAAATTGAATTTTCTATTTCTATGAGCATTTTATCTACTCTACCCTAATTTTTGGTTGGTTATATTGTTTTTATAAATATCTCCTTGAATTTGGTGGCTTTTATTTTAATTTTATTAAGCTTTTTTGTTTTTTGTTTTAAATGTAGTCAAATTTATTAATTTTCTTCATCAGTTACTGCACTTGGCATCTAATTTTTTCCCTATCCTTAGATTGGAAAGATATTCACATTCATTTTAATGTTTTAAAGATTTGTTTTGATACCCTTCAATTTTCTGGACTTGATTTCTTTGTGTGTTATTAGTTACAAGTTTTTTTTGTTGTTGTTTTTTGTTTTTTTTAAGATTTTATTTATTTATTTGACAGAGAGAGACATAGTTAGAGAGGGAACACAAGCAGGGGGACCGGGAATGGGAGAAGCAGGATTCCCACCAAGCAGGGAGCCCGTGAGTTACAAGTTTTTTTATTTTATTTTATTGCACAATGATGATCAATTTTTCCAGTTTCATTTACTTAAGGGTAAATTTTTATTTTTCCAATGATCTGCAATGGTACCTATGTCATAAATCAAAGTACCATATATATTTGGGGCCATGTCTCGGTTTTTATTTGTTCTATTGGATCTTTTGTTCTCCCAGTGCCATGTTACTTTAATAATTAAATCTTTGTAATAAATGTTTATATCTGTTAGGGCAGTTTTCCACCTACATTTGTTATTCTTCAAAATATTTTAACTACACTTAGCAATTAAATTTTTTGTATATATTTTAATACAACTTTTCAAGAGCAATAACAAAATAGCAGTATAACCTTGGTGGTATTTTGATTGGAGCTGTATTGACTCTATAGTTTCCTTTGGTAAAATTCTCATCCTTCTACTGTTGTCTTCATACCTACAAATTTCTCAATTTATTTAGATTTCTCCATTTATTTAGATTTTCTTTGTCTTTGAGTAAAGTTTTAATATATGCCATGAACAGAACTTGCATATATTTTTCCTTGATTTATTCCCAGTTACACTATATATTTTGCTGCTATTATAAATAATGCAATTCCCATTATGTTTCAAATTATTTATTTCTGGTTTATTAGTTGAAATTGACTGCTATAGTTTGAACCTAAGTCCAGTTCTCTTGTTAAACTTTCCTATATTTGTTGATATTTTTTGTTATATTATTTTTAAGTGTAAAAAAATTAATATAAATTACAAACATTTTTAATTGATTGTACATTGAATTTAATCATGTCTAAGTTGAGATAGCATTTTCAAAAAACACTTAAGTAACAAAAAGTAAGAGCCAAGATATCAAATGTTCAGAGAATGTAGATCATCTAAGTTTCTTAAATTTTGATGCTAAAATTTTAAATTAGTACAGCTCTTTTGGAAACATTATTCCACTCTCTTAAAAAAGTTATAAACACACATCCAAGAATTCCATAATTGAGCATATTCCGCCCAAAAAATTTAACATGTGAGCTTAAAGACATGTGTAAGAGGACCCATAAAAGTACTGTTCATAATAACAACAAAAAAAGCCCCTAAGGGCGCCTGGGTGGCTCAGTTGGTTAAGCGACTGCCTTTGGCTCAGGTCATGATCCTGGAATCCCAGGATCGAGTCCCGCTTTGGGCTCCCTGATCAGCAGGAAGTCTGCTTCTCCCTCTGACCCTCCCCCCTCTCATGCTCTCTCTCTCTCAAATAAATAAATAAAATCTTAAAAAAAAAGAGCCCTTAAGTTCCCACCAGCTGTATGAAAAAAATCATTTTATAGTCACAGCATAGATTATAGAGTAGTAAAATTAATGAACTAAATATGGATACAGTAACATGGATATACCTTAGAAACATTGTATGGGGGAACAAAAAGAAAAAAGAAAAAACTTTCAGAGAGCAACATCAGTATAATCATTTTCAAAATTTTACAAACAATTGTAATTTTGTAAACACAAAAGTAAAAAAATACAGGTGAGAACACTTGAAAAGGAGCCAGAGAAAGAGAGAGAGAGAGAGGTGAAGACAGGGAGAGAGAGAGAGAAAGGGAGAAAAAGAATGTGTGAAGATGTGACGTATCTACCACTTAATAACTGACCAATTAGTTGAGCTTTGTTCCATACATCACCAGTATAAGCTGACATATCCAGCTCATGGTGGCCTAGCAATGGAAAAGAACAAGAAGAAGTCCTAGTCCCTTCTTACCAGAAGAAATTTCATCAGGACAGTAAGAATAGATTTCTAAGGAAGAATATTATTACTTGAGTTGAATCTCCTGCCATAGCTCATGTTTTTTATGATTTAGGTAGCTTAACTGGGAAGAGGTGTGCAAGACTGCTACATGGCTGTTCAATGAAGAAAGCACATCTTTAACACATTATTTGGCTTGTTTTGTAATTAAAGAGAAAGTCTGAGTCAACAGAGCTTGTGTGATTTAAAGAATAAATTCATTCGATTCTGTTCAAACCATATAAATTGAGCATCTTTATGTGCCTAGCACTCTGTGCAACACCCTGAATGAAACACCACTATTTGAACTTCTTCTCCTTCCCTAGGAAACTACAACTCATTTGGCGACAACAAAACATCAACATATAAAACAATCTGAGTTGACCATGGAGCTGCTTTTAATCAACCTAACACAGTTGCTGGAAGCATCTACAGAATTAGTTTTGCTCAGCCATAAGTTCAATCCTAAAGTTAACATCATTGCCCTTGCTGATGTGGTTCTGGGCCAAGGTAGGCAAGAGGCTAACAAAATTTGTCCAATTTACTCTAAGCAATTTGATTTAACTGGCAGTTGTTACCTTTGTGTCCCATCTCCTGACAGGCAGATTTAGAGCCCTGCAATATCCAGTCAGGCTCCATGTCAGGATGTCAGGACCTAACTGTATCTGCCCTGGCTCTCCTTACTGTAATCTCTATCAACAGCAAACGGATTAACATTTCACAGTCAAAACACAGGGCAGTGGCTAAAACTCCAAGTACTCTTTTGTGTGTGTAAAAGAAACTCTTCATTCATTTGGACAATAAACTAAAAAGACCTCACTTGTGCCCCAAACCTGGCAGGAAGCAACACATTTCTCCTTGAATTCAAAAGGATGGATACAATTTATAAATCTAAATGATTTGCATACATACAAAAATCTAAATCTCGAATCACCAATTGTGATGGCTCTGAAGTGGATTATGTTTATCCAGAAGGCATTTGGCTACTAGTACAAGCCTGAAAGTGTACTTGAAAATGTTCAAATGAAATAGTGCATGGTTGGTTATTTTTTTTGCTTAGAAGTATAGTGCTAATTTATGGTTGTCTGTATTTGCAATAAGGGTGGATGTTTTGTTGTATTGTAAAAACATGTATCTTCTTTTAGGGATATCTCTGTTCCACATGCATAACTCACTGATGAAATGATGATAAACCAATACATGCTCTGTGGAGCCATTCTTTTTTCCAAAAATTAGAATTGGCTTTCTCATTGCATCTGACTATCATAAGAATTTGGTCATAAAGATCTATGGATTGGGAACATAGCTACTCAATACACAATTGTTGAGTAAATCACTGAGTAAAGATTTTTGCAACTGCATTTTCAACAGGTTTATAGCATAAACTATGAGAGCCTATTCTGGTATATTTTTCTTTTCTGACTTTCCTGAATTTTTCTGTCTCAGTCCAGAATTCATATAATTAAAAAATTTTCAATGCTTATATAAATATATGTATTTTTTACTGTCCTAACCATCAAATAATTGAAAGTTAAAATACAAAAGACATTTCAGAAACAGTTCTTCATCAAGAATTATGGTCTGAATTTTGGTCATTATTTTCTTTATTATCTTTACAATATACATTCAATCACAATCATTCAAAGACTTTTTTCTTTTTTAAGATTTTATTTATTTATTTGAGAGAGAGAGAGAATAAGAGTGGGGTGAGGGGCAGAGGAAGAAACAGACTCCCCACTGAACAGGGAGCCTGACTCAACCTGGGGCTCGCTAGATCCCGATCCCAGGACCTTGGGATCATGACCTGAGCCAAAGGCAGATACTTAACCGACTGAGCCACCCAGGTACCCTCAAAGACTCTTTACAACAAGTGGCAGTGTAATAGTGTCCTAAGGCTTCCCACAAATTTGGTGCAGTTCTAAAGGAGACTTAAAATACAAAATCAAAGCATTATGGGAGTCACGCTCTCTCCAAAGGCTCTGGGAGGAAATCTTTCCTTGTCTCTTCCAGCTTCTGGTAGCTTCATGTGTTCCTTGGCTTATGGCAGGATAAGTCTAATCTCTACTTTTGTTTTCATATGGCTTTTCCCCCTGTGTCTCTGGATCTCAAATCTCCCTCTGCCCTTCTCTTATAAGACATCTGTCATTGGATTTAAGACCCACTCTAAATCCGAGATGATCTCATCTCAAGTACCTTAATTTAGTTACATTTGCAAAATGATTTTTACAAATAAAGTCAGCTTCATGGGTTCCTGGTAGACATATCTTTGGAGGGGCCACAATTCATCCACTATAGGCAGTAAAGACCATAAAGGGACATCTATTTTATTGCAGGAAGAATTTTAGTTAGTAGCAAAAAATGGGCTATGCTAGTAAATTTAGGAAATATCTGTAGGTCAGCCAGACTATGAAGGGAAATGAAGGATGAAAACACTGTGGAGAGGGCTATAGCGGATTTACATTCTTGCAGCTCTAAGAATGAGGTGATCCAAGAACACAGTTCAAGTTTGAACAGATGGAGGAATTCCAACAGTCATTGCAGCAGGAACCATTCTTGATTATTTAGGTTATAAGAGCCCTCCTCACTTCCTGATCATGATTATATAAAGAGAAAAAGCATATAGAATTAGTTGTAATTACAAGAAAAGCAACACGTGTTTTAGCTATCTGAAACATGCAAGCAAATCCCGAGATGAGTTTCAGAGATATGGGTACAGCAAAATATGAGGTCACACGAGAAAGGTTTTGAATAATGAATTTGCTATGAAATTGCAAAATTGACCAATCTCTCACTGATTTGGTTTATATTGGAATATTCCACAAATGGAATATTTGTGGATCTAAGTTGCCTTCCTTGTCTGGTGTGATAATGGACAGAAGAAAAAAAAAAGCTAAAGGAAGATGATTAACTATATATGACAATATTGAACCTGAAAAACTGGTTACAAACCTAGGCCATCTGATAATTTCAAGACTAAGTGTTTAGACAAGTAAGTAGACTTGCGCAGCAATCTTGCACTTTGCTTGTACAACTTGATTCATTTGAGGCAAGGCTAATTTTACTGAGAGACATGTCCTTTTTAAAAGGCATTGTGACCGTCAGATTTATTTAAGTTTGCCACAAGAGTTGACCCTGCTCCTCCACCATTCTGACTGACACAGTTATAAGAGTTTCTTAATGCAATACTAGTTCCCAGTTCTATCTCAGAGTCTATAGACCCTTCTCAGAGGTAGGTATTGTGAGAAAGAGAAAAGTGAACTTGTTCTAAATAAAGTACTGGACTGCGTCAGAAAAATTCAAGGAAGTCCAAAAAGGGATAGAGATCACAGCAGTGTTTTCTCTTATAGCTCAGGATATAAAATCTGTTGAGAAGTCAGTGGTCTCAATCTTTGCCCAATAACTTGCTCAACAATCATGTAATGAGTTACTACATACCCAGCCTATGGCGACTGTAAATTGTCATGATAGTCGAATAAAGGGAGAAAGCCAAAATCTTTATTAAGCCTTTGATCATGGATTAGGTCATACTCATATAGAAGAACCAGAATTGATATTATTAGTAATTTTAAAAAGAGAGAGGGAGAGAAATATCAATAAACTTCTATAAATTGCTTATTGCTAAAAGAACACCATATAATATGATTTATACCATGTTAAAAAGACTTATCATATCCAAGTAAAATGAGTGAAATTCATTTAAATAAAACAGGATTAGGGCGCCTGGGTGGCTCAGTTGGTTAAGCGACTGCCTTCGGCTCAGGTCATGATCGTGGAGTCCCTGGATCGAGTCCCGCATGGGGCTCCCTGCTCAGTGGGGAGTCTGCTTCTCCCTCTGACCCTCCCCCCTCTCATGTGCTCTCTCTCTCTCATTCTCTCTCTGTCAAATAATAAATCAAATCTTTAAAAAAAAAATCAGGATTAATCATGACTTTTAAGTTTTCAACAGATTCAGTAATAAACATTATATGATTTGGAAATGTGAGTTAAATTTGCTTTTCTTTAGGAGACTCTCATTAAAAGGGAAATGTGTAATACTATTTTTTTTTTTTT
>NC_138370.1:154291069-154303034 GCF_054177405.1 Leptonychotes weddellii | reverse complement strand
CTGGGATCATGACCTTAGCCGAAGGCAGACGCTTAATGACTGAGCCACCCAGGCGCCCAGAAATGTGTAATACTATTAATCAATTTATTTGAGGTAGGAAATAGTTCCTTGATGAAAATATCCTCTTTAAAAAAGTGAGAACAAGGGGCGCCTGGGTGGCTCAGTCGTTAAGCGTCTGCCTTCGGCTCAGGTCATGGTCCCAGGGTCCTGGGATCAAGTCCCGCATCAGGCTCCCTGCTTGGCAGGAAGCCTGCTTCTCCCTCTCCCACTCCCCCTTGCTTGTGTTCCCTCTCTCACTGTGCCTCTCTGTCAAATAAATAAATAAAATCTTAAAAAAAATAAATAAAAATAAATAAAAAAGTGAGAACAAAATATGATCCTGATATCATTTTGTATTATTAAAATAAATGCATTAATTTATTTATTCATATAATTTCATTCAATATCTTTATTACAGATAAGATTTTAGAATCTACTATGCTGATGATAATTGCATTAAGATCCAGGGAAAATGGAAGTTAGAATTTGGATAAAACTTCTCCTACATGAATATTCCAGTATCTGAACTGCTCTGGAAATGGAATAATTTATTATTGGCAAATGAGTAGCATGTATAGTAAGATACATAAAAATGTGATGATTGCCTAAAGAAATAGAATAAAACATGTTGTCAGAGTAAGACACAGATGTCTATTTTTTGAAAAAAAAGTTGCTTTCATAATTGAGAAATAAAGTGATTTCTTTCATATAATTAGCATGACGGTGCTAAAACATATCAAATGCAATACATGATGGTTAATTTCCAAATATTTATCTAAAAATTACTAAGAACTCATTCTCGCCAGGTGCTGTCTTAACTGCTTTTCTGTACTAGCATGTTGCTGAAAAAAACTCTATGAAGTAAAATTATTTTCCCTCTTTCATAAATGAGGTTACTGAAACACAAAAAGAACTCATTTGCCCAACGTTGCACAGATAGCATGTGGGACAGCAAAGAGAGGGTGACAAAGGAAATAAAAAAAGAACACATTTGATAAAGCGCGGTGAGATACAACAAAAAATAGGATTCTTTTTTTTTTAAGCTCTCTTAGACATTCATGAAAAATCAGATGCACTTAAATAAATTAGGTAGGTTTTTCAGTATCTTGTAGGTAGTTACGTTTCTACATGCCATTTATTTCTTTTTTTTTTTTTTTTTTTTTTTTTTTTACATGCCATTTATTTCTAAAATGAATCCAGCCAAATCAACTAATATAAATAATAATTAATGTAAAAATTTTTATAGTAGTATCTTAACAGTTTGTATGTACCAGACATCTTTTAGAAACTGAAATAAAAATAATGTTCATGGTCAGATATGTTAAAATATATGCTGTTCAAAACACATCAAATAAAATTATGAAATTTTCTCAAGGGTATTTATTATAAAGCATTATTTTTAAGAATTTTAAAACATTTCTTCTATAGTTATTGGACCTTTTTGCAACACTCCTATAAACAAACTTTTTTGTATTCATTTAAAAATTATAAATCTAAACTTAGAGAAGGTAAGTGCCTTTCCCAAATGACACAAAACAAAACAAAACAAAGAAAACAAACAAGGAAGGACCCAAATGCAAGATCCTTGATTCCATACTTAATCCAGAATCTTTTACACTTAATTCTTTTGAGGGAAAAATGTCTGGCTTTAGCCATGGAAGCTGCTACAGTAATTGCTTTCAGTAGGCTGCATAAACATTTGGAAAATTTATTGTGTAACAAATACTTACTATAAGAGGGATCAATGCAAGGTGTATTCTACAATGTATTGTAATTTAGGGTTTGGAAAAAAAAATATGAGCACTAGATAGTTTCCTTAGGGGGAAAGTTAAATGCAAGAGAAAAAAAAAAAAAAACCATATCAAATGCTTCCCTAATTTAGTTAATTTTGGAAAGGCAATCCTTTATATATGATTTATAAAATATGTATAAAATTCATAGGCTTGGCAAGACACAGTACCAGAAAATATACCCACTCTCACTCCGCATGCTATAATATTGTACAGAATGTTACAAAAAAAATGTTAAATCAAAGCAGATTTATTATTGTCTAGGACTCTGGGTCTTTAAAGTTTATAATATGCTTGTGCCTAAATAATTTACTAAGCAGTTTAAAACCCAAGATTATATCTCAGATCCAATAGATGTGAACCTCTCCCTGTCCATTTGTAACGAAGAACAGATTAAAGATTTCACTAATGAAAATGATTGAGATTAATCCAGAAAAGCTAGGACAGACCTTCCCAATAAATAAGCCGGCTTTAAACACTTAATCTGATGCGGCTAGGGAGAGTTTGATTAAAATTCTATCTCAAATTTATCTAATATTCAAGAGTAAAATATCTGCTAAAACAGCTTTCTCTTTAACATGATTTTTTTTCCCTCCTCTTTGGCGCTGACAAAAAAAATCATTTAAATTGGAATAGACAAAAATGATTCCATCAACTTTATTTTCTTTGGTAAGAATCACAGCTGTGAATGAGTAATAAAGATAAGACTGCTCACTGACTTTTGGAAGGTCTCCCACTTGAGATTGAAGGTAACAGTGTAAGTGTTGTATACCTGTTTTATTCTCTGGGTGGCTATTCAATTCTAATAGCTACATTAAAGGCTGTAACATTTAGAGTTAACAACGTTGACTGTTACTTTATACTCAAGTTAGTAATGCCAGGGGATGACTTATAGTAAGCAAGCAAAATGAAACTAGTTATTATGCTTACATTCAAACACACACTATTAAGTTGAAAGATGAGAAACAGAAATATTTCATAACTAACCCAAGTCTACAAAGATAGTAAATTCTAGTTAAAAGAACAAAACTCAGATTTTTACTGGCTGAACTCTCTAGCTGCTAAATACTATACTCTCTCCTAAGCCACTAACAATTTATTTTAATCTTATATTATGTTTATAGAGTCTGTGAATGAACAGTGTTGATTCATGATAACACTTTTCAAATTTGGGAATCCCAGAAATTTTCTGGGGAAAAAAAAGTGTGAACTTACTGTTTGTTTACTGTCCCTAAAACAAAGATATAATATGCTTGTTTTTGTTGAATTTGGCATTTAGATATGATGCATTCTACATTAAAGAAAATATTTTTACATTAATTACAAATTTACTGCAGCCCTTGGACAAGTCAGGCAAATAATATGAAAACGTCCTTTTAATCTTTCTGATGCACATTTTCCCTCTATTCAAGTGCAGTTCTTCATACCATAGTTACAGATCAATATCCCCATCCATTATCTCTTTTCTCTGTTACTATAGAATGTCTTTATCTTTACCATATCTGCTAAATCACTACAAATATTTGAGTGAACTTAATTAAAAACAAACCCAAGCAACCAATAAACAAGTCTAACAAAAATCCTTCCTTGAACCTGTATCTTCTCTAGTTTGTATGCTGTCTCTTTCCTTCCTTTTTTAGGCAATCTTCTTGAAATGTAACTTAAAGCCATTTCTCTTTTTATTCTCTTTATTTTTCATACTTTTTTTTTTTTCATTCTTAATCCACTGCAATCTGGTCTCTTCCCCTACCATAGTACTGAAACTGCTGTTAAGAGTCACCAATATCCTCCTGATTTACAGACAGGTAGCCATTTTAATTACTGAGCCTTGCTTTAAGTGCAGAGTTCCATATTCATGATGTATGATTTGTATTTACTATGGCAGACATAAGACTATGTGATTTTCTTCTGCTCTGTCTCTTCTGAGTCTATTTCTCAGCCTTCTCCTCTGTCCATTCTTTGTTGATATTCTTTTTGTTTCTTCTCATTCTGTACATTTTGACTGTACAAATTGATTCATGTTTATGGTTTTGACTATAAACATGACTCTGCTCAGTATAGTTATTTGGATCATGTGGAGATAGCTCAAGTTCCAATAAACATTCCAATAATGATATTCATTAATAACATTGATACTAAAAACCTAGCAACCATTTATTTTACCCATAATATATGTCAGACCATGTTCTCACTTTTATACATATATCTTTTAACTTTTACAATTATCCACCTAATAGATTACCATGAGTTTTAAATGTGATATTTCTGGCAAGAAGTAAAAACTAGAATAGCGACAGCTTTATTATAGGAGCTCAACACATGAACATCTACTAACATATAAATATTTTCATTATTTTTTTCTTAACTATTCTTCAACTAAAGTTTTTATTTTCTCTTTGACCCAAGAGAATATGAGTGTTTACCTTAAGTCCTTTTTTGAAGTGTTGATAGTTGTTTTACTACATAATCAAACTACTATGAAGAATTTATTGAAAACTGTGCATCTATATCTGTGTATTATCTATTATCTATCTATCTATCTATCTATCTATCATCTATCTATCTATCATCTATTATCTATCTATCATCTATATCATCTATCATCATCTATCTATCATCTATCTATCTATGATCTATCATCTATCTATCATCTATTCTATCTACCTAAGGTTTAGTGAAACCTTGAATAGGAGGCTTTCTTCCCAATTTTTTTTTTAAGTTTTATTTATTTAAGTAATCTCTGCATCCAGTGTGGGGCTCAAACTCATAACCCTTAGATCAAGAGTTGAATGACAGCCAGGAACCCCTCTTTTCCTAATTTTTAAGGTAGAGGTTATAGCAATCTTTTTTTTTTTAAGATTTATTTTTTAATTTTTTTAATTTTTTTTATTTGACAGAGAAAGACACAGGGGGAGAGGGAACACAAGCAGGGGGAGTGGGAGAGGGAAAAGCAGGCTTCCCTTGGAGCAGGGAGCCCAATGTGGGGCTCGATCCAGGACCCTGGGATCACGACCTGAGCCAAAGGCAGACGCTTAATGACTGAACCACCCAGGCGCCCCTCAATAGTTTTTGATCAAATAAAGTAAATTAGTCTAATGTGTTTTGTCTATACAGTCTGTCAAAAATTGAGAGATGTGTTAGAATTTCTTTCCACTGCTATTTTTGAAGTATAATTGGCATACAATATCTTATTAGTTTCAAGTGTGCATAATAGTGATTCAATATTTTATATATTATGAAATAATCCCCATGATAAGTCTAGTTACCATTTATCACCATAAAAACTTATTATAATATTATTGCCTATATTCCTTATGTTGTACATTAATTACATCCCATGACTTATTTATTTTATAACTAGGTGTTTTTACTTAATTCCCTTCACCTCTTTTGTCAGGTCCCAACACCACCCCTCTGGTACCCAATAGTTCATTTCTTGCATCTATGGGTCTGCTTCTGTTTTGTTTTATTTGTTCTCTGTTTTTTAGATTCTACATATAATTGAAATCATGCAGTTATCTGTCTTTTTCTGTTACTTATTCCATTTGGTATAATACTCTCTAAGTCATTCCATGTTGTCACAAAAGGTAAGATTTCACTTTTTTTGGCTGAGTAATACTCTATTACTACACATGTTCTTTATCCATTTATCTATTGATGGACGCTTAGATTGTTTCTGTATTTTGACTATTGTAAATAATGCTGCAATTAACATAGAAGTGCATATATGTCTTCAAATTGGTATTTTCATTTCTTTCAGATAAATACCTAGAAGGGGAATTGCTGGATCATACAGTATTTCAATTTTTAACTTTTTGAGAAAACTCTATACCACTTTTCATAGTGGCTACACCAATTTACATTCCCACCAACAGTGTTTTAAAAGAGTTTCATTTTGTCCACATCCTTGCCAACACTTGTTATTTTTTGTCTTTTTTGATAATAGCCAATCTGGCATGTGTGAGGTGATATCTCATTTTGGTTTTGATTTGCATTCCCTGATGATTAGTAATTTTGAAAATCTTTTCATGTGTCTGTTGACCATCCACTGCTATTTTGGTTAAAGCAATTACTCTAAGTATCTCCAAAAATAATCACAGTATATTTTTAATATTTTATTGAGATTAAATTTACTGAATATAAAATTAGCCATTTAATTTTATTTCTTTATTAAGGTATATTTGACATACAACATTAAATTAGTTTCAGTTGTATAACTTAATGATTTGATATTTGTATATACAGTTGACCTTTGAGCAACATGGGTTTGAATTGTGCAAGTCCACTTACATGCACAGATTTTTTCAATAGATACAGTACAGTACTATAAATATATTTTGTCTTCCTTATGATTTTTTCAATAACATTTTATTTTATTTAGCTTACTTTATTATAAGAATACAGCATGTGATAAGTATAACATACAAAGTATGTGTTAATCAGCTGTTTGTATTATTGGTAAGGGTCCCAGTCTGTAGTAGGCTACTAGTATTTAAGTTTTGGGGGGAGTCAAAGTTATTGTGGGTCTTCAATTGCACAGGGGATTGCTGCCCCTACCTCGGGCATTGTTCAAGGGTCAACTGTGTTTCAAATTGTGTTTCAAAATGTTCACCAAAATAAGTCCAGTTGATATCTGTCACCATACAGAAGTTACAGAATTTTTTTTATGTTGCGAACCTTTCTTCAAGATTTTATTTAAATTCAAGTTAGTTAATATATATTATATTATTAGTTTCAGATGAGAACTTTTAAGACCTATTCTCTTATCAACTTTCAAATATGTAATACAGTATTATTAACCATGGCCACCATGCTGTACATTGCATTCCTGTGACTTATTTATTTTATAACTGGAAGTTTACCTTTTGACTCCCTTCACTTATTTCACTCACCCCAAATTAACCATTTTGAAGTGAACAATTCAGTGGCATTTAGTACATTCACAATATTGTGCAACTACTCCTCTATCTAGTTCTAAAATATTTTCATCATATCAAAAGAAAAGCACATACTCATTAAGCGGTCACTCCCCATTTTGCCAACACTCAGCCCCTGGGGACCACCAATCTGTGTTCAATCTCTATGGCTTCATCTGTTCTGAATGTTTCATGTAAAGGGAATCATACAGGATGTGACTTTTTAATGTGACTTTTTTCGCTTGAAATGATATTTCTGAGATTCATCTACATATTGGCATATATCAATACTTATTTTTGTGGCTGAGTAATATTCCATTGAATACATGTATTATAGTTGGTTTATAAGCTTTTTATTTCATAAATGCTCTTTATCATGTTGAGGAAGTTTCCTTTTTATTTATATTTCTAGCTTTCTGAGTTTTTTTTTAATATAAAAGAAAATTGGAATTAGTTAAATGCTTTGTAAAGCAACAACTGTGATGGTTATATGTTGCTTTTTCCTTTGTTATATTAACATGGTGTTTTACATTGATTTATTTTCTTAGTTTTGAATCATCCTTACATTCTTGAGATAAATCCCACTTGTCATGGTATATAGTCCTTTTAATATACTGTTTCATTTTCTAGTATTTAATTTTTTTTGCATTTATATTCATAAAGAAAATTTGCCTACACTTTTCTTCTAGTGTTTTCATCTGGCTTTGTATGAGGGTAATACTTCCCTGCATAGAATGAGTTAGGAAGTATTTCTTCCTTTTCTAGGTTTTGGAAGAATTTTAAGATAATTAATGTTAATTCTTTAAATATTTGATGTAATTCACTAGTGAAGCCTTCTTGGTTCTGGACATTTCTTTTTAAGACATTTTTGATTACTGATTAAATCTCTTTACATGTTATAGGTCTATTCAAATTTTATATTTCTTCCTGAGTCACTTTTGGTAATTTGTGTTTCCAGGAATTTGCACATTTCATTTAGATTGTGTAATTTGTTGGCATTTGGTAATTCATGGTATTCCCATATAATATATTTATACTTTTTTCTGTGAAGTTGGTAGTGTAACTGAACTAATGTGGCTTTGCTCTTTGGTGAATTACAGTAGAAACTACACCAGGTAGAGTTGTTGCAAAGTAAACTTTATTTGGAACAAATAAGGACATCGAGGGAAATAACTTGCAAAGGGGAATAACTTCTAAAGTCATGACTCCTCAAGCAAGGGTGGATGGGTTTCTTTCCTTTAGGGTAGAATGAATAGATAGGGGAACCTTGTCATTGTATTTATTGGCAGGCATAGTGTGTCACATATGCTTTAAGGAAACATACTTATACTGTATGTTATGTAAATGAGTCTTTGTGCTCCTCCTTGGGAAAGATTTTAGTATTATAATGAAGCAAAGGTAACTGTCAGTCACTCTGTGGATCCCTTCCCCACTCCATGGGTCTGTCTACTCAGGCATGAGTGAAAGATTGAGTTCAAACTGGTCTAGGTGGTCTGGGCTGGCTGGAATTCTTTGTCCATGTAGTTGGTATTCCTTGAAGGGTAGCTTTGCTTTCCAACAAGGGATGCTTTGCCTGAGTTAAGAGACAAGCTGCAAAGAAGAGCTTAAGGAAAAATTTGGGGCAAAGGTTTGTGGGTACAAAAGGTGATTGATTTATTTGATTCATTCAATTGTTTCTTTGTTATCTACTTGTTTACCTCCACTATAACCATTCCTGTTTCTTCCATTCTGCTAAATTTTGGTTTTATTTGTTCTTCTTTTTCTATTTCCTAGAGTTGTAAAATTATTACTAATTTGAGATCTTTATTCTTTTTAACATAGGAGGGAGAAAGAGAGAAGGAAGGAAGGAAGGAAGGAAAAAAGAGAAAGAGGAGGAAAGAAAGAAGAAAGAAAGAAAAGAAAGAAGAAAGAAAGAAAAAAGAAAGAAAGAAAGAAGGAAGGAGAGTAAAAGAGAGAGAGAGAAAGAGAGAAAGAAATACAAAACTTGTATATTAGCTCTGTATGCATTCAACACTGCCCAGCTATTTCTGTCTTAGCTTTTACCTATGCTGAGCTTAGTGATCAGACAAAGGTGAAAACTTAGGGTCTTCTAAGATCTCCACAGAACATGCATTCTGCCTTGGATGTGTGCACGAATTTTTTAAATTTTCCAGTACTCAAGGGCACTTTTGAATAACCATGAGAAAGCCTCTGCCAACCTTTTCCTCTCAGGCTGTTGTTTGCCTAAATTTTAATCTTTTCTCCTAAAGAGCTGTGGGTTGTTTCCTTGCCTTACAATGATTTCAAGAAGTAACTACCAGTTTTCTTCCATGATGAATTCCAAATTAGGTGCAAGAAGAGGAGCACCTTGTGTCAACTTTTCAGACAGTTTCCAAATAAATTAGAACAAACACAAGTCTGTGTGAATAAGTTCTGCTCTGTTTTGCTTGACTTTTGATGTTTCTGTGAAATGGGCCCTTGGAGAAACCTACTCCACCATTTTTGCTGATGTCACTCTTGATCACTTTGTAGCTCTTGATGTCTTTTATTAAGTTCAGATGCAATACATCTTAATAAGCAGCTATGTACTTTGTGTCATATAATTTATTTACTCTAAAGCATTATTTGTCTATTTTTAATGTAGCTTCAAAATTCTACTTATTTTCTTTTACCTTTTGTTAATTATCAATTCTATTGCTTGTTATATGTGATTTTTTTCTCTTACTTTAGATATATAATCACTTTAGATTTTGACAAAATACAATATTTTTTCTTGAGTTTATTGCATTTAAATTGCATATAAAGATTTTTTTTTTATCTCACATTTAACATTTTATGCTTAGCATTTCCCTAATTCCATGCTATTTCATTTTGGTAGCAGTTATAAGCTACCAAAGCAAATTTCCTAAAAGTATTGCATTTTCTTTTTCACTTTCTTGACAAAGCTCTTTACGTTGTTGACAAAGCTCTTCCTAATCAATCTATAGTCCCCAGTTCTTTAGCACTCTACACTGTAATACACTAGCTCCTGAATATCAGGCATACAGACACACACATATACACACATAAAAGTATGCATGCACATGTTTATACTTAAATATACATTATATCATATATAATATTTATATCCATATATATGTATACAAACATTTTATTTTCAAGGAATTCCATTTTCCTCTTGTTAATCTAAATAAGAGGCACAGAAATAAAAATAAAGAAATGAAAATATCCAACTTATCTTCAATTTCTCATTTTATATGATGACATAAGTCCCTTAAATTTATAGGCTAATGAATCTACCTTATAGGACAGTGCTCCATCAATCACACTAAATACTTTTTTTTCTCAAAATTATATTATCTTATACTTCCAAAATTAAAATAATTTTTGATATATGACACCATCAATCTGAAATTTGGGGCTGTATGATAAATCTTTTCTTTAAAGATTTTACTATTTATTTGAGAGAGAGAGAGCACAAGCAGGGGGAGCAGCAGAGGGAGAGAGAGAAGCAGGCTCCTCACTAAGCAAAGAGCCCTATATGGGACTTGATCCCAGGACCTTGGGATCATGACCTGAGCCGAAGGCAGATGCTTAACTGACTGAGCCACGCAGGTGTCCCTGTATAATAAATCTTATAATGCAAGTTGGCTAGCATTTATATATGTTGTTTTATTAAGGACATTGTGTTTGAAAAACAAAAAAAACAGTATATTTTCAGTGCTCTTAAACATTTTACTTCCTTTCCTTTATTTTATATCTTAACAAATTGACTGCCATTTAATATTTGTAGGCATACTTCAGAAATATTATGGGTTAGGTTCTAGGCCACTGCAATAGAGCAAATATTGCAATGAAGCTAGTAAAATGAATTTTTTGAGTTTCCATTGCATATAAACATTATGTTTACACAATACTGTGGTCTATTAAGTGTACAATAGCATTATGTCTAAAAAACAATGTACATACCTTAATTGAAAAATGCTTTATTGTTAAAACATGCTAACTATCATCTGAGCTTGTTTTTTTAATTTAATTTAATTTTATTATGTTATGTTAGTGACCATACAATATATCATTTGTTTTTGATGTAGTGTTCCATGATTCATTGTTTTCGTATAACACCCAGTGCTCCAAGCAGTACATGCCCTCTTTAATACCCATCACCAGGCTAACCCATCCCCCCACCGCCTCCCCTCTAAAACCCTCAGTTTGTTTCTTGGAGTCCATAGTCTCTCATGGTTCATCTTCCCCTCCAATATCTCCCCCTTCATTTTTCCCTTCCTTCTCCTAATGTCCTCCATGCTATTCCTTATGTTCCACAAATAAATGAAACCATATGATAATTAACTTTCTCTGCTTGACTTATTTCACTTAGTATAATCTCCTCCAGTTCCATCCACATTGATATAAAAGTTGGGTATTCATCCTTTCTGATGGCTGAGTAATATTCCATTGTATATATGGACCACATCTTCTTTATCCATTCATCTGTTGAAAGGCATCTCAGCTCTTTCCACGGTTTGGCTATTGTGGACATTGCTGCTATGAACATTGGGGTGCATATGGCCCTTCTTTTCACTACATCTGTGTCTTTGGGGTAAATACCCAGTAGTGCAATTGCTGGGTTATAGGGTAGCTCTATTTTTAATTTTTTGAGACACCTTCACACTGTTTTCCAAAGTGGCTGTACCAACTTACATTCCCACCAAGAGTGTAAGAGGGTTCTCCTTTCTCCACAGCCTCTCCAACATTTGTTGTTTCTTGCCTTGTCAATTTTTGCCTTCCTAACTGATATAAGGTGATATCTCAATGTGGTTTTGATTTGGATTTCCCTGATGGCTAATGATGATGAACATTTTTTCATGTGTCTATTAGCCATTTGTATGTCTTCTTTGGAGAAGTGTCTGTTCATGTCTTCTGCCCATTTTTTGACATGATTATTTGTTTTTTGGGTGTTGAGTTTGAGAAGTTCTTTATATATCTTGGATACCAGCCCTTTATCTGTAGTGTCATTTGCAAATATCTTCTCCCATTCTGTGGGTTGCCCCTTTGTTTTGTTGACTGTTTCCTTTGCTATGCAGAAGCTTTTTTCTTGATGAAGTCCCAAAAGTTCATTTTTGCTTTTGTTTCACTAGACTTTGGAGATGTATCTTGAAAGAAGTTGCTGTGGCCGATGTCAAAGAGGTTACTGCCTATGTTCTCCTCTAGGATTTTGATGGATTCGTGTCTCACATTGAG
>NC_138370.1:154274663-154290969 GCF_054177405.1 Leptonychotes weddellii | reverse complement strand
TGGTCGAGTTTCATTCTTCTGTATATATCTGTCCAATTTTTCCAGCACCATTTATTGAAGAGACTGTCTTTTTCCATTGCATATTTTTCCTGCTTTGTCGAAGATTATTTGACCATAGAGTTGAGGGTACATATCTGGGCTCTCTATTCTGTTCCATTGGTCTATATATCTGTTTTTGTGCCAGTACCATGCTGTCTTGGTGATCACTGCTTTGTAATATAGCTTTAAATTCGGCAACGTGATACCCCCAGCTTCAACATTTCCTTGGTGATTCGGGGTCTTTTAAGATTCCATACAAATTTTAAGATTGTTTCAGCACTTTGAAAAATGTCATTGGAACTTTGATCGGGATGGTGTTGAAGGTATAGTTTGCTCTGGGTAGCATAGACATTTTAACAATGTTTATTCTTCTGATCCATGAGAATGGAATGTTTTTCTATCTTTTTGTGTCTTCAATTTCTTTCATGAGTGCTCTGTAGTTCCTAGAGTATGGAACATTTACCACTTTGGTTAGGTTTATTCCAAAGTATCTTATGGTTTTTGGTGCTATTGTAAATAGAATAATTTCTCTAATTTCTCTTTCTACATTTGCATTGTTAGTGTATAAGAAAGCAACTGATTTCTGTGCATTGATTTTGTATTCTGCCACATTACTGAATTGCTGTATATGTTCTAGTAATTTGAGGGTGGAGTCTTTTGGATTTTCCACATAAAATATCATGTCATCTGTGAAGAGAGAGAGTTTGACTTCTTTGCCAATTTGAATATATTTATTTCTTTTTGTTGTCTGATTGCTGTTGCCAGGACTTCTAGTACTATGTTGAACAATAATGGTGAGAGTGGGCATCCTTAAAGTGTTCTTGGTCTTAAGGGAAAGGCTCTCATCTTTTCCCCATTGAGGATGATATTCACCGTGGGGTTTTCATAGATGGATTTTATGAACTTGAGGAATGTTCCCTGTATCTCTATACTCTGAAGAGTTTTAATCAGGAAACGATGCCATATTCTGTCAAATGCTTTTTCTGCATCAATTGAGAGGACCATATGGTTCATCTCTCTCCTCTTATTGTTGTCTTCTATCACAATGATTGATTTGTGAATGTTGAACCACCCTTGCATCCCAGGGATAAATCCCACTTGGTCATGGTGGATGATCCTTTCAATGTATTGTTGGATCCTATTAGCTAGGATTTTGTTGAGAATTTTGGAATCCATATTCATCAGGGATATCAGTCTGAAATTCTCCTTTCTGATGTGATCTTTGTCTGTTTGGGGATTAAGGTAATGCTAGCCTCATAGAATGAGTCTGGAAGCTTTACTTCTGTTTCTATTTTTTGAAACATCTTCAGGAGAATAGGTATTATTTCTTCTTTGAATGTTTGGTAGAATTCCCCAGGGAATCCATCAGGCCCTGGACTCTTGTTTTTTGGGAGTTTTTTATCACTGCTTCAATCTCCTTACTGGTTATTGGCCCATTCAGGTTGTCAATTTCTTCCTGTTTCAGTCTTGGCAGTTTATACGTTTCCAGGAAGGCATCCATTTCATCCAGGTTACTCAGTTTATTGGCATATAGTTGTTGATAATAATTTCTAATAATTGTTTCTATTTCCTTGGTGTTAGTCATGATCTTTCTCCTTTCATTTAACTTTATTAATTTGGGTCTTTTCTCTTTTCTTTTGGATAAGTCTGGCAGTGATTTATTGATCCCATTAATTCTTTCAAAGAAACAGCTTCTAGTTTTGTTGATCTGATCTACTGTGTTTCTTTTTTTTTTTTTTTTAAAGATTTTATTTATTCACTTGAGACAGAGAGAATGAGAGACAGAGAGCATGAGAGGGAGGAGGGTCAGAGGGAGAAGCAGGCTCCCCGCTGAGCAGGGAGCCCGATGTGGGACTCGATCCCGGGACTCCAGGATCATGACCTGAGCCGAAGGCAGTCACCCAACCAACTGAGCCACCCAGGCGCCCCTGATCTACTGTGTTTCTGGTTTATAATTCATTGATCTCTGCTCTAATCTTATTTCTCGTCTAATGTGTGGCTCAGGCATTGTTTGTTGCTTTTTCTCTAGGTCTTTAAGGGGTAGAGTTAGTTGGTGAATTTGGGATTTTTCTATTTTTTTTTGAGTGAGGCTTGGATGGCTATGTATTTCCCCCTTAGGACCGCCTTTACAGTATCCCATGGGTTTTGGGCTGATGTGTTTTCATTCTCACTGGTTTCAATGGATTGTTTAAGTTCTTCTTTGATTTCTTGGTTGACCAAAACATTCTTGAACAGAGTGGTCTTTAGCTTCCAAGTGTTTGAATTTCTTATAAATTTTTTCTTGTGATTGAGTTCCAGTTTTAAAGCATTATGGTCTGAGAATATGCAGGGAATAATCTCAGTCTTTTGGTATTGGTTGAGACCTGATTTGTGACCCAGTATGTGGTCTATTCTGGAGAAAGTTCTGTGTGCACTTGAGAAGAATGAGTATTCTGTTGTTTTAGGTTGGAATGTTCTGTATATATCTATGAGGTCCATCTGGTCCAGTGTGTCATTCAAAGCTCTTGTTTCTTTGTTGATTTTCTGCTTAGATGATCTGTCTATTGTTGAGAGTGGAGTATTGAGGTCTCCTACAATTAACATATAATTATCAATATGACTCTTTATTTTGGTTAACAGTTGGCTTATGTAGATGGCTGCTCCCATGTTGGGGGTGTAGATATTTATAATTGTTAGATCTTCTTGTTGGATAGACCCTTTAAGAATGTTATAGTGTCATTCTGTGTCTCTAACTACAGTCTTTAGCTTAAAATCTAATTTGTCTAATATAAGAATTGCTACCCCAACTTTCTTTTGAGGTCTGTTGGCATGGAAGATGGATCTCCAACCCTTCACTTTCAGTCTGGATGTATTTTTAGGTTCAAAATAAGTCTCTTATAGATAGCATATGGATGGGTCCTGTCTTATTATCCAATCTGCAACCCTGTGTCATTTTATGGGAGCATTTAGGTCATTCATGTTGAGAGTGATTATTGAAAGATATGAATTTATTGTCATCATGTTGCCTGTGAAGATCTTGTTTCTATATATTGTCTCTGTAAATTTCTGTTCTATATCACTCTTGAGGTCTTTCTCCTTTTATAAATTCCCCCTTAATATTTATTGCAGGCCCGGCTTAGTGGTCACATATTCTTTCAGTTTCTGCTGGTCTTGGAAGCTCTGCATCTCTCCATCCATTCTAAATGACAGTCTTGCTGGATGAAGTATTCTTGGATGCATGTACTTCTCATTTAGTACCCTGAATATGTTTTGCCAGCCCTTTCTGGCTTGCCAGGTCTCTGTGGATAGGTCTGACATTATTCTGATGTTCCTCCCTCTGTACGTAAGGAATCTCTTCCTGCTAACTGCCCTTAAGATGGTTTCCTTGGTTCTAAGATTTGCGAGTTTTACTATTACATGCTGGGCTGTTGGTCTGTTTTCCTTGATCTTGGGAGGGGTCCTCTCTGCTCTAGGACATGAACGTTTGTTTCATTCCCCAGATTAGGGAAGTTCTCAGCTACGATTTGCTCAAATATATCTTCTAGTCCTCTCTCTCTCTCCACCCCCTCAGGGATCCCAATAATTCCGACATTGGAATGTTTCATGGTGTCACTTATTTCTCTGATTCTATTTTCATGGGTTTTGAGTTGTTTTCCCCAACTCTTCTCTTTTTCCTTCTTTTCTATCAACTGATGTTCTAGATCACTAATTCTTTCTTTTGCCTCACTTACCCTAGCTTTTAGATTATCTAGATTAGATTGGATCTCATTGATAGCATTTTTAAGTTCTGCGAGTTCAGCTTTCATTTCTGCCCTTAGAGACTCTATGTTGCCATTAATCAATTTCTCCATTCTAGCTATTGTCTTCACAATTGCTACCCTGAATTCCATTTCCAACATCTTGGTTATATCTGTATCCATTTGTGAATCTGTGGCAGAAGTCACAGTCTCTGAGTCTTTCCTATTTTGGGGGTTCCTCCTCTTAGTCATTCTGCTGAGGGGTGGTTGAGGGAATGTATAGAGTCCAAATTATGGACCACAACCCAAGCAAGATGCATCTGTTTTATAGGGACCTTAGGGTTGCTGGCCTCTTGTTCTCCCATCCTGTCTTCTGGGGGAGGGGCCTGCCATGCTGTTACTCAGGCAGCCCTGTTTGGGCAGAGTTGCCCTGCCCTCTGTTGGGGGAGATGGGCTCAGTGAAAAACAGTTTTTTGGGGCTTTTGTTCTCTGGCAGCTTTCCCTGGTGGATTTCCACATCTCTTCCGAGAGTCAGAGCAGAAGAAATCATTTCCAACCCTCTACCTCAGAGCAGAGAGATCACAGTCTGTTCTTCAGTGAGCTCTCCAGGCCACACTATCTCCATTTCTATCTGTGCTGCTATAAACTTCAGCATCCTGGGTTGTGCCCCCCTCAGCAGCCCTTCCTGTCCTCTCCTCTAAGTCGGGGCATGTGTCTGCCCTTTGTGTTTCTAAAACCACCAGCTGCCCCCAGTTCGCACGTGCAGTCCAGCTGCTCCAGGTTTCAGTCCGGGGGGCTGCCCTAAAGTCTTTTCCCCCATCGTTACCATTCTGCGAGTTTGTGCCCGGTCCCCAGCGCTGGAGGCTTTTGTGCTCCTGTGTTATTTCACCTTTCTGGTGCTAGCGCTTATGGCCGCTCCCTCCTGCCTTCGGTTTATCTTCTAATATCTGCCCACAGAAGCACGGCTCCCCACTTCATACCTTAAAACCAACCACCTGCGATATTCTGTTTGTAGAGATCCAGATCTATCTTACATCTCAGGCTGATTTCATGGGTGTTCAGAGTGGACTGGTAGATACCCAGCTTATTTCCAGGACCAGTTGGAATAAGGTCCCCTACTCCTCCACCATCTTTTCCTGAACTGTTTTAAAGTATTTTAATAAAGACTTTCATCTTGAAGGATACTCTCCTTTATCCAAGGACAGTTGACTTTCAAAAAGGTCACTGCAGGGCTCTGGGAATAACCACCTGATGCCCTCAAAAAAGGAGAGAGAGCTCCACCGCCGCCCCACACCTTGCGCCTTGTGGTTTGGTCTATCATCTGAGCTTTTAATGAGTTGTAATATTTTTGCTGGTGAAGGCTCTTGCTTCCATGTTAATGGCTACTGACTGATCAGGGTGGTGGTTGTTGAAGGTTGGGATTTCTGTAGCAATTTCTTTTCTTTTCCTTTCATTTATTTTCTTTTCAGAGAGGGAGAGAGGAGGGGAGGGGCAGATGGAGAAAGAAAGAATCTTAAGCAGATTCCATGACCAGCACAGAGCCTGATGCGGGGCTCGATCTCACAACCCTGAGATCATGACCTGAGTGGAAATCAAGAGTCAGATGCTTAACCAACTGAGCCACTCAGCTGCCCCTGTAGCAATTTCTTAAAAGTTGCTTCCATTCTAAACTCTTAAAATAAGCTAACACCTATTGCTACACCTATTGACTCTTCCTTTAATAAACTTTTTGTAGCATGTGATGCTGTTTGACAGCATTATAATCACAGTGAAACTTCTTTCTAATTTAGAGTCAACCCTCTCAAAACCTGGTACTGCTTTATCAACTAAGCTTAGGTAATATTTTAAATCATTTGTTATCATTGCAACCATCTTCACAGCATCTTTACCAGAAGTAGTTTCCATCTCAAGAAACCACTATCTTTGCTCATCCTAAGAAGCAGCTCCTCATCCACTCAAGTTTGATCATGAGATTGCAGCAATTCAGTCCCATCTTCAGGCTCCACTTTTCATTCTAGTTCTCTTGCTATTTCTACATCTGCAGTTATTATCTCCACTGAAGTTTTGAACCTCAAAAAGTCATCAGATTCAAAAGTTTGAAATATTGCAAGAATTACCAAAATGTGACACAGAGACACAAGTCAGCAAATACTTTTGGGAAAATGGTGCCAATAGACTTGCTTGATGCAGGGTTGCCATAAACTTCAATTTGTAAACAAAACAAAACAAGCACAGTAATTGTGAAGTACAGTAAAGTGAAGTACAATAAAAGGAGATATGTCTGTATTGAAGACAAACTCAAGAGAAACAAAATTGCAGATAACTTTAATACCAAGACTAGTGGTTGCATTTTAGGAAACTAAGCAGATTTCTGCCATTATACTCCTTACTTACTATG
Organism: Leptonychotes weddellii; assembly: GCF_054177405.1. Classification (NCBI taxonomy): domain Eukaryota; kingdom Metazoa; phylum Chordata; class Mammalia; order Carnivora; family Phocidae; genus Leptonychotes; species Leptonychotes weddellii. The sequence continues at coordinate 154,284,816 of NC_138370.1, read as the reverse complement.
TACAATTAAAACTAATTACTAATGCAGCATCTCATTTTGTCTTATAGCTTTTACAAACAAATTTTAGTATAAATATTGACTCTCTTGGCCTAAGAGGTATAAGAAAAAAGGAAGAGATTTTTGAATAGTAGAAGAATCTCTGATTATTGGAAAACTACCATTGATGCAAACATAGAGGGATATGAACCATTAAAACAATAAGCCATTAATGATTATCATCTGTTATGCTGAGACCTGGTTCTTAGAGAATTAGCCACATGGCTGGCCACTAACTAGAACTCAGTGGTATTCTGCTAAACATATTTTTCTCTGTTATATAAAGAACAATATATCCCCTTTAGTCAGATTTTTTCCCCATGCTAACACTCATTAATAATTGATAGACAGGTTAGTTATGCTAAAGCATGAGAAGGATTTATTTTATTTTATTTTCCAAGGATTTTATTTATTGACTTGAGAAAGAGAGAGAGAGAGTGAGAGAGAGAAGGAGCAGGGGAAGGGGCAGAGGAAGCAGGAGAAGAAGTCTCCCTGCTGAGCAGGGAGCATGATGCGGGGCTCCATCACAGGACCCTGAGATGATGACCTGAGCCAAAGTCAGATGCTTAACTGATCTAGCTGCCCAGGCACACTGAGAAGGATTTAAGATATCTTCTGACTCATCTAAAACTATACACAATTTGCTTATAGATTTTAAGTATATCTTTTTTTAACATTTATTTATTTATTTGAGAGAGAGTGAGAGAATGCCTGAGCAGGGAAAGGCAGAGGGAGAGGAAGAGAGAGAATCCTAGGCAGACTCCCCACTGAGCACAGAGCAAGTCACAGAGCTGGATTCTAGGACCCTGAGATCATGACTTTATGGATATTAAGAGTTGGACACTCAAAAAAAAAAAAAAAGAGTTGGACACTCAACTGACTGAGCCACCCAGGCACCCCTAGATTTTATGTATATCTTTTTTTAGGTTTATTTATTTATTTGGAAGAAAGAGAGAGCATGATTGGGAAGAGGGGCGGAGAGAGTGGGGAGCAGACTCCATGCTGAGCAGGGAACCCTACATGGGGCTCGATCCTCGGACCTTGAGATCATGACCTGAGCTGAAAAGCAGACACCTAACTGACTGAGCCACCTGGGCACCCTGTAAGTATATCTTAAGACAAAGTACATTGTGTTGCCTCTGATTTTTTGAAATTAATTACATATGGATGATATGCATGGCTTCATCATTAGTCAGGAGATGTCATTGTATTCAATTTTCTATACCCTGAATATTCTGAATAAATAGATGCTGAATATGCATGCATATGAAAAACATGCTTTATCATGATATATTTTCCTGTAAGAAGAATAATCAATGATAGAATGTTACCAACTCTTATTCTATCTACTTATCAGACAGCTGTAATCCTATTTAGTGCTTCAAATATAAAACTTACTGAATGAATCACTCAGTGGAATGCACTGAGTGAAATCTGTTTTCCTTTTTTTGTTATTATAATTATATAAGGACCACAGTATCAGATAGAAGAAATGTGTGGTAAATCTCTGGGTTGGGCAATCTGTAGCTCTAAGTAGTACACTGCTTTTAGACAACCAGATTAATTTAAGCGGAGAGAGTTCTCTGCTTAAATACATGATGTCTTCACCAAACCATTGATTGTTTTTTACCTAGATAATATCTACTTCTCAAATCATATAAAACGTTTCATTATGAGCTGGTGGAGTCCTAAAGATAATCCATTATAAATCCCTCATTTTAGAGTTGAAGAAACAGTTAAGGGGAGGTCAAGTTATTTGATCATGTACAAGTGTCAAGACTAGAGTCTTGAGCCCATAACTCCCAGTCCAATGACTATTCCAATAGGCCATGGAAATGACATGATATAATAAGGACACATAAAATAAAGTGTGGAATTTTACTGGAAAAACTTAAGAAAACTTGGAAAAATATAGTAGGAGAAATTTATGGGACACTTGAAACATGTTTCCTTTTAATCCTTTTAAAAGGATTTTAAAAAGTTGCTTCCATTCCAAACTCTTATTTTCTTCACTTATATTTTCAATTTCTTAAATATAAACATATCTAATTTCTTCTTTCTTATCCTCTTTCTATGATTATTCAAGGTTTATTAAACATCAGCTATGTCAACTACCCTTTATTCAAGTTTTTTTCAAGATCCTTAAGGTAAAAATGATGTTATGCTCATTTTACAACTGAAGAAATATACTCAGAGAGATTAAATAATTGGTCTAATGACATTTACCTAATAAGTGATAGACTCAAGATATTAACCTGAAATTCTTTAGACATTGTCCTTAATTTTATCTCATTTTATTTTTTCCAGTTTTATTGAACTATAATTGAATATAGCATTATATAAACTTAAGGTGTGTGACATAAAGATTTGGTATATGTATTTGTGAAATGATATAAAATCATTATGTCTTCAATTCAAAAATTTTGTCTAAAATTCTTTTAAGGCACTGCTCTCTGCATGTTATTTTATTTATTTTAAAAAAGATTTTATTATTTATTTTAGAAAGAGAGAGAGCACAAGCTGGGGGAAAAGCAGAGGAAGAGAGAGAGAGAGAGGATCTCAAGAAGACTCCTGCTGAGCACAGAGCCCTACTCAGGACTTGATTTCATGACCCTGAAATCATGACCTGATACGAAATCCAGAGCTGGACTTAACTGAGTGAGTTATCCAGGCACCCCACTCTCTGCATTTTAATATACTATCACTGTTTCCTGATTTTTATATCTAGGCTCATGAGGCATCATGGGAAGTGAAGATTTTTAGAATCAATAGATGCATTTGTCTTTACTGTTGCACATTAAAGTTTTATAAATATTTAAGCAGGCCTAAGTCTCTGAATATATTTTGTGAGTCAGTGTGCTTTTCTTTAAAGATTTTATTTATTTATTTGACAGAGAGAGACACAGTGAAAGAGGGAACACAAGCAGGGGGAGTGAGAGAGGGAGATCCTGGGATCATGACCTGAGCCAAAGGCAGAGCTTAACGACTCAGCCACCCAGGCACCCCCCCCCCCTTTTTTTAAGATTTTATTTATTCAGTGTGTTTTTCTTTAAACACCTTATTTAATGTTGAAATTATTATCATGGGTCTTCTAAAATGGTGCTTCATGAATCATCTACATTGAAGGACCAACTTTTTTAAATTTTCAGACCTTTGAAGAATGATACATTCATAAAATGTGGCAAAAATTTCATGGTCATGTAAAATTGCTATAACAGTTTCCAAGTAATTCTTCTCCTTACCTGTACTCATGCCATTGCAGACTAGTGCCACAAAGCTATATAGAGCAGTGTTGTGTCTCAAGAACTTGTGTGTACATATTAGCTGAAGATCACATAACACTGCAGATTCTATTTTAGTAGGCGGTGAGGCCAGAGATTCTGCACTGTAGCAAGTTCTTAGGTGGTGCTGTTCTCCATTCATATTTGGAGTAGCAATTCCTGCAAAGCAGAGCCTACAGCAATGATTAAAGTGCCAACACTTTATTTGGGAGTTCTAAGCCTACAGGAGTTTGAGTGAGAAATAGTGGGTAATGAAGGAGAAAGGAAAATAAAGCAATGAGATATTGTTCTTTACCACATTCACTGCAGGAAGTTAAAAGTCAACAAGTTGCCATGAAGTGTATTCACAAGGCACCAGCTTCTTCATGAAGATTGCAAGGAAGAAATAAATTTTTAAAGAGAAAAAGGAGAAAGGATTATCTTCAAAGCTGGTCAGTTTTTACCCCACAGACAGCTGTCTCAACCATGCTTTTGCATATTATCTCTGACCTCTGAGTGGCCACTCAGAATTCCAGATCCTTAATCTCATTATGGGGTATTTCAACAAAGACCAAAATTGGAGGGGGCCATCTAAAACAGGTAAGGTATTGACTAAGAAAAAAAAAAAACAGAATGATGTCTAAGAAGGCCCACAAGGTTGTGCCCAATACACATTCCAACAAATAAATTATTTGCTTCCAAGCTTTATTTTCTTCCAGAATATGTGTTACCATCTGATGATATATATAATGTAAAACTTGTTTTCTCTTTATGTTCTCTTACTACAGTGTATGGTACTTAAGATCAAAGACTGTCTATTTTTGTTCTCCAGCTCAAGAATAATGCTCAACACATAGTTGCTGAATAACTCTTTAGCAAATAAATGTTTCTATGAATTAAAAAAAAGAAAGTATTATATAAAGAGATTAAGTCCAAAATTGAATAGTTAAAATGACCGTTCTTTAATCTTGATTATATAATTTTTCCCTATGGTGAGGCATTACTATGCCAATTTTTCAAATCAGGGAGTTACACAGAAATTGGGCTGACGAAAGCTTTGGGATTAGCATTTCATTAGCTATTGCAGTTTAACTAAGCAAAGCCAAAAATTAGCTAGGTTTGTATTTAGTGCAATTTGTAACAAATTATTGAGCTTTTTGGAAGTAATGCCTCCCGGTCAAACAGAAAGTGTTAAATTTTGAAATAAATGAACACATATATTTTACTGAATTTTGACATTTTCTTGTGATTTAAAAAGCAATTTCAATCATTTTCAATATTGTCAGTAGAAATATTAGTATGATTAATGTCCTTGTATATGAATTTTCAAAAATGGGAATATTTTCATTGGTTTCAGATAGTTTAATATCATTCTATGCCCAAGTTTACAAACCTTTTCCCACAGGGTAGATAGAAGCCGATTTTAAGATATTTTATCTGGCACTTTAAAGCACCTTATTTTGACATTTTATAATGGCATTAGCATACTGGACATCGTAGCTTTATGCCACTATGAATCTCCTTTTCATTTTGTTTAATAACATACTTAACTAGTTATTTCATTTATATAATTTCTTCTTTTTAAGATTTTATTTATTTGAGAGACAAAGTGTGTGTGAACACAGTTGGAGTGGGGAGGGACAGAGGGAGAGGGAGAAGCAGACTCCCAGCTGAGCTAGAAGCCAGACATGGGGCTCAATCCCAGGACCCCAAAATCATTACTTGAGCCAAAGGTAGCTACTTAACTGACTGAGCCACCCAGGCACCCCTCATTTATATAATTTCTGTTTCCCAATAGAGTGACAGAAAAATCAATTAAAATGTTTCTATGTTTTCAGTTTTTGTGCTTATATATTCCTTTTATCAATTTTAAAATGTGGTTAATTTTTTCAATATTCTAGAAAACAGGATAAAATTGTAGATCTTATTTCTATATTTTAAACTCCTCTTAGTGCCAGACAGATTTATTCAGCCACTCACTCACTCATTCATTCATCAATTGAGTGATTGCCATATAAATATTACAATATAAACTATTTCTGGACAGACTGAAAACATTTATCCCCTTACACCTAAACAAGAGATCATTTGGCATTCAGTAAGTACTGTAATATAGAGAGATACAGTGCTTATTACTGCCAAATAACAGAAATGTTTCAAAAAGTGAAATATTTGTAGTGAAAATTCTTCTAGCTTGCTAAGGAACTTCTATAACACATAATTGGTTATGTCTTTTCTTGTTAAGAGGATTACTTAAACTTTATATTTAGTTTCCTTTAATACATCTTGTGGTATAAGTAACCTATTGATATAAAATAAGCTGATTCAGTATTTGCTTTCACAGTCCTTCATTAATTTACAGGAAGGAAATTTCAGAGATTGCATATTTTAGTCCTAGATATTTGCATTTGGGTATTAATAGCTTCTTTTTATCTATTGAGATTTCTTATATTATTATTTTTTCCATTTACCTCACTTGAACATGGCTATAATAGTTGCTATAAAGTCTTTTTCTGCTAATATCAACATCTGGGTCATCTTAGGCTTTTACCCCATTGCTCAGCTTTTCTTGTGAGAATTACTGAGTATTCCTGATTCTTAATATGCTGTGCACTTTTGCTTTGTACCTTGAATATTACAAAGTAGATACTGTTATATTCCTCAGAAGAGTGCTAACCATTTTGTTTAAAAGCAGACAACTTATGTGATTAGACACATACTGCATATTTTCTTTTGAGCGACAGATCCAACCTCAGTTCAGTTTTTTGTTTTTTTTTTTTTTTAACTGTCCTGCACCTATGTGGCTCAGACAAAGCCAGAAATTTGGGCAGAGTTTATATGGAAAAACCAGGCTCCATGTCTTTGGTTCTCATAGTTCCAGGGTCCCTGCTCACTTTCTAGCATCTATATAATAATGATTTTCTATCATAGTTTTAGCCTTCTCATTTCTACTAATTGCCTACTTTTTGTACAATTTCTAATGCTTCAAGGTGATTGCAGTTTTTGTTGTTGTTTTTTGATTTGGTCAGAGTTTGTAGTGGTTATCTATGGAAGGCTTGGTCTAGTAGGAGTTTAATCCATTACCTTGGAAGCAGAACCTATAGCGAGGAAATTTTAGGGGAAAATTTAATAAATTTTAGAAAGTCTACGAACAAAACAAAGCAAACAACATAAAAAAGCTTCACTTTAGAGGGATACTGTATGTCTGTTCAGTTAAGGCAGAGTGTGAGTTTTACTGATACATTAGGGAAAAATGAAGAGAACATACAATAGTATGTCACAGAGGAGAGGGATATATAATATATGAATACAGAAAATACCTGAGGATCCTGATCACCATATTTCAAGTGAAAATTCAACATTTAAAAACATCAAGTACATTCTAAAATTTATAGTTTTGAATGTTGGATATTTGTGTATTTTTTAAGTATACTTGACCTTTGTTTTGGAACACAATGTTAATTATTTGGGAGCAATTTAATTCTTTCAAGGCTTACTTTTAATCATGGCATAGACAGGGCAAGAGCTAAGTTTAGTCTGGGGTTCATTTTTTTGGCTGCTAATGAGGCCGTAGCTTTCTCAATACTCTATCTCATGCTCCACGTATTTGTTACAAGTTTTTTTCTTCCCTTGCTAGAGGGGAACACAGACTGTTTCCACCCCTGTGAGCTCTAGTGGTTATTGTATCCTCGGAGCACTCCTTGCCCTGCCTTGAGCATTGGTATTCACAGATATGTACTACTCAATACTCACCAGAAATCTGCAAGGGAATGCTCTGTAGATCTGAGCTTGCTTCTCTGTGCAACTCTCCCCTCTCTTCTCACAGCTGACAGAGATCTTTTCTGTGAACTCTGAATGCCTGGCCACCTGAACATCTCACTTCCATCTCCTCAATTCGAGACTTCTGTGTCTATTTGGATTACCCTCCCAGTTCTGTGGCCTGGAAACTCCATACACAGTAACATTGGAAACTATATGACAGCTCACCTTATTTGTTTTTATTCTTTCTCACTTGTAGTCTTGTGTTGCCTATTATACAATGTCTGAATCTATTTTTTTCATATATGTGTCCATTTGTTGTTATGTTTAAGGCAGGAGATTAAATTCATTCCTTATTACTTCACCATGGCCTGAAAAGGAAGGCTGAAATTATGATCAAATTTAAATTTGTAATGGACTATATGTTGAAAGTCACCTTGAGATAATGGCTTACTAATGTTTTCCATTTTATTTTCCATTAATTAAAATGAAAATATTCTATGTATAAAGTAACTGATTTCTGTAACAGAGGGGAGAAGGTGTTCAGCCTCAGATACCTAACAGATTTGGAAGAAATCTGTTCTGCAATTTGTGTGGAAGGTAAATGTTCTTAGCTCAAATCTGTAGGAGAGAGTTTGTACATGCCCTGGAGCAGCTCTACTAGTTTGAGAATATTCTGAATCAAATTATTCTTTAATTTTGATAGAAAATGTGCCGACACAGAAAGAGCCTGTTACATTTATTATGTTAGCTGAGTTGTTAGTGGGGACATTTTACCCTAGTCTATTTATTACAACAGCAGCCTGCTAACATAGCTTCCAAATTCAAATTGCCTCCTCTAATAATTTAGTTTCTGGGCAGCCACCAAATCTTCATATTCTTTCGGGCAGCCACCAGTGTTTTTTTCTTTTTTTTTTCTTTTTTAAGGTTTTATTTATTTATTTGACAGAGAGAGACACGGTGAGAGAGGGAACATAAGCAGAGGGAGTGGGAGAGGCAGAACAGGGAGCCTGATGCGAGGCTTGATCCCAGGACCCCGGGATCATGACCTGAGCCGAAGGCAGACGCTTAATGACTGAGCCACACAGGTGCCCCTTTCTTTTCTTTCTTTCTTCTTTATTTCTGTATTATTTTTGGTACAGTAAATCATATTTTATTACCCTTCACTGAAAAGCATTCAGAACCTATCTCACTTCGATTAAAATCCAAATTATTGACAAGATTAATACCCTCCATTATGTCTGCTTATTTCAATTACTTTATGTTTTGTTTCTCTTATTATTCCTTATTTCAAATTAACTGAGTTATTTTTATTATTCTGTTGCATTTCCTTTTTGATTATTAGCTACACCTGTATGTGTTATAAATTTGTAATTGCCCTAGATTTTATAGTATACGTCTTTCACTTATCGCTTTCTTTAAGTAATATTATACCTCTCTGGTATATATGTGTGAATGTGTGAATCTGACAGGCCTGGATTTCCACTTTTCTTCTTCCAGCTTATGTGCTATTATTAAAGGAAATCCTTCAGGAAGAAGGAAAATAATTCCAGACAGTAATCCAATCTACACAAGAAAATAAAGAGCACTGGAAATGGTAAATATGTGGGTAAATTTAAAAATAGATTTTTATTATTTTAAAAATATTTTTAAGAGATAATTGGCTACTTTGTGAAAAAAATAATATTATCCTGCCTCTGTTATTCATGTCACTTAGCATGCTTGTTGGCCTACATTCAGTTGCTCATATATGCCAAGAATTTCCTACTTTAGGGTTGAGAAGACAGTTTTTCCTGCCTGAGATATGACATCCACATTCCACACACACACACACACACACACACATACACACACACTCTCACATTGCTCTGGCTCATCCTCTTTGTAGTATCTTAACCAAATTTTCATGAGGCAAAAGACCTTCACAACTCATCTCATTTAACCAATATCCCACTTTGTATCCTTTACCATCAGATTCTTCAGTTCCACTTTGCACAGTCTGTAATTATATATTTGGTTTGACATTTACTTTTTTTATTATTATCTTATGTTAATCACCATACATTACATCATTAGTTTTTGATGTAGTGTTCCATGGTTCATTGTTTGCATATAACACCCAGTGCTCCATGAAGAATGTGCCCTCTTTAATACCCATCACCAGGCTAACCCATCCTCCCACCCCCCCTCCCCTCTAGAACCCTCAGTTTTTTTTCAGAGTCCATAGTCTCTCATGGTTTGTCTCCCCCTCCAATTTCCCCCCCTTCATTCTTCCCCTCCTGCTATCTTCTTCTTCTTCTTTTTTTTAAACATATAATGTATTATTTGTTTCAGAGATACAGATCTATGATTCAAGTCAGGAAATGACAGATGTTGGCGGGGATGTGGAGAAAGGGGAACCCTCCTACACATTCCACTGGGAATGCAAGCTGGTGCAGCCACTCTGCAAAACAGTATGGAGGTTCTTCAAAAAGTTGAAAATAGAGCTACCATATGATTCAGCAATTGCACTACTGGGTATTTATCTCAAAGATACGATTGTAGGGATCCGAAGGGGTATGTGCACCCAGGTGTTTATAGCAGCAATATCCATAATAGCCAAACTGTGGAAAGAGCCAAGATGTCCATCGACAGACATTTACTTTTTTTTATATGTCTCTCTACTAGTTCTATAAGTTCCATGAGAATAGGAGATATGGTTCTATGGTCATATTTCCAGAATCTAAACAATGTCTGTGATTTTATGAAGTACCCATTGAATAATTTTAGAATGTGTGAAGGGTGAACTTAGAAAATATTTCCTTATAAGTTGGTTTTCCTATTAATACAGTCTTACGAAAGTCCTGTAAAATAATGTCCCAACCTACTCTATTTCATGCAAGGAGCAATGTGAAGTTATTTAGATTCTACTTACTTTGCATTGTTGTGTTCTATCGACAAAATAAGCATTACAATAAAATAAAACAGTATGTTTTATTTTATTTTTTTTAAGATTTTATTTATTTATTTGAGAGAGAGAGAATGAGAGACAGAGAGCATGAGAGGGAGGAGGGTCAGAGGGAGAAGTAGACTCCCTGCTGAGCATGGAGCCCGATGCA